>NC_136617.1:4934748-5014748 GCF_933228915.1 Telmatherina bonti
TTTCTGCTCCTCGGCTTCAGGGAGGAAGAGTTATGGAATAACTAAACCAGTACTGGATCACAGACTGGAGAGAGACAGGCTCATAGACATACATCTGTATTATGTCTATGTTCAGGCTGGAGTTACCACAGTGGACGGCTAACTGCACCAGTATAGCATACTGCTAACCTTAGCCTAGCTGCTGGGTGAAGTAGCTACATGTGGAGGGATGTTTGTACCTGTAATCCCAGGGAAGTTAGAGGTTTACTCCTGGACTACACCACTGGTGACAGACACTCCACTTTACCACCGATTTAATCTGCCATCCAGTTTAAAATCACTGTCCCGTTATAACCCAGGTTTTAAAAAGCTGGACAAGGGACACAGACCATCTGGGGAGGGCCATTGGGGCCCAAACACAACCTGTCTTCTCTCATTAAATAAATATAATAAAGATAAAAATATCAAAGTCTAATAATTTCCTTTATCTGCCTGTTAGCACAAATATTAGATCTAAAGTTTAACAGATGTGTCGTTTAAAAGCTAATTTCCTTCAGCTAAATAAAAATAACTTGGTTTAAATAATGATTCTGTCCCTCTGCTGATAAGGTATTCATCTCATTCCTATTCATTAAACATGCAGAGCAGATGGAGAATAAACTGATTAAAACCTTTTCATTGAGTAATCCTATTTTTTATGAGATTTATTGATTAGTGGTAATGTTTGACCTTCTGATGACAATATTTCCTGCTTCCATCGGTGACTGATGTCTTTGCTGTACAGAATGGTGCTTTTTAGGTAATTTGTTTCGATGAATGCTTCTAGATTTTTTTTTCCTTTTTTTTTATGCTTCTAGATTTTTCTACCTGGTCATGAAGCTGACTTTACGTCACCAGGTGTTAGTGGGCGTGGCCTGAAATGCTAATTGTCGCTGCTAACTGGAGAAAGAGAAAAAAGCTTAACTTGGAACAAAAACTCCGGATAAATAGATGTGGTGTGACGGAGGAGGACGGAGAGATAACATATCATCCACCTGTTGACGTTAGCGGCACAGAGACACTCAGGTAAGCGCTAGCTGTTAGCTAACGTGGAGCTAACTGCTTAGTAATGGGTTTTAACTACGAACTAATTTAACCAGTCGTGTGTTTATTTAGCTAGTGGTTCGTTGATAAAGGAATTAAATGAGCATTTTCTCTCTTTAGACCGTGGAAATGTTTTGCTGAGGATCAATGTCGGTTTTCCAGGTGTGAAACTGAGACGCCATTTTGGTCTACACGCCGCCATCTTGGTCCTGGCAAGTTGATGATGGTTGGAAAATGGATGTTCTGCAGTTTGGAGTCTTTTACATGATCACCAGGGATTATTTATTCTTCCAGCACTTGTTAGCATTCACTAGCCTGTAATGCTGTTATCCTAGCACATATTACAGAATAGGCTGCAGATGTTTTAGTGCCACTTTAGTCTAGGTTAAAAAAAACAAAAGTCTTTATATTCGGTAAAGAATTACATGATTATTAGTGAAAATGAAAAGTTCCAGATTTGTGACAAAATGCGACGTAGGAACTCATTTCCTTTCACTCCATCATCTTTTTTTTTCACAATTAACAACATGTAGTGTTGCAGTCGCATCACAGTGCACAAATGAAGCTTTTATTCATAATTTCCATCTATAGTTATAAATCATTCTTTATTTATAAATAAATAAAGAAAATATGCCGACAGCAGAGACTTTAATCCCTGAAGGAGTCGTTCTGCTTGCAGCCTCTTTCTTCCAGACGTGGGACTGTTTTCCAGATGATTCTGTTGATGTCTGGCTGTCCTGCAGCACTTCCATGACTGGATGAAATGATGTCTTTCCCGTCAGTCTGAGTTTGTTCCAGAGATAACTAAACATTGTTATTAATCAGCTTTACTGACGTGTGTCTGATGGGATCAATAACTGCTTGTTGCTATGGAAACGTGGCTTCAGCAGCTGTTTCCAGCGTTGACTCGTACAGGACGACGCTGATCAGACAGGTGTGCCGACATCATTTCCTGTTTCCTGTCGAGGATCCAGCAGGACCGACTTGTGGGTCTCAGATCCGTGGGTCTGAATGGATCGGAGGGAAAATGATTGATTACATTTCCATGTTTGATTTGTTCTTTAATATGAATGATAATTATTGATATTTATGTTTATTATTGATGAAGATATTTGACAGCTGAGCTGTTTAAGGAAGTTTTTGCAGTCTGGACTTGAGTCTGTCTGGTTTGGGTCCTGGTTTCTGGACGTTCTCCATGTGGCTTCATGTAGAACGTCGCCTCGTTCCACGGCTTCAGTCAGTTTTTCTGGAAACTTCCTGAAAAGGGAACAACCTGAGAGAACTTTGTCTCCAGTGAAAAGCAGAGAGAAAAGAATCTGATGCTTATCTTCCAGCGTTTGTAGGAGCAGTTGGAATAAACTGAGTTTTCCTGATAAGATAAATAGAAGTAATGAAGTAGATGAGTTTAATGTGGACAGAAGATGAAACCGCAGGAAGGACGATTAGCTGCGTTGCCTCCAGCAGAGGGCAGCAGACATTCATCACATGCTTCGGTGTCCATCCAAGCCGGAGCATGGAGACCTCTGTCTCTCGGTTCCAGGCAGGACAGGCTTGGTTTGCAGCTTCCTTCTGAGATAAACACTGAAGTTTTAATTTATTGTGTTGCTGCTCAGCATCATCTGGATCCAGCAGGACCGGGACTCGGTTCCGGCCGGGACAAACTGTACGAGTCCATGTTGTTCTTACAGGAAAAAACTCTGAACTTGCCACCGCTTCTAATTAACTGAGTCAGACTGATGTGCAGAGGATGTAAACATCCAGCATGTGGTTTATATCTCCAGCTTTTCAGTGGTTTGCAAACTGCTGCTGGAGGCAGACAACTCATCACTCGCTTAATTAATCTCAGAGACGTTTCCTTTTCACCGAGCTGCAGAGAAAACAGCTTTTTGTTCTCCCTGCAGCTGGACAGCTTCAGGTTTTATTCCAGGGTCACGTGGTTGGCTGATCTGGTTTTATTTTCACTTCTGCTCCTTGCCGCACCCTTCCAGACGGTTAGCATTAGCCTTAGCATTACCGTGGGAAACCAAAGTTACCTGCCAGCTGAGACATGTGTTTCTGGAAATACTGGATCTGGTCCAGTATTTACTGGTAAGCTGGAGTTACCACATATCTGCCTGCTTCTCGCGCTTTCAAGCAGTTTCCTGCTCGGCTGCTGAAAAGCAGGAAAGAGTGTCACTGTGGCACAGCGTGCCACGGCGTGCACCATGTGTGACCGGTCCTGGCTTTGCATGTTTCATGTGTACAAAGAGAAAACAGCTAGAAAACATCTCCTCCTGGATGTTTTCCAGCAGTGTGATTAAAACATCACAACTTCAGTTAATTAGAGATAAATCATTAACTTAATACAATCATAACCTGCTTTATCTAATGGCACAACCACCCCTGTCACGGAGGAGGTTTCAGCTGTTATCATACATGAACCTACAGTTCCCCCATCAACCACTAGGGGATCCAGAACAGAGCAAATGCCCATAGACTCCCATGTTAAAAAGACCAACTTCACAGCAGAAATAAACATGTTTACAGCAGAAATAAACATGTTTCCGGTGAGGGTTGGACTCCACCAAGGCTGCCCTTTATCACCGATTCTGTTCATAACTTATATGGACAGAATTTCTAGGCGCAGCCGAGGTGTTGAGGGGATCCGACTTGGTGGCCTCAGGATTGGGTCTCTGCTTTTTGCAGATGATGTGGTCCTGTTGGCTTCATCTGGTCGTGATCTCCAAACTCTCGCTGGAGTGATTCGCGGCTGAGTGTGAAGCGGCTGGGATGGCATTCGGCTTCGGCTGTCGCCGAGGCAAAAACTCGGGCATGGGAGGAGTTTGGCGAGGCCATGGAGAAAGACTTCCGGACGGCTTCGAGGAGATTCTGGTCCACCATCCGGCGGCTCAGGAGGGGGAAGCAGTGCTCCATCAACACTGTGTACAGTGGAGGTGGGGAGCTGCTGACCTCAACTCGGGACGTTGTGGGTCAGTGGAAGGAATACTTCGAGACCTCCTCAATCCTACCAACACGTCTTCCGATGAGGAAGCAGAGCTGGTGGACTCAGGGGTGGACTCTCCTATCTCTGGGGCTGAAGTCGCTGAGGTGGTCAAAAAGCTCCTTGGCGGCAAGGCCCCGGGGGAGGACGAGATCCGCCCAGAGTTCCTTAAGACTCTGGATGCTGTGGGGCTGTCCTGGCTGACACGCCTCTGCAGCATCGCGTGGACATCGGGGACAGTACCGCTGGACTGGCAGACTGGGGTGGTGGTCCCCCTTTTTAAGAAGGGGGACTGGAGGGTGTGTTCCAATTACAGGGGAATCACACTCCTCAGCCTCCCTGGTAAGGTCTATTCAGGGGTCCTGGAGAGGAGGGTCCGCCGGATAGTCGAATCCCGGATTGAGGAGGAGCAGTGTGGTTTTCGTCCTGGTCGTGGAACAGTGGACCAGCTCTATACCCTCTCTGGGGTCCTGGAGAAGGCATTCGACCATGTCCCCCGGGGGTTCCTGTGGGGGGTACTCCGGGAGTATGGGGTACCGGACCCCCTTGTACGAGCTGTCCGGTCGCTGTACGACAGGTGTCAGAGCTTGGTCTGCATTTCCGGTAGTAAGTCGGATTCGTTTCCGGTGAGGGTTGGACTCCACCAAGGCTGCCCTTTATCACCGATTCTGTTCATAACTTATATGGACAGAATTTCTAGGTGCAGCCGAGGTGTTGAGGGGATCCGACTTGGTGGCCTCAGGATTGGGTCCCTGCTTTTGCGGATGACGTGGTCCTGTTGGCTTCATCTGGTCGTGATCTCCAGCTCTCACTTGAGCGATTCGCTGCTGAGTGTGAAGCGGCTGGGATGAGAATCAGCACCTCCAAATCTGAGACCATGGTCCTCAGCCGGAATAGGATGGATTGCCCTCTCCGCGTCGGGAGACAGGTCCTGCCTCAAGTGGAGGAGTTTAAATATCTCGGGGTCTTGTTCACAAGTGAGGGAAGGATGGAGCGTGAGATTGACAGACAGATCGGTGCGGCGTCTGCAGTAATGCGGACTCTGCGCCGGTCTGTCGTGGTGAAAAAGGAGCTGAGCCAGAAGGCGAAGCTCTCGATTTACCAGTCGATCTACGTTCCTATCCTCACCTATGGTCATGAGCTGTGGGTCGTGACCGAAAGAACCAGATCTCGTATACAGGTGGCTGAAATGAGTTTCCTCCGCAGGGTGGCTCTCCCTTAGAGATAGGGTGAGGAGCTCGGTCATCCGGGAGGAGATCAGAGTAGAGCCGCTGCTCCTCCGCATCGACAGGAACCAGTTGAGGTGGCTCGGGCATCTGGTCAGGATGCCTCCTGGACCTCCCTGGTGAGGTGTTCCAGGCACGTCCCTCTGGGAGGAGACCCCGGGGAAGACCCAGGACACGCTGGAGGGATTATATCTCTCGGCTGCCCTTGGAACGCCTCGGGATCCCCCCGCAGAGTTGGCAAATGTGGCTGGGGAGAGGGAAGTCTGGCTTCCCTGCTTAGGCTGCTGCCCCCGCGACCCGACCCCGGATAAGTGGCAGAAGATGAGACGAGACATGTTTACAGCAGAAATAAACACATATCTCTTTCACTTTCTCTATGAGGTGTTTTTTCTTTCTCTTTCTGTCTCTCTTCTGTCCTCTCCGGTCCAGCAGTACAAACTCTACAATGCAAAAAATAACACAAAATAAGTCTAGAAATAAAATAAAAATTCAGAAAGTCAAGGGGACCATTCTATCTATAAAGCTTCCCTTGGCAAAGTAAAGTTGCTCAGCAGAACAGCATCCAGACCATCGTTCTGCTTTCCTAAATGCTGGACAAGACACACACAAAAAAATGGCGACGGTGGGAACCGCCCAATGAGCTCCAGTTCAGAAACCTGCAGGTGACGTCATGGAGGCTCCGCCCAGTACGTAGTCTGTTGGTCGCCCTGTGTGCAGCCCCGTTCCTTCTGTCTCTGTGGTCTCAGAAGTCCGTGCTCGTGGCGTCATGTGTGTCCATCCGTCTGTCTTCGGCCTCCCCGGCTGTGGGGTCAAACCCGTTAACCCCTCCATCATCTGCGTTGATCCTGCAGGCGGCGCCCGGCTTTCATCACCTGGCCAACCCCCCCCCCCCCCCCCACACATTCTGGTACCAGAAGAGTCGCCTCCTGACAGACGAGAGACATGTCTTGCTTCATGGTGGCTCTGTTGGCGTGAAGATGGAGGCGTCGGCGAGATGCGATGGGATTAATGGGCCTGAAAGTGAGGCTTGCGGGGGGGGGGGGTCTTGTTTGTTTTTTTAGAGCTGCGACCTGCTGACCTCTGACCTGTAGGACAACAGCTCCTTCCATGCGTCAGGGAGACGGCGGAAACATCCAGAACCACAAACGCAACATGATCCGCTGCAGAGGGGGGGTCAGACCTGTTTCCAGGAGCAGAAAAGCAGCAGCCGTCGAGCCCGACGTGTTTATTGTTTCTGATTTCTGTTTTATCAGGAAATGAAGCATGAAAAATGGCTGGTTTGTTTAACACATCACAACAATGTTTACCGTTGCTACGCGCGTGGGACGGCCAGGTTACAGTCCTCCTCTCTGATTGGACGTTCACACCCACGCATGTTGGAAACAAACACCGATAAAAGTTGTACTTTGATGCTTTTATTCCTGTGTGAAATTACATCCTATTATCTCAGCAGACCGGAACAGAACCGATTTACTGATTTATTCAGTTTCAGGCCCAAGGTGTCTGCGCGTGCACCCCCCCCCCCCCTTGACCTTTAACCGGAAATTACATTTCTTTACAATGAAAAGCTGGAAATTTGCAGACAACACGGTTATTGTTAGTTTGATCCAGGTCAGATCCAGGTCCAATCCAGCGCTGGTCGCAGCTGAACGGGACACGTTACCATTTAGTAGCATGTTATGTAGCGTCTCCACTATCTGCACACATCTGCAGCTGTACAACAGGTTTCCTCCTGTTTACATTTCATTTGGAACAAATGGCTCAGATTTCTTTTTATTTCCTGCCTTTGGTGTCGCCGTTTTCCGTTTCTCCAGATGTTGTCGTACGCCGGGGTCAGAGTTGGCGTGGAGGTCGGGACGTTTTACCGCAAAGTCCTTTTAGAAACCCCAGAATGGGACTGGGACTGGTCTACGCCGGGTTTGGTGCTGCAGGGTTGGAAATGAGGCTCCTGGTCCGGATCTGGTCAACATAGAAATAACAGACAAGATATATAATCAGGAACACCTGGACAGGTTTCCAGTCTCCAGAGACTTCCAAGGAGAATTCAGAGATCAGTGAACTTATCATAAAGGAAGCCGGAGAACCAGGAGAGAACCAGGATACACGGGGAGAACATGACTCCCCACACAAAGGCCGCCGAGGCTTGAAACAGCGACCTGGTTGCTGTGAGCTGCAGTGTAACCACTATGCCACCATGTTGCCTAAAGTAGCTGTAATGTAATGACAGTAACATGGTAGCTGTAGTCTGTACCGTACCAGGTGAGATGTTTCCACTGTAGCAGGTCATACATGTGACTTCCGTTTATATGACGAGGAAACATGTAGAAATGCACACATGTAGAGTTAAAGGACCTTCTGAATCTGAAAGTTCCTCTGATCATCAGCAAACATTTGCTGGCTTTATGGATCCACGATGATCCGGATGCACTGAATCCCATGTTGGATCTATAAACCTGATCCGATGCAGTGCTGCTGATGAGCGAGCTGACGTCTGTTCCTCCAGGCGACCTCCGACCGATGGAGGCCAGACCGCCAGCATCGACCAGCGTCGGTTGCCTTCAAAGCTGCTGCCTCCAACGTGTAGCGCAGCTCCGACCTACAAAGAAAGGAGAAGCAGACATCTTGCATTCCTCAGCTGAATTCCACAAAGTACAATAACTTCCTGGAATTCTTCGGCGCTGGACGGCGGAGCCAAGCACGTCCTGTTGTCCTTGCGGCGCTTCCTGCACATGCAGCCCAGTCAGGCTCGCTCGTTGCCACGGCTACTGGAAAACACTGCAGTCACGCTCGGCAGCGGCGCCAGCAGGTAACGCTTGTGGTGTTTACATCCCTCATGGATAAGACGTTTTATTGCTCGACAGTCCGATGGCAGAAAAATGTGCCAGCCTCCAATTCCAGCCTCCAACTTCCAGCCTCCAACTTCCAACTTCCAGCCTCCAACTTCCAACTTCCAGCCTCCAGCTTCCAACTTCCAGCTTCCAACTTCCAGACTCCAACTTCCAGACTCCAACTTCCAGACTCCAACTTCCAACTTCCAGCCTCCAACTTCCAGCCTCCAACTTCCAACTTCCAACTTCCAGCCTCTAGCTTCCAGCCTCCAACTTCCAGCCTCCAGCTTCCAACTTCCAGACTCCAACTTCCAGCTTCCAACTTCCAGACTCCAACTTCCAGCCTCCAACTTCCAACTTCCAGACTCCAAATTCCAGCCTCCAGCTTCCAACTTCCAGACTCCAACTTCCAGCCTCCAGCTTCCAACTTCCAGCCTCTAGCTTCCAGCCTCCAACTTCCAGCCTCCAGCTTCCAACTTCCAGACTCCAACTTCCAGCCTCCAGCTTCCAACTTCCAGACTCCAACTTCCAGCCTCCAGCTTCCAACTTCCAGACTCCAACTTCCAGACTCCAACTTCCAGACTCCAACTTCCAGCCTCCAGCTTCCAGCCTCCAGCTTTCAACTTCCAGACTCCAACTTCCAACTTCCAGACTCCAACTTCCAGACTCCAACTTCCAGACTCCAACTTCCAACTTCCAGCCTCTAGCTTCCAGCCTCCAACTTCCAGCCTCCAGCCTCCAACTTCCAGCTTCCAACTTCCAGACTCCAACTTCCAGCCTCCAACTTCCAACTTCCAGACTCCAACTTCCAGCCTCCAGCTTCCAACTTCCAGACTCCAACTTCCAGCCTCCAGCTTCCAACTTCCAGCCTCTAGCTTCCAGCCTCCAACTTCCAACTTCCAGACTCCAACTTCCAGCCTCCAGCTTCCAACTTCCAGACTCCAACTTCCAGCCTCCAACTTCCAGACTCCAACTTCCAGACTCCAACTTCCAGACTCCAACTTCCAGCCTCCAGCTTCCAGCCTCCAGCTTTCAACTTCCAGACTCCAACTTCCAACTTCCAGACTCCAACTTCCAGACTCCAACTTCCAGACTCCAACTTCCAACTTCCAGCCTCCAACTTCCAACTTCCAGCCTCCAACTTCCAGCCTCTAGCTTCCAGCCTCCAACTTCCAGCCTCCAACTTCCAGCCTCCAACTTCCAACTTCCAGCCTCCAGCTTCCAACTTCCAGACTCCAGCCTCCAGCTTCCAACTTCCAGACTCCAACTTCCAGACTCCAACTTCCAGCCTCCAGCTTCCAACTTCCAGCCTCCAACTTCCAGCCTCCAGCTTCCAACTTCCAGACTCCAACTTCCAGCCTCCAGCTTCCAACTTCCAGACTCCAACTTCCAGCCTCCAGCTTCCAACTTCCAGACTCCAACTTCCAGACTCCAACTTCCAACCTCCAACTTCCAACTTCCAGCCTCCAACTTCCAGCCTCTAGCTTCCAGCCTCCAACTTCCAGCCTCCAGCTTCCAACCTCCAACTTCCAGCCTCCAACTTCCAGCCTCCAACTTCCAACTTCCAGCCTCCAGCTTCCAACTTCCAGACTCCAACTTCCAGCCTCCAACTTCCAACTTCCAGCCTCCAACTTCCAGCCTCCAGCTTCCAACTTCCAGACTCCAACTTCCAGCCTCCAACTTCCAGCCTCCAGCTTCCAACTTCCAGACTCCAGCTTCCAGACTCCAGATTCCAACTTCCAGCCTCTAGCTTCCAGCCTCCAACTTCCAGCCTCCAACTTCCAACTTCCAGACTCCAACTTCCAGCCTCCAGCTTCCAACTTCCAGACTCCAACTTCCAGCCTCCAGCTTCCAACTTCCAGCCTCTAGCTTCCAGCCTCCAACTTCCAGCCTCCAGCTTCCAACTTCCAGACTCCAACTTCCAGACTCCAACTTCCAGCCTCCAGCTTCCAACTTCCAGCCTCCAGCTTCCAACTTCCAGACTCCAACTTCCAGCCTCCAGCTTCCAACATCCAGACTCCAACTTCCAGCCTCCAGCTTCCAGCCTCCAGACTCCAACTTCCAGCCTCCAACTTCCAGCCTCCAGCTTCCAACTTCCAGCCTCCAGCTTCCAACTTCCAGACTCCAACTTCCAGACTCCAACTTCCAACTTCCAGCCTCCAACTTCCAGCCTCTAGCTTCCAGCCTCCAACTTCCAGCCTCCAGCTTCCAACTTCCAGCCTCCAACTTCCATCCTCTAGCTTCCAGCCTCTAGCTTCCAGCCTCCAACTTCCAGCCTCCAACTTCCAGCCTCCAGCTTCCAACCTCCAACTTCCAGCCTCCAACTTCCAGCCTCCAACTTCCAACTTCCAGCCTCCAGCTTCCAACTTCCAGACTCCAACTTCCAGCCTCCAGCTTCCAGACTCCAACTTCCAGCCTCCAACTTCCAGCCTCCAGCTTCCAGCCTCCAACTTCCAACTTCCAGCCTCTAGCTTCCAGCCTCCAACTTCCAGCCTCCAGCTTCCAACTTCCAGCCTCCAACTTCCAGCCTCCAGCTTCCAACTTCCAGACTCCAACTTCCAGCCTCCAACTTCCAACCTCCAGCTTCCAACTTCCAGACTCCAACTTCCAGCCTCCAGCTTCCAACTTCCAGCCTCTAGCTTCCAGCCTCCAACTTCCAGCCTCCAGCTTCCAACTTCCAGACTCCAGACTCCAACTTCCAGCCTCCAGCTTCCAACTTCCAGACTCCAACTTCCAGCCTCCAGCTTCCAGACTCCAACTTCCAGACTCCAACTTCCAGCCTCCAACTTCCAGACTCCAACTTCCAGCCTCCAACTTCCAGACTCCCAGCCTCCAACTTCCAACTTCCAGCCTCCAGCTTCCAGCCTCCAGCTTCCAGCCTCCAACTTCCAGCCTCCAACTTCCAGCCTCCAGCTTCCAACTTCCAGCCTCCAACTTCCAACTTCCATCCTCCAACTTCCAGCCTCTAGCTTCCAGCCTCCAACTTCCAGCCTCTAGCTTCCAGCCTCCAACTTCCAGCCTCCAACTTCCAACTTCCAGCCTCTAGCTTCCAGCCTCCAACTTCCAGCCTTCAGCTTCCAACTTCCAGACTCCAACTTCCATCCTCCAACTTCCAACTTCCAGACTCCAACTTCCATCCTCCAACTTCCAGCCTCCAGCCTCTAGCTTCCAGCCTCCAACTTCCAGCCTCCAGCTTCCGACTTCCAACTTCCAGCCTCTAGCTTCCAGCCTCCAGCTTCCAGCCTCCAACTTCCAACTTCCAGCCTCCAGCTTCCAACTTCCAACTTGCAACCTTGCAACCTCCAGCTTCCAACTTCCAGCCTCCAACTTCTAACTTCCAGCCTCCAGCTTCCAACCTCCAACTTCCAGCCTCCAACTTCCAACTTCCAGCTTCCAACTTCCAGCCTCCAACTTCCAGACTCCAACTTCCAAATTCAAGCATCCAGCCTCCAACTTCCAGATTCCAACTTCCAGCCTCCAACTTCCAGCCTCCAGCTTCCAGCCTCCAACTTCCAACTTCCAGCCTCCAACTTCCTGCCTCCAACTTCCAACTTCCAGCCTCCAGCTTCCAGCCTCCAACTTCCAACTTCCAGCCTCCAACTTCCAGCCTCCAGCTTCCAGCCTCCAGCTTCCAACTTCCAGCCTCCAACTTCCAGCCTCCAGCTTCCAGCCTCCAACTTCCAACTTCCAGCCTCCAACTTCCAGCCTCCAACTTCCAGCCTCCAGCTTCCAGCCTCCAGCTTCCAACTTCCAGCCTCCAACTTCCAGCCTCCAGCCTCCAACTTCCAGCCTCCAACTTCCAGCCTCCAGCTTCCAGCCTCCAACTTCCAGCCTCCAGCTTCCAGCCTCCAGCTTCCAGCCTCCAACTTCCAACTTCCAGCCTCCAGCTTCCAGCCTCCAACTTCCAACTTCCAGCCTCCAACTTCCAGCCTCCAGCTTCTGACTTCCAACTTCCAGCCTCCAACTTCCAGCCTCTAGCTTCCAGCTTCCAGCCTCCAACTTCCAACCTCCAGCCTCCAACTTCCAGCCTCCAACTTCCAACTTCCAGCCTCCAACTTCCAGCCTCCAGCTTCCAACTTCCAACTTCCAGCCTCCAACTTCCAACTTCCAGCCTCCAGCCTCCGGCCTTTAGCGTCCAGCTTCCAGCCTCCAACTTCCAGCCTCCAACTTCCAACTTCCAGCCTCCAGCTTACAACTTCCAACTTCCAGCCTCCAACTTCCAACTTCCAACTTCCAGCCTCCAACTTCCAGCTTCCAACTTCCAGCCTCCAACTTCCAACTTCCAACTTCCAGCCTCCAGCCTTCAGCGTCCAGCTTCCAGCCTCCAACTTCCAACTTCCAGCCTCCAGCTTACAACTTCCAACTTCCAGCCTCCAACTTCCAGACTCCAACTTCCAAATTCAAGCCTCCATCCTCCAACTTCCAGCTTCCAACTTCCAGCCTCCAGCCTTCAGCGTCCAACTTCCAGCTTCCAGCCTCCAACTTCCAGCCTCCAGCTTCCAACTTCCAGACTCCGACTTCCAGCCTCCAACTTCCAGCCTCCAGCTTCCAACTTCCAGACTCCAACTTCCAGACTCCAACTTCCAACTTCCAGACTCCAACTTCCAGCCTCCAGCTTCCAACTTCCAGCCTCCAGCTTCCAGCCTCCAACTTCCAGCCTCCAGCTTCCAACTTCCAGCCTCCAGCTTCCAGCCTCCAACTTCCAACTTCCAGCCTCCAACTTCCAACTTCCAGACTCCAACTTCCAGCCTCCAGCTTCCAACTTCCAGCCTCCAGCTTCCAGCCTCCAGCTTCCAGCCTCCAACTTCCAACTTCCAGCCTCCAGCTTCCAGCCTCCAACTTCCAACTTCCAGCCTCCAACTTCCAGCCTCCAGCTTCCGACTTCCAACTTCCAGCCTCCAACTTCCAGCCTCTAGCTTCCAGCCTCCAGCTTCCAGCCTCCAACTTCCAACTTCCAGCCTCCAACTTCCAGCCTCCAACTTCCAGCCTCCAACTTCCAGCCTCCAACTTCCAACTTCCAGCCTCCAACTTCCAGCCTCCAGCTTCCAACTTCCAACTTCCAACTTCCAGCCTCCAACTTCCAGCCTCCAACTTCCAACTTCCAGCCTCCAGCCTCCGGCCTTCAGCGTCCAGCTTCCAACTTCCAGCCTCCAACTTCCAACTTCCAGCCTCCAACTTCCAGCTTCCAACTTCCAACTTCCAGCCTCCAACTTCCAACTTCCAACTTCCAGCCTCCAGCTTCCAGCCTCCAACTTCCAGCCTCCAGCTTCCAGCCTCCAACTTCCAGCCTCCAACTTCCAGCCTCCAACTTCCAACTTCCAGCCTCCAGCTTACAACTTCCAACTTCCAGCCTCCAACTTCCAGACTCCAACTTCCAAATTCAAGCCTCCATCCTCCAACTTCCAGCTTCCAACTTCCAGCCTCCAGCCTTCAGCGTCCAACTTCCAGCTTCCAGCCTCCAACTTCCAGCCTCCAGCTTCCAACTTCCAGACTCCGACTTCCAGCCTCCAACTTCCAGCCTCCAGCTTCCAACTTCCAGACTCCAACTTCCAGACTCCAACTTCCAACTTCCAACTTCCAGACTCCAACTTCCAGCCTCCAGCCTCCAACTTCCAGCCTCCAGCTTCCAACTTCCAGCCTCCAGCTTCCAACTTCCAGCCTCCAGCTTCCAGCCTCCAACTTCCAGCCTCCAGCTTCCAACTTCCAGCCTCCAGCTTCCAGCCTCCAGCTTCCAGCCTCCAGCTTCCAACTTCCAGCCTCCAACTTCCAGACTCCAACTTCCAGCCTCCAACTTACAACTTCCAGCCTCCAACTTCCAGCCTCTAGCTTCCAGCCTCCAACTTCCAGCCTCCAGCTTCCAACTTCCAGCCTCCAACTTCCAGCCTCTAGCTTCCAGCCTCCAACTTCCAGCCTCCAGCTTCCAACTTCCAGACTCCAACTTCCAGCCTCCAGCTTCCAACTTCCAGCCTCCAGCTTCCAACTTCCAGCCTCCAGCTTCCAGCCTCTAGCTTCCAGCCTCCAGCTTCCAGCCTCCAGCCTCCAACTTCCAACTTCCATCCTCCAACTTCCAGCCTCTAGCTTCCAGCTTCCAACTTCCAGACTCCAACTTCCAGCCTCCAGCTTCCAACTTCCAGCCTCCAGCTTCCAACTTCCAGCCTCCAGCTTCCAGCCTCCAGCTTCCAGCCTCTAGCTTCCAGCCTCCAGCTTCCAGCCTCCAACTTCCAACTTCCATCCTCCAACTTCCAGCCTCTAGCTTCCAGCCTCCAACTTCCAGCCTCTAGCTTCCAGCCTCCAACTTCCAGCCTCTAGCTTCCAGACTCCAACTTCCAGCCTCTAGCTTCCAGACTCCAACTTCCAGCCTCCAGCTTCCAGACTCCAGCTTCCAACTTCCAGCCTCCAGCTTCCAACTTCCAGCCTCCAACTTCCAGACTCCAACTTCCA
The DNA here is from genome assembly GCF_933228915.1 of Telmatherina bonti. NCBI lineage: Eukaryota > Metazoa > Chordata > Actinopteri > Atheriniformes > Telmatherinidae > Telmatherina > Telmatherina bonti. The sequence goes on from NC_136617.1 coordinate 4,949,286, forward strand.
GACTCCAACTTCCAGCCTCCAACTTCCAACTTCCAGCCTCCAACTTCCAGCCTCTAGCTTCCAGCCTCCAACTTCCAGCCTCCAGCTTCCAACTTCCAGCCTCCAACTTCCAGCCTCCAGCTTCCAGCCTCCAACTTCCAGCATCTAGCTTCCAGCCTCTAGCTTCCAGCCTCTAGCTTCCAGCCTCCAACTTCCAGCCTCCAACTTCCAGCCTCTAGCTTCCAGCCTCCAACTTCCAGCCTCCAGCTTCCAACTTCCAGCCTCCAACTTCCAACTTCCATCCTCCAACTTCCAGCCTCTAGCTTCCAGCCTCCAACTTCCAGCCTCTAGCTTCCAGCCTCCAACTTCCAGCCTCCAGCTTCCAACTTCCAGACTCCAACTTCCAACTTCCAGCCTCTAGCTTCCAGCCTCCAACCTCCAGCCTCCAGCTTCCAACTTCCAGCCTCCAGCTTCCAACTTCCAGCCTCCAACTTCCAACTTCCAGCCTCCAACTTCCAGCCTCTAGCTTCCAGCCTCCAACTTCCAGCCTCTAGCTTCCAGCTTCCAACTTCCAGCCTCCAGCTTCCAACTTCCAGCCTCCAGCTTCCAGCCTCTAGCTTCCAGCCTCCAGCTTCCAGCCTCCAACTTCCAGCCTCCAACTTCCAGCCTCCAACTTCCAGCCTCCAACTTCCAACTTCCAGCCTCCAGCTTCCAACTTCCAACTTGCAACCTTGCAACCTCCAGCCTCCAGCTTCCAACTTCCAGCCTCCAACTTCCAACTTCCAGCCTCCAGCCTCCAGCTTCCAGCCTCCAACTTCCAACTTCCAGCTTACAGCCTCCAACTTCCAGACTCCAACTTCCAACTTCAAGCATCCAGCCTCCAACTTCCAGCTTCCAACTTCCAGCCTCCAACTTCCAGACTCCAACTTCCAGCCTCCAGCCTCCAGCTTCCAGCCTCCAGCTTCCAACTTCCAGCCTCCAACTTCCAACTTCCAGCCTCCAACTTCCAGCCTCCAGCTTCCGACTTCCAACTTCCAGCCTCCAACTTCCAGCCTCTAGCTTCCAGCCTCCAACTTCCAGCCTCCAACTTCCAACTTCCAGTCTCCAACTTCCAGCCTCCAACTTCCAGCCTCCAGCTTCCAGCCTCCAGCTTCCAGCCTCCAGCTTCCAACTTCCAACTTGCAACCTCCAACTTCCAACTTCCAGCCTCCAACTTCCAACTTCCAGCCTCCAACTTCCAGCCTCCAACTTCCAACTTCCAGCCTCCAACTTCCAGCCTCCAACTTCCAGCCTCCAGCTTCCAGCCTCCAGCTTCCAACTTCCAACTTCCAGCCTCCAACTTCCAGCCTCCAACTTCCAACTTCCAGCCTCCAGCCTTCAGCGTCCAGCTTCCAGCCTCCAACTTCCAGCCTCCAACTTCCAACTTCCAGCCTCCAACTTCCAACTTCCAGCCTCCAGCCTCCAACTTCCAGCCTCCAACTTCCAACTTCCAGCCTCCAGCTTACAACTTACAACTTCCAGCCTCCAACTTCCAGACTCCAACTTCCAGCTTCCAACTTCCAGCCTCCAGCCTTCAGCGTCCAACTTCCAGCTTCCAGCCTCCAACTTCCAGCCTCCAGCTTCCAACTTGTAGCCTCCAACTTCCAACTTCCAGCCTCCAGCTTCCAACTTCCAGCTTCCAACTTCCAGCCTCCAACTTCCAGCCTCCAACTTCCAGCTTCCAGCCTCCAACTTCCAGCCTCCAGCTTCCAACTTCCAACTTGCAACTTCCAACTTCCAGCCTCCAACTTCCAGCCTCCAGCTTACAACTTCCAACTTCCAGCCTCCAACTTCCAGACTCCAACTTCCAAATTCAAGCCTCCAGCCTTCAGCGTCCAACTTCCAGCTTCCAGCCTCCAACTTCCAGCCTCCAGCTTCCAACTTCCAACTTGTAGCCTCCAGCTTCCAACTTCCAGCCTCCAGCTTCCAACTTCCAGCCTCCAGCCTCCAACTTCCAGCCTCCAACTTCCAACTTCCAGCCTCCAGCTTCCAACTTCCAGCTTCCAACTTCCAGCCTCCAACTTCCAACTTCCAGCTTCCAACCTCCAACTTCCAGCTTCCAGCCCCCAACTTCCAGCTTCCAGCCCCCAGCCTCCAACTTCCAGCCTCCAAATTCCAGCCTCCAACTTCCAGCCTCCAACTTCCAGCCTCCAAATTCCAACTTCCAGCTTCCAGCCTCCGACTTCCAGCCTCCAGCTTACAACTTCCAACTTCCAGCCTCCAACTTCCAACTTCCAAATTCAAGCCTCCAACTTCCAGCTTCCAACTTCCAGCCTCCAGCCTTCAGCGTCCAACTTCCAGCTTCCAACTTCCAGCCTCCAGCTTCCAACTTCCAACTTGTAGCCTCCAGCTTCCAACTTCCAGCTTCCAACTTCCAGCCTCCAACTTCCAGCCTCCAACTTCCAGCTTCCAACTTCCAGCTTCCAGCCTCCAACTTCCAGCCTCCAACTTCCAGCTTCCAGCCTCCAACTTCCAGCTTCCAGCCTCCAACTTCCAACTTCCAGCCTCCAGCCTCCAACTTCCAGCTTTCAACTTCCAGCCTCCAACTTCCAACTTCCAGCCTCCAACTTCCAGCCTCCAACTTCCAGCTTCCTGATCCAGGTGGACAACTTCATCCAAGCTGACACTTTTCGGAATCCATTAAAAGGAATGCGGCTCAGCTGCTCCAATTTCCGCTCAGCTGAGAGGGAAGCATTCAAATATTGGGATTCAAGCAGACACAATAAAGATGTTTTCTTTGTTTACTCCTGTTTCTCATAAACGTTTTGTGTCGAAGAGGAGGAGGAATGTCGCAGCCCTCAGGCCCTGATGGGATCGGGATGAATTGCAGACCGGTAGCGGTGCATGACCCTGTGTTTAGGCCTCAGGCTGCTCGCCACACCTCCATACTCTGCAGGTAAACATGGTGGCAGAGCCCGGCCCGTTATGAACCCCCCCGTCATTCCTCTGTTACATCACAGCATGTCGAGGACTGAGCCATCATGTCGTTGCAATGATGAGGGTATTTGTGATTCTTATGCTTTTCCTTATGAATCATGCCATATCGCTTCCCGGCGAGGAGATTTTCCGCCGTTTGGGCGAGGCGTATCAGATGGCATCCCGGATGCCTTTGACTCAGCCTGGGCGTTGTTCTCCTCCGAGGCTCGGCAGATCAGGTGGTTTTCTGACAGACCCCTACACGACCGATGCCAAACACACATAAACAACAGTAACGCTTTACTTCCAGGTGATGTTTGTTCTCTGCATCTAAAAGTCTTCCTTTCTCTCTGTTGGTCTTCAGGATGTGATGAACATGAAAGTGGATGATCATAGGAGGCCATCTTTTATCTGAGATGATGCTGAGATCTGGTACAAGCCTTTCACTCCAAAGCCCTCAGGGCCGGGACGGCAGAACCAAACGTACGGTTTCACCGGCTAACATCAAGTCAGTAATAGAAATATAAACGGGGTTTCCACAGAAAGCTAAAAGTAAATAAAAACATTTCCATGAGCACCGAATGCATCAAAGGCAACGAACAGGTCAAAGAACAGATAAACAGATTCCGCAGAAAATTCTCCGAACCAGAAGCAAAAGGCCGAATTTATGCTTCACCTTCGGAAAATCGCTGCAAATTCTCTGGAAGCAAGACGGCAAACTGAAGGGCAATATCCTGCAGGTCTTTGTCTCCCTGCTCCAACACACCTGACCAGAAACTGTTGGATCCATTTGATTTAAATCAAGTGTGTTTGAGCAGGGAAACAACAAAAACCTGAAGGATACCGGCCTGCTAGGAGTCCGACACCTGTTCAATCCACCAGGATAAGACGGCGCTACGTCTCCCATCATGCTTTAGGAGCTGTTTCCTGCTCCTTGAAAACGGACCAAAAAGAGACGCAGTAGATGGAGGAAAGTGTCCGTCCGTCTGCGTACCTGTCGTCTGTGTCCAACAGGACTAGACCTGTAGACTCACGAAGGCGGTCTGAGCCTGACCAGATGGACTGACTCATGATGAATCTTCCAACCTTCTATGTCGGGTAAATGTGATCCTCAGATCCGGTGGCATTTCTGATCCATGTAGGCGGTGATGAACGATTCAGAGTCTGATCATCGGGATGAAGGGAGATTTTTTTCTGAATTTTTTCTCGTTTCAGCTGTAAACCACTTTAACTGTCTGGTTTCATTCTTTCAACTCAACCTCACATATGTGATTTTGAACTTCCTCCTGTCTAAGCAAACTGGACTGAAAAATCACATAAAAACATGAAATCGAAGGAGAAAAATGTTGGATATTCCAGTGTGAAAAATACAAATATGTTTAAAACTTTTTATTGTGGGACATTCACCTGATGTTTGAGATGCTTCCACAGTGTTTGAGACATTCCCACGATGTTTCCATGATGTTTCCACAATGTATGGAACATTTCCACGATGTTTGGGATGTTCCCACGATGTTTGGAATGTTTCAAGATGTTTAGGACGTTTCCACAATGTTTGGAACATTTCCACGATATTTGGGACGTTCCCACGATGTTTGGAACATTTTCACGATGTTTGGGATGTTCACACAATGATGTTTGCTACGTTCCTACGATGTTTTGAACATTTTCACGATGTTTGAGACGCTCCTACGATGTTTGGGATGTTCCCAAGATGTTTGTAACGTTTTCACGATGTTTGAGATGTTCACACAATGATGTTCGGGACGTTCCTACGATGTTTGGAATGTTTCCACAATGTTTGGAACATTTCCACCATGTTTGGGACGTTCCTATGATGTTTGGGATGTTCCCACGATGTTTGTAACGTTTTCATAATGTTTGAGATGTTCACACAATGTTTGAGATGTTCCTACGATGTTTGGGATGTTCCCACGATGTTTGGGATGTTCCCACGATGTTTGGGATGTTCCCACGATGTTTGTAACGTTTTCACGATGTTTGAGATGTTCACACAATGTTTGGAACGTTTCCACGATGTTTGGGACTTTCCTACGATGTTTTGGATATTCCCACGATGGACGGGACATCCCTGCAATAAAAGGACGAAATATAAAGTTTGTTCCATTTCTGGGGGAAATGTGACTTGAAATGACATCACTTCCTACTGTTGAACATGGCGGCACCCGCGGTTTTAGCATTAGCTGCTAATGTGCACGCGTTGACAGGCGAATGTCGTCATGTGACATTATCTCAGGAAGAGAAGCATATTGGATGGACGTGCAACCAGCTGTGTCACATCACTGGAGAAGAAAAACCTCAATCGCCTAAAATTTTTTTATATTGATTTAAGCGTATAAAATGATTGATTTAAAGCCAAGCCAATCGGCTTGTTTGCTCAGCCTGTGGCGTGCGGAAGAAGGCGGAGCCTGAACTCACAGGTAGTTTGTTGCCTGGAGGAACCTGTGCGCAGGTTCAGACGGTGAGGTCTGACCACACGTCCTACGCTGATACAACGATGGCCGTGTTTTCGTTCCTTCAGTCATTAAACGGGTCGGAACACTTTGTTCCAGTCGGGGAAACATGAATGAAGGAACTCCATCGGCTCTAATGGGCCGAGTGAAATCCTGCGTAAACCTCCTCTTCTGCACGCTCATCCAGCTTCAGTAAAACGTGTGATCTCCAGGCGGCTCTCCCAGCAGGGCAGCATGTCAGGAATGCTGCTCCGTGTCCACGGCTGTCATTCCCACTTAACCCGAGCCGCCGTGCAGCGCAGCAGCACGCTAAACGCTGTGATGTCATCGTCAGAGAGCTGGGAAACGACTGCATCGCGCTGCCGCACGCGACGCTGGAAGGTCCAGATCCGTCCACATCCCAGAGGCCTCTCTCCAGATGTGGAACTGAGACAGGAGGGTCAGTTTAACCCATTCATGCCTGAAGTTATTCTGTTCACAGGGAAGTAAAAACACAATAAACACAGTAAAAACCACTAAAACGCCACAATTAAATACATTTACATAGAATTATGTTCATAACAAAGTCAAACACAGAAATAAAATAAATGAAAAGTAAAACCTCCATCAGAACCAGAACTAGGGAGAAAAACCTCTGGTCAGATCCAGAACCAGAACCAGAAAGCGAAACCTCCACCAGACATCATGAGCCTCGACCAATGGCAGCCGGGCTAACGAGATGGATCAGGGTCGCTGAGTCAGAACTACAACATTTACTAGACCGGGACCCGGTTCTGCTTCCTGAAGCCCGACCGGGACCCGGTTCTGCTTCCTGAAGCCCGACCGCGACCCGGTTCTCCTTCCTGAAGCCCGACCGCGACCCGGTTCTCCTTCCTGAAGCCCGACCGGGACCCGGTTCTGCTTCCTGACACCAGACCGGGACCCGGTTCTGCTTCCTGAAGCCCGACCGGACCCGGTTCTGCTTCCTGACACCAGACCGGGACCCGGTTCTGCTTCCTGACACCAGACCGGGATCCGGTTCTGCTTCCTGAAGCCCGACCGCGACCCGGTTCTGCTTCCTAAAGCCCGACCGGGACCCGGTTCTGCTTCCTGAAGCCCGACCGCGACCCGGTTCTGCTTCCTAAAGCCCGACCGGGACCCGGTTCTGCTTCCTGAAGCCCGACCGCGACCCGGTTCTGCTTCCTGAAGCCCGACCGCGACCCGGTTCTGCTTCCTGACGCCAGACCGGGACCCGGTTCTGCTTCCTGAAGCCCGACCGGGGCCCGGTTCTGCTTCCTGAAGCCCGACCGGGGCCCGGTTCTGCTTCCTGACACCAGACCGGGGCCCGGTTCTGCTTCCTGACACCAGACCGGGACCCGGTTCTGCTTCCTGAAGCCCGACCGCGACACGGTTCTGCTTCCTGAAGCCCGACCGCGACCCGGTTCTGCTTCCTGAAGCCCGACCGCGACCCGGTTCTGCTTCCTGAAGCCCGACCGCGACCCGGTTCTGCTTCCTGAAGCCCGACCGGGACCCGGTTCTGCTTCCTGACACCAGACCGGGACCCGGTTCTGCTTCCTGAAGCCCGACCGGACCCAGTTCTGCTTCCTGACACCAGACCGGGACCCGGTTCTGGTTCCTGACACCAGACCGGGACCCGGTTCTGGTTCCTGTGCGTGTGTTTATAACAGAAGGCCGCGTTCGCCTCCTGCCGGCGCAGGAATGTAGTTTTTCGCGACGTCTTCATGAACCTCAGGACAGTGAGTTGTTTACGTTTGGGCGGTAAACCCGTTCTGCTGACGCTCTGGAACATCCAGGACCAACGTTGGCGTGATCAGCTGCTGCAGCCTGAGGTGTGTTGTTTAAAGGTGGATTTTACCTGCTGAGCCCGGTCTCGTCTGAACACGGTGAAACAGCAGCGACTCGGCTGCAGCTCAATCAGGGAGTGTTTTGTTATGAAAACCATTTCCCTCACGGCAACATTTTTCTCCTGCAGCTCCCGTCCAAATCAGAAATCCAGTAGCTGTGAGATCAAAGCGGGTGAAACGCAAACCCGCCCATCCCAACACGCGACCGCTGAGGAACATGTGATCCGTCCAGTTCAACCTGCGCAGCGAGCCAAGAGGTGGAGATCCTCCATCGCCTCCAGGCCCGCCGGCTTTATTCTCACACTCTGTCTCACGTCTTCGTAATTATTATTGGCAACGATTATTCGGGGACATCGACACGGAAAACACGCAGCAGCCACAGATCAACAAGCGAGCAGACAGAATCAAAACACGGCTGTGTTTCCGTTACAGGATCGTAAAATAAACACGGTATTCCCAAAATGCCCGTTACCACATCGTCATCAGAAGACCAAAGAAGTTGTCCGGGAGCCATCGGTACTTCTAATGAAGTGGTCACGTGACCCTTACATCGCGGTGGCGTGTAAATGAGGAAAAGTGTCTCCATTCCGCTTTGAAATGTACTTCAACATGTCTGAAAACTCACCGCACAAGAACCTAAAAACTTTATTGATATTTTACCAGTTTTTTATCACGATACTGCAGTTTTATGTGATTCGACGGCTACTGGAAACACATAATGGCGGTAAAACACAGATGGATAACTAGCAGGTTAAGTTTTTAACCTGCTAGTTGGACTTTAACTGTACCTTCGTTCACACATTTAGTGTTTTCTTTTACTTGGACCTCGTTTTAGTCTGTAAGGCCCAGCGGTACCAACAACCTCAGTGATCACTCGATGTGCAAACTGGACCATCGTTCCAGGTAAAATATTCCAGGCAGCCATTCCCTTGAAGTGAGTCGGAGCATAAAGGAGATTCATCAGTCGAGCTCTGCAGTGGGATTCTCCACAGGTTCATCTGTTTTCACCACAAATCTCAGATGATGTTTTAATGAATGTTTACCTTCAAACTGCAGCAGCTTCCAGACAAACCTGCCGTTTGCTCATCTGTTTCTGTCCTTATGATGAATCTGAGGCATTGAGATGCAGCTCGGTGGCGTTTTCAGGCTTGCTTCAACTACCAAACCTTCATTCAGGACTTCAACAAAAGGGAGTTTAAATATTTAAATCACTGTTTTTATATATTTTTTAAAAATCCCAGAAACACTGAATTATTTTCTGTGTAACACCCAGTAGGAGGACAGTTCTTGGTTTGTGAAGTTTAAATTTGTCAGATCAACAACAAAATTTATTTGCTTTTAAGTTTTCATTTCAGGGTCATTACAGTTTAAAAACATTCATTCTTTAATGTCAGCGTTCCATTTAGAAGAAAAGTCATAATGTTCAACATTTTTACTGGACTTCACCAGAATCAGCTGGTCGATAGATGCAGGAAATTCTGGTATTTTTACTGGTTATGTTACGGAGACCGGCAGAGAATAGAAAGACTACTTTTTGCAGATGTGCAAAATAATTTTCAAATGAACATTTTTATGATCAGAAAACATTTTACAAACAGAACAACTGGTAGTTACACAGGTAGTGTAGGGTGGCATTGGGTGGTGTTGGACAGTGTTGGGCGGTGTTGGGTGGGTGTTATTGGATGGGTGGTGTTGGGTGGTGTTGGGCAGTGTTGGGTGGGTGTTATTGGATGGGTGGTGTTGGGTGGTGTTGGGCAGCGTTGGGTGGTGTTTGGTGGGTGTTATTGGATGGGCGGTGTTGGGCAGCATTGGGCGGTGTTTGGTGGGTGTTATGGATGGGTAGTGTTGGGTGGTGTTGGGCAGCATTGGGCGGTGTTGGGTGGGTGTTATGGATGGGTAGTGTTGGGTGGTGTTGGGCAGTGTTGGGCGGTGTTGGGTGGGTGTTATTGGATGAGTGGTGTTGGGTGGTGTTGGATGGGTGTTATGGATGGGTAGTGTTGGGTGGTGTTGGGCAGTGTTGGGCGGTGTTGGGTGGGTGTTATTGGATGAGTGGTGTTGGGTGGTGTTGGGCAGTGTTGGGCGGTGTTGGGTGGGTGTTATTGGATGAGTGGTGTTGGGTGGTGTTGGGCAGCATTGGGCGGTGTTGGGTGGGTGTTATTGGATGAGTGGTGTTGGGTGGTGTTGGGCAGTGTTGGGCGGTGTTGGGTGGGTGTTATGGATGGGTAGTGTTGGGTGGTGTTGGGCAGTGTTGGGCGGTGTTGGGTGGGTGTTATTGGATGAGTGGTGTTGGGTGGTGTTGGGCAGTGTTGGGCGGTGTTGGGTGGGTGTTATTGGATGAGTGGTGTTGGGTGGTGTTGGGCAGCATTGGGTGGTGTTTGGTGGGTGTTATTGGATGGGTAGTGTTGGGCAGCGTTGGGCGGTGTTGGGTGGGTGTTATTGGATGGGTGGTGTTGGGCAGCGTTGGGTGGTGTTTGGTGGGTGTTATTGGATGGGCGGTGTTGGGCAGCATTGGGCGGTGTTTGGTGGGTGTTATGGATGGGTAGTGTTGGGTGGTGTTGGGCAGCATTGGGCGGTGTTGGGTAGGTGTTATGGATGGGTAGTGTTGGGTGGTGTTGGGCAGTGTTGGGCGGTGTTGGGTGGGTGTTATTGGATGAGTGGTGTTGGGCAGTGTTGGGCGGTGTTGGGTGGGTGTTATGGATGGGTAGTGTTGGGTAGTGTTGGGCAGTGTTGGGCGGTGTTGGGTGGGTGTTATTGGATGAGTGGTGTTGGGTGGTGTTGGGCAGTGTTGGGCGGTGTTGGGTGGGTGTTATTGGATGAGTGGTGTTGGGTAGTGTTGGGCAGCATTGGGCGGTGTTGGGTGGGTGTTATTGGATGGGTGGTGTTGGTGGGTGTTGGGCAGCATTGGGCGGTGTTGGGTGGGTGTTATTGGATGGGTAGTGTTGGGTGGTGTTGGGCGGTGTTGGGTGGGTGTTATTGGATGAGTGGTGTTGGGTGGTGTTGGGCAGTGTTGGGCGGTGTTGGGTGGGTGTTATTGGATGAGTGGTGTTGGGTGGTGTTGGGCAGCATTGGGCGGTGTTGGGTGGGTGTTATTGGATGGGTAGTGTTGGGTGGTGTTGGGCGGTGTTGGGTGGGTGTTATTGGATGAGTGGTGTTGGGTGGTGTTGGGCAGTGTTGGGCGGTGTTGGGTGGGTGTTATTGGATGAGTGGTGTTGGGTGGTGTTGGGCAGCATTGGGCGGTGTTGGGTGGGTGTTATTGGATGGGTGGTGTTGGTGGGTGTTGGGCAGCATTGGGCGGTGTTTGGTGGGTGTTATTGGATGGGTAGTGTTGGGCAGCGTTGGGCGGTGTTGGGTGGGTGTTATTGGATGGGTAGTGTTGGTCAGCGTTGGGCGGTGTTGGGTGGGTGTTATTGGATGGGTAGTGTTGGGCAGCGTTGGGTGGTGTTGGGTGGGGGAAACACAGGTTGAGCCTCTGACCTACTTTCCACCACAGCGTACGGCTGTTACATAACCCATCTGGAGATGTTTTCCTGCCTGCTGATGATACAAACTGATAAACATGTTTGTTTTGAGTCAAACTGCTTATTATGTCCATAATATTTTCATTTTGAGGACATTAACTGGCAGCCGTCCTGGATTCTGGTCCAGAGCGGCACATGGAAGCCTCCACCAGCATATCAGCCCTCTGTGGAGATGGAGAGGTGAGAAAAGGCTTCGGATGGGGCGGCATTCCTTTTCCATGACGTCAGTTGTCTGCAGCAATAAAGGCAGAAAATGACTGTCAATTAGTGAGACGAGTCTGTCTCATCACACCGTGTCCGCCAGGACGGTGTTCTGGTTTCAGCGTATTGTCCCAGAACATTCTCAGCGTTGTATTCATGACTGGTTCTCATTCAGCATGGCTCTTATCTGCAGCGCTGCAGGGGCCTCGGCGAGGTTCCTGTTATTGGCAGCGTCCTGCTGATTCTTCGCCGCCGCTCTCACTCCTGCCACCGCCTCCAGACCAGGATTGTGTAAACCTCAGAGGTACAAAATAAGGATTGTTTGTTATCACAATGCCAGTCCACAGCAGATTGAGCGTGCGTTGTTTTGACTCTGAGAACAATCAACTTTTGCAATAAAAGACCCCCCCGCCCCCCTCCTGTGGCTGCCACCCCCCCCTGTTTATTTACAGCAGGGATTCCTCTCAGTATGTCCGCATCAGATCCTCTTTTTTCACTTTTACTGGACAGGAGAACACCTCCACCACCGTTACAGAATGAACAGAGAGTTTCCTGTTTACGTCCAGATTCAGGAATGATTTCTAGGTTCCTGGACTCCACAGGTCCACAGATCATTCTTCCACTCTGAGTCGGCTCAGATTTTAAACCTACAACACCTCAGGAATCTTTTTTTTTTAGGTATGATGGATAAAATCTGCAGGAAATACCTTTTTTTTTTGTTAAAGAAAGAAGTTTGTTTATTAGCCTCTGTTTCATGGGGCCTATTAATCTGCTTCCTGCGTGACGTGACAATCTGACAATATAAAGTCTTTAAACACATGTAGCTGAGACATGTAAATCAACATATGTGTTACTGTGTCAGAACACATGTAGATGAACATGTAAGAACATGTAAATGTTACCTCCACCGAAAGAAAGAAGTTAGGTAGGCGTAGGATCGAGTCAAGCGGTCATAGGAACGAATCAAGCAGTTGTAGGGACGAGTCACATAACCGTAGGATTTAGTCCAGTAGTCGTAGGATCGAGTCCAGTAGCCGTAGGATCGAGTCCAGTAGCCGTAGGATCGAGTCCAGTAGTCGTAGGATCGAGTCCAGTAGCCGTAGGAACGAGTCCAGTAGAAGTAGGAACGAGTCCAGTAGCCGTAGGAACGAGTCCAGTAGAAGTAGGAACGAGTCCAGTAGTTGTAGGATCGAGTCCAGTATCCGTAGGAACGAGTCCAGTAGCCGTAGGATCGAGTCCAGTAGAAGTAGGAACGAGTCCAGTATCCGTAGGAACGAGTCCAGTAGCCGTAGGATCGAGTCCAGTAGCCGTAGGATCGAGTCCAGTAGAAGTAGGAACGAGTCCAGTATCCGTAGGATCGAGTCCAGTATCCGTAGGAACGAGTCCAGTAGCCGTAGGATCGAGTCCAGTAGAAGTAGTAACGAGTCCAGTATCCGTAGGAACGAGTCCAGTAGCCGTAGGATCGAGTCCAGTATCCGTAGGAACGAGTCCAGTAGTCGTAGGATCGAGTCCAGTAGTCGTAGGATCGAGTCCAGTAGTCGTAGGAACGAGTCCAGTAGCCGTAGGATCGAGTCCAGTAGAAGTAGGAACGAGTCCAGTAGTCGTAGATTCGAGTCCAGTAGCCGTAGGAACGAGTCCAGTAGAAGTAGGAACGAGTCCAGTAGCCATAGGAACGAGTCCAGTAGCCGTAGGAACGAGTCCAGTAGCCATAGGAACGAGTCCAGTAGCCGTAGGAACGAGTCCAGTAGTCGTAGGATCGAGTCCAGTAGCCGTAGGAACGAGTCCAGTAGAAGTAGGAACGAGTCCAGTAGCCGTAGGAACGAGTCCGGTAGCCGTAGGAACGAGTCCGGTAGCCGTAGGAACGAGTCCGGTAGAAGTAGGAACGAGTCCGGTAGAAGTAGGAACGAGTCCAGTAGCCGTAGGAACGAGTCCAGTAGCCGTAGGAACGAGTCCAGTAGAAGTAGGAACGAGTCCAGTAGCCATAGGAACGAGTCCAGTAGCCATAGGAACGAGTCCAGTAGTCGTAGGAACGAGTCCAGTAGCCGTAGGAACGAGTCCAGTAGCCGTAGGATCGAGTCCAGTAGAAGTAGGAACGAGTCCAGTAGTCGTAGATTCGAGTCCAGTAGCCGTAGGAACGAGTCCAGTAGAAGTAGGAACGAGTCCAGTAGCCGTAGGAACGAGTCCAGTAGAAGTAGGAACGAGTCCAGTAGCCGTTGGAACGAGTCCAGTAGTCGTAGGATCGAGTCCAGTAGTCGTAGGATCGAGTCCAGTAGCCGTAGGAACGAGTCCAGTAGCCGTAGGATCGAGTCCAGTAGAAGTAGGAACGAGTCCAGTAGTCGTAGATTCGAGTCCAGTAGCCGTAGGAACGAGTCCAGTAGAAGTAGGAACGAGTCCAGTAGCCGTAGGAACGAGTCCAGTAGCCGTAGGAACGAGTCCAGTAGTCGTAGGATCGAGTCCAGTAGCCGTAGGAACGAGTCCAGTAGAAGTAGGAACGAGTCCAGTAGCCGTAGGAACGAGTCCAGTAGCCGTAGGAACGAGTCCAGTAGCCGTAGGAACGAGTCCGGTAGAAGTAGGAACGAGTCCAGTAGCCGTAGGAACGAGTCCAGTAGCCGTAGGAACGAGTCCAGTAGCCGTAGGAACGAGTCCAGTAGAAGTAGGAACGAGTCCAGTAGCCATAGGAACGAGTCCAGTAGTCGTAGGAACGAGTCCAGTAGAAGTAGGAACGAGTCCAGTAGCCGTAGGAACGAGTCCAGTAGCCGTAGGAACGAGTCCAGTAGAAGTAGGAACGAGTCCAGTAGAAGTAGGAACGAGTCCAGTAGTCGTAGGAACGAGTCCAGTAGTCGTAGGAACGAGTCCAGTAGCCGTAGGAACGAGTCCAGTAGAAGTAGGAACGAGTCCAGTAGCCGTAGGAACGAGTCCAGTAGAAGTTGGAACGAGTCCAGTAGAAGTAGGAACGAGTCCAGTAGCCGTAGGAACGAGTCCAGTAGAAGTAGGAACGAGTCCAGTAGCCATAGGAACGAGTCCAGTAGCCATAGGAACGATTCCAGTAGTCGTAGGAACGAGTCCAGTAGAAGTAGGAACGAGTCCAGTAGCCGTAGGAACGAGTCCAGTAGCCGTAGGAACGAGTCCAGTAGTCGTAGGATCGAGTCCAGTAGCCGTAGGAACGAGTCCAGTAGAAGTAGGAACGAGTCCAGTAGCCGTAGGAACGAGTCCAGTAGCCGTAGGAACGAGTCCAGTAGCCGTAGGAACGAGTCCAGTAGCCGTAGGAACGAGTCCAGTAGCCGTAGGAACGAGTCCAGTAGCCGTAGGAACGAGTCCAGTAGTCGTAGGAACGAGTCCAGTAGAAGTAGGAACGAGTCCAGTAGCCATAGGAACGAGTCCAGTAGCCGTAGGAACGAGTCCAGTAGAAGTAGGAACGAGTCCAGTAGAAGTAGGAACGAGTCCAGTAGTCGTAGGAACGAGTCCAGTAGCCGTAGGAACGAGTCCAGTAGCCGTAGGAACGAGTCCAGTAGAAGTAGGAACGAGTCCAGTAGCCGTAGGAACGAGTCCAGTAGAAGTAGGAACGAGTCCAGTAGAAGTAGGAACGAGTCCAGTAGCCGTAGGAACGAGTCCAGTAGAAGTAGGAACGAGTCCAGTAGCCATAGGAACGAGTCCAGTAGCCATAGGAACGAGTCCAGTAGTCGTAGGAACGAGTCCAGTAGTCGTAGGAACGAGTCCAGTAGTCGTAGGAACGAGTCCAGTAGCCGTAGGAACGAGTCCAGTAGCCGTAGGAACGAGTCCAGTAGAAGTAGGAACGAGTCCAGTAGTCGTAGGAACGAGTCCAGTAGCCGTAGGAACGAGTCCAGTAGCCGTAGGAACGAGTCCAGTAGCCGTAGGAACGAGTCCAGTAGAAGTAGGAACGAGTCCAGTAGAAGTAGGAACGAGTCCAGTAGCCGTAGGAACGAGTCCAGTAGCCGTAGGAACGAGTCGTAAGTAGTAACGAGTCCAGTAGCCGTAGGAACGAGTCCAGTAGCCGTAGGAACGAGTCCAGTAGAAGTAGGAACGAGTCCAGTAGAAGTAGGAACGAGTCCAGTAGCCGTAGGAACGAGTCCAGTAGAAGTAGGAACGAGTCCAGTAGAAGTAGGAACGAGTCCAGTAGCCGTAGGAACGAGTCCAGTAGCCGTAGGAACGAGTCCAGTAGAAGTAGGAACGAGTCCAGTAGAAGTAGGAACGAGTCCAGTAGAAGTAGGAACGAGTCCAGTAGAAGTAGGAACGAGTCCAGTAGCCGTAGGAACGAGTCCAGTAGAAGTAGGAACGAGTCCAGTAGCCGTAGGAACGAGTCCAGTAGAAGTAGGAACGAGTCCAGTAGCCGTAGGAACGAGTCCAGTAGCCGTAGGAACGAGTCCAGTAGAAGTAGGAACGAGTCCAGTAGAAGTAGGAACGAGTCCAGTAGCCGTAGGAACGAGTCCAGTAGAAGTAGGAACGAGTCCAGTAGAAGTAGGAACGAGTCCAGTAGCCGTAGGAACGAGTCCAGTAGAAGTAGGAACGAGTCCAGTAGAAGTAGGAACGAGTCCAGTAGCCGTAGGAACGAGTCCAGTAGAAGTAGGAACGAGTCCAGTAGCCGTAGGAACGAGTCCAGTAGAAGTAGGAACGAGTCCAGTAGAAGTAGGAACGAGTCCAGTAGCCGTAGGAACGAGTCCAGTAGAAGTAGGAACGAGTCCAGTAGCCGTAGGAACGAGTCCAGTAGAAGTAGGAACGAGTCCAGTAGCCGTAGGAACGAGTCCAGTAGCCGTAGGAACGAGTCGTAAGTAGTAACGAGTAAAATTCCACACATCTGTTCTTTACTATTCAGTCCAGTCCGGCTGGAGTCTATCTCAGCCATCACTGGGGGAGACGCAGTAACACCTGGACAGGTTACCAGTCCATCACGGTTTGATTTAACTTAAGGAAATAAATATAAAATAACAAATATTTTAAATAAGGCAAAAAATGTTAAGTTACCATATTTTTATTTATGTATTTTAGTAATTTTTTAAAACATCCTGATTTTGTTATAAAATCAGTTTTATTTTTCAATTTATTTTCATAATTTTTATAATCTAATTTAAAATATTTGATTTAAAAAAATTAAATTCTAGATTAGTTAAATAATATGATTTTCTTATCATTTCAGCAGCTTCACTTTATCATAGAATTTTATACAAATTTGTTTGATTCGTTTTTTTATATGATGTTTTTGCATTTGTTTTTTTTATATATTTGTTTTCCTTATTTTTTATTTTATTTATTGTAAAAAGTGTCATTTCTAATAATCTTATCAGCCGTAGCAGCAGGTCTGTGTGACTGGACCAGAAAATTCTGACATTTCTGTTTAAATCTTCTGTATTTTATCCAGATTGGAGTAAAGTGGGGATGATCCTGGTCAACAGGCGTGGTGCGTTTGAGGAACAGCTCGTTTCTGTCTTATTTTCCCAACAAGATAAGAAACAAAAGCTGTGATTGAGATGCAGCATTCCATCGGTCTCCACGCTGAGCAGAGAGGAGGCGGTTTGGAAAGGTGGGAGTCTCGACGACAGGAACACATCCCCTTGTTTTGGCTCACAGTCGCTACAAGTGTTCGGAATTTTGAGGTGAGTTCACATGCAGTGTTCATGTCTGCGCTCAGGTCAGAGCATGCACACACAAACACAAACACGTCCACGCATCCATTCACACGCAGCGGAGGGAATGTCTGGCATGCTTCGATAAGCATGAACCCCTCCTGTATGTTATGAGCCGCCACGGCTGAATAGACTAAATACTGGGAGATGCTGCCGTGGCCTTGGTCCAATCTGGACGGTGTTCCATGTGGGGCAAAGTGCTGCTGATGCCTGTGTTTTTACGATTCAGGCTAACAAAAGCATCCTGACCTTTTTTTATACAGAATAAACTTTAAACAGAGTTTATCACCTCCATGATGGAAGGCATCCTGCCGCTTGTTGTTGTTTTGGGACTTTGGGAGACTGCAGCTCATCCTGACATCTTGTGTTCTGGCCGAGGCTGCCGGCTTTCTGCTGATGGACGCATCAGAAGAGATGCCTCTGCCCATTGACAGCTTTGTTGTTTCCTGTAATGCTACGAAACGATCCCCAGCACCGAGGTCAGAGCCACAGAGGTTCAAACCACCGCCTTGTCTTCATGAAACGTAGAGGTTTTGAAGCTGGATCACAGGACTCTCTGCTGGGATCGTTACAGCTGTGATAAGCTACAGCGGTTTTCAAGTGTTTAAGATCCAAGACAGGTTTTTACTGTTTGTGTGTGTGTGTATATGTATACACACTGCTCAAAAAAATAAACAACACTCTGTAACTCCAAGTCAACCAGACTTCTGTGAAATGGAACTGTCCACTTAGGAAGCAACACTGACTGACAATCAGTTCCACCTGCTGTTGTGCAAATGGAACAGACAACAGGTGGAAATTATAGGCAACTGGCAAGACACACCCAATAAAGGAGTGGTTCTGCAGGTGGAGACCACAGACCACTTCTCAGTTCCGATGCTTTCTGGATGATGTTTTGGTCTGAATGCTGGCGGTGCTTTCACTCTAGTGGTAGCATGAGACAGAGTCTACAACCCACACAAGTGGCTCAGGTAGTGCAGCTCATCCAGGATGGCACATCAATGCCAGCTGTGGCAAGAAGGTTTGCTGTGTCTGTCAGCGTAGTGTCCAGAGCATGGAGGCGCTACCAGGAGACAGGCCAGTACATCAGGAGACGTGGAGGAGGCCGTGGGAGGACAACAACCCAGCAGCAGGACCGCTACCTCCTTCTTTGTGCAAGGAGGAACAGGAGGAGCGCTGCCAGAGCCCTGCAGAATGAGCTCCAGCAGGACACAAATGTGCATGTGTCTGCTCCAACAGTCAGAAACAGACTCCATGAGGGTGGTATGAGGGCCCGACGTCCACAGGTGGGGGTTGTGCTTCCAGCCCAACACCGTGCAGGACGTTTGGCGTTTGCCAGAGAACACCAAGATTGGTAAATTCTCCACCGGTGCCCTGTGCTCATGTCTTGTCAGGAATGTCTGAAACACACACACAGTTTCCATGTTTCCACACGTCTTCCTGCTACTATCTACCTGCTGTCCTCACTGCAGCACCTCCACCTCAGCTGCATCCCAAACATCTTCTTGGCTTTATTCCAGCCATAGAGGATCATTATTGTCCTGCTTTTCTCATCACTTGTTGATCTTTGGCTGCTCCTGATTGGACGTTACCGTCAGTTTAAAGCTCTCTGATTGGTGGAAAGTCTGACAGGAAGTGTCTTCATCATCATGTCTGAGCTTCTTTGTGTCTTTGTGGACAGGATGTCCAACCCGTGATGTCCCCTCTGTGGACAGGATCTGGTTTTTAGACAGATCTTTTATCTTCTGGAAACCAGGAAACGGTGGAATTTTCTGGTTTTGATCCTGAATCATGAAAACATGAAGAAGATGAGTGTGTGAATAGGAAACATCTAGAAAGGATCTGAATCTACTCTGAGTGACTGAGAGGCTGGTTTCTTTGTTCCTGGTCACATTTCTCTCATTAGGCTCTTTGTTGACATGTTGACGTTGTCGCTCAGGTTCAACGGGTCGACCTCTGACCCTGCAGAAGTGCTTCCAGGTGGGGCCTCTCTGGTCTCAGCCTGACACCGAGCGCAGGCCTCCTGCAGCTACGCTCAGATTCTCCAACCATAAACAAACAGTGATCTGAGAGCTCAGGAGAATCCCCTGAACGCATCGCCTCCGCCCTACTGGTGATGTGTTCAGGCTACCTGCTGCAGCTTAGCAGAGGTTTGAAGAAGGATCCGTTTCGCCGGGACAGAGAACCTCCATCGGGACCAGAACCGGGACGGAGAACCTCCATCGGGACCAGAACCGGGACGGAGAACCTCCATGGTCTGACACATGAAGCTGTGGAGTCGCCGTATGTCAGAGGAAGAAATGATTCAGGCTGTATCTTGTTTCACTGAAGATGGAAAGAAATCGTGGCTCCTTCCTCCAGCTCCTCGGGAATGCTGGTGTGTGAACTTGGAGGTCATTCAGCATGAATGTGAGGAATTTCTTTTTCCAAAATCCTTGCAGGTGTCTGTGAGCATGTTTACCGTACATGTAATCTTCCCTGAGGAGACGGCGGCGCCTCTCTCTGTAGTTTCGCCTCTCTTACCTCAGCCTGCACGCGGGACGACATGTTCACATGTTACCTGCAGACAAGGGATTCCTGGAACATGGGAAACAGATCGCTGCCATGGAAAATTTCAAGCCTGAAGTGAGAGTGGTTCAGGATGTTCAGCTGACTCCTGCCAACCGGAACGTAGAAGTTCATGGAAAAACTGCAGGGAGGTCTGCAACACAGAGGTGGTGATGGGGCACAACAGCAGTTTTTCTTTAATATTAAAAACAAGCTTATAACTTCTTTTAAAAAATAAAACATGAGTATCAAAATGGAATATCTGTGAGTAATAAGATAACTATAATTATCCAATCTGACTTGTCTACATGCGGGTATGTCATATTCTAACAAGAATGTCTACATTCGCCAGTACATGTGTAGTGATGTCACTTCCTGTCATTTTCAAAACGTTTGGCATTTGTTGAACATGGCGGAGACCCAAGTTCTAGCATTAGCTGCTAATATGAAAATCCCATAGACATCATGTATACATAGACGCCTTGTTGAGCGCTGGAGAGTGAACCAGCGTCTCCGCCATATTGGATGGGTCTCCGCCATATTGGATGGGTCTCTGCTTTCCAGTCTTGCTGCAGATCAACGTTGTTTCCTCACATAACAGTTTTCTGTGGAACAACACGTATATATTACACACAAACAAAACACGTTTCTACATAACTGGTTGATAAATAATGTTAACACAGTGAATAATCTACTAAATGATAAATTTTACTCCTATGAGGTGTTTATGGATAAATATAACATTGATGTTTCACAAAGAGAGTTTTACATGGTAGCATAATTACCTCCACCAAGGAGGTGGTGTTTTTACCGCTTTATCTGTTTGTGTTCAAGATAACTTAAAAAGTTATGGACGGATTTTTGTGAAATTTCCAGGACTTGTAGGAAACGTGAAAAGGAAGAAGTGATTTAATTTTGGTGGTGATCCAGATCATTGTTTGGATCCAGGAACTTTTTAAAGCCCTTGGTGGAGGTTTGTGTTCTCCGAGTGTTTTTCTGGGTAACTTTGGAATTGCAGTTTTGATCCAATACTTTATTTTAAGACTTTGTACAACTGTATCTCTATATTGATAAATTAATAAATGTAAATTAAAGAAAGTCAACCGTAGTCAAGAGAAAGCTATTCGTGTAACTAAGCAACTATTCCTGTATTTTGTTCAGCATAATATGTTTTGTTCGGTGGAATATTGAAAGCAGATTGTGTGGAATTACATTTCATAAAGTTGAATAATAATTTATTTGACCAGATAAAAATAGATAAATCCAAATGCATCAATAAACGATCATCCATGTTACTATCAAATTCATTTATACATTTATTTATATTGTAGCTACCTTATGTTTTTGTTAAATAGCATATAAAAACATTTTAGCATAAATGCACATTGTTTTTAATGATTTACAGTTATCTGTATCATAACATCTCTGTCCTTTGTAACAAACCAAACTGTGAGAAAAATCAGGTAAAAATTGGTGAAATTATTGTTGTGGTAGGACCTACACCTTATAAATAAATGCATTGGAGGCGCATGGAGACCCATCCAAGATGGCGGTATGATGAAATGTCAGCTCGTACAAGCAGCGTGATACACTGCGCCGTCTATGTATATATGATGTCTATGGAAAATCCGTGGTCCTCGCTTTAGCTGCTAATATGAAAACCCATGCTCCTAGCATTAGCTGCTAGTATGAGAGCCCACTGTTGTACACTTGGAGCCTACAGTCTTGGTGTTAGCTGCTAAAGTGGAGCAAACAGTCCTATTGCAGAACCTGCAATCTCAGCATTGACTGATAATGCGAGAGCCATTGATTGTAGCGTTAGCTGCTAATGTGAGAACTTGTGGTCTTAGCCTCAAGGTTAGACTATCTTTTATTAGTCAGGAATTCACAGTGTCACGGCAGCCGGGAAAAATAGAAACACACATTGTAAAATATTTAAAAGATATAAGAGTACTGTATAAAACTGTACAAAAGAACCACATTATCACACAGTAGGTAGTATAGTTGTTACATACATATGTATACAAAAATATCTATACATATATATACACACACACGTATGGTCTACTGTGAGCACACCTGATTGTAAAGTCTGACAGCAGCAGGGAGGAAGAACCCATGGTAGCGCTACCTCCCACAGTGTGTATGGAGCCTTTTGGTAAAGGAGCTGTGCAGTGCTGTGGTGCATGGGGGTGTTCCCCATCAGGGAAGATAAGGACATAATCCACTAAAAAGCATTGATCCTCCTTATTTATGAAGTTTTTCTTTGGTGTAAATAGAATCTTTGTAAATCTTTTCACCTTGTGGCCATCTCAATCTCTGAATGGCGAGCTAATGGAGCTGTTAGGGGTCTGAAGTGGGTATCCATCAGGCAGCGTGCGGCTGCAGGATTAACATGACAGAAGATCGTTGTTTCATCCTGTTGGGGCTGATTGGATGACTTCTTTCTGGGTCAAGTTCTGTTTATCTATTATGATCACCGTCAGCAGGAAATGTTTCATAGTGCAGCCGGAGCATCAGGGAGTGTAAAGTTTGTGGTGTCAGTGATGTTTCTGCTGAATCTTTGATGGCTTTAATCAGCCCACCAGGGAGCTGACCTCTGACCTCCTTGCTCACCTCTGATCCTGGATCCTGTTGCCGGGGTCTCTGAGGGACAGGTCAGGAATTAGCAGATCTGGTTGTAAAAACAGAGAGCAACATCAACGCCTTGCCAAGATGTTTGATGTTTAACCAGGAGCAAGAGCTGGTAATGACACCAGCATCATATCAGGAATGTGTGCCATCGGCAAAGAGCTGCCTGCACAGAAAAGAAACCAACAAAGGTACAAACTGAGCTTCTGACATACCTGGCTGCATAGCTAACCTGCTGCCAAGAGGTGTGAACGTTTGTCATGATCATTTATGCCTTTTTGCCTGATGAAAACATCCTGCAGCTGATTCTGTTCACACCAGCGACTCGATCCAGCGGTCGCAGGATCGAGTCGAGCGGTCGCAGGAACGAGTGGAGCGGTCGCAGGAACGAGTCGAGCGGTCGCAGGAACGAGTGGAGCGGTCGCAGGATCGAGTCCAGCGGTCGCAGGATCGAGTCGAGCGGTCGCAGGAACGAGTCCAGCGGTCGCAGGAACGAGTCGAGCGGTCGCAGGAACGAGTGGAGCGGTCGCAGGAACGAGTCCAGCGGTCGCAGGAACGAGTGGAGCGGTCGCAGGATCGAGTCCAGCGGTCGCAGGATCGAGTCGAGCGGTCGCAGGAACGAGTCCAGCGGTCGCAGGAACGAGTCGAGCGGTCGCAGGAACGAGTGGAGCGGTCGCAGGAACGAGTCGAGCGGTCGCAGGATCGAGTCGAGCGGTCGCAGGAACGAGTCGAGCGGTCGCAGGATCGAGTCCAGCGGTCGCAGGATCGAGTCGAGCGGTCGCAGGATCGAGTCGAGCGGTCGCAGGAACGAGTCCAGCGGTCGCAGGAACGAGTCGAGCGGTCGCAGGAACGAGTGGAGCGGTCGCAGGAACGAGTGGAGCGGTCGCAGGAACGAGTCGAGCGGTCGCAGGAACGAGTCCAGCGGTCGCAGGAACGAGTCGAGCGGTCGCAGGAACGAGTCCAGCGGCCGCAGGAACGAGTCGAGCGGTCGCAGGATCGAGTCGAGCGGTCGCAGGAACGAGTCCAGCGGTCGCAGGATCGAGTCGAGCGGTCGCAGGATCGAGTCCAGCGGTCGCAGGATCGAGTCCAGCGGTCGCAGGATCGAGTCCAGCGGTCGCAGGATCGAGTCCAGCGGTCGCAGGAACGAGTCCAGCGGTCGCAGGATCGAGTCCAGCGGTCGCAGTCACAGGAACAAGTCCAGCGGTCGCAGGATCGAGTCCAGCGGTCGCAGGATCGAGTCCAGCGGTCGCAGGAACGAGTCCAGCGGTCGCAGGATCGAGTCCAGCGGTCGCAGTCACAGGAACAAGTCCAGCGGTCGCAGGATCGAGTCGAGCGGTCGCAGGAACGAGTCCAGCGGTCGCAGTCACAGGATCGAGTCCAGCGGTCGCAGGATCGAGTCCAGCGGTCGCAGGATCGAGTCGAGCGGTCGCAGGATCGAGTCGAGCGGTCGCAGGATCGAGTCGAGCGGTCGCAGGATCGAGTCCAGCGGTCGCAGGAACGAGTCCAGCGGTCGCAGGATCGAGTCGAGCGGTCGCAGGAACGAGTCCAGCGTTCGCAGTCACAGGATCGAGTCCAGCGGTCACAGGATCGAGTCGAGCGGTCGCAGGATCGAGTCCAGCGGTCGCAGGATCGAGTCCAGCGGTCGCAGGATCGAGTCCAGCGGTCGCAGGAACGAGTCCAGCGGTCGCAGGATCGAGTCCAGCGGTCGCAGTCGCAGGATCGAGTCGAGCAGTCGCAGTCGCAGGATCGAGTCGAGCAGTCGCAGTCGCAGGATCGAGTCCAGCGGTCGCAGGAACGAGTCCAGCGGTCGCAGTCACAGGAACGAGTCCAGCGGTCGCAGTCACAGGAACGAGTCCAGCGGTCGCAGTCGCAGGATCGAGTCGAGCGGTCGCAGGAACGAGTCCAGCGGTCGCAGTCGCAGGATCGAGTCCAGCGGTCGCAGGATCGAGTCCAGCGGTCGCAGGATCGAGTCGAGCGGTCGCAGGAACGAGTCCAGCGGTCGCAGTCGCAGGATCGAGTCGAGCGGTCGCAGGAACGAGTCCAGCGTTCGCAGTCACAGGAACGAGTCCAGCGGTCGCAGTCGCAGGATCGAGTCGAGCGGTCGCAGGAACGAGTCCAGCGGTCGCAGTCACAGGAACGAGTCCAGCGGTCGCAGGATCGAGTCCAGCGGTCGCAGAAACGAGTCCAGCGGTCGCAGGAACGAGTCGAGCGGTCGCAGGATCGAGTCCAGCGGTCGCAGGAACGAGTCGAGCGGTCGCAGGATCGAGTCCAGCGGTCGCAGGAACGAGTCCAGCGGTCGCAGGATCGAGTCCAGCGGTCGCAGAAATGAGTCCAGCGGTCGCAGGATCGAGTCCAGCGGTCGCAGGATCGAGTCCAGCGGTCGCAGGATCGAGTCCAGCGGTCGCAGGATCGAGTCCAGCGGTCGCAGGAACGAGTCCAGCGGTCGCAGGATCGAGTCCAGCGGTCGCAGAAATGAGTCCAGCGGTCGCAGGATCGAGTCCAGCGGTCGCAGGAACAAGTCCAGCGGTCCCAGGATCGAGTCCAGCGGTCGCAGCATCGAGTCCAGCGGTCGCAGGATCGAGTCCAGCGGTCGCAGGATCGAGTCCAGCGGTCGCAGGAACGAGTCCAGCGGTCGCAGTCACAGGAACGAGTCCAGCGGTCGCAGTCGCAGGATCGAGTCGAGCGGTCGCAGGAACGAGTCCAGCGGTCGCAGTCGCAGGATCGAGTCCAGCGGTCGCAGGATCGAGTCCAGCGGTCGCAGGATCGAGTCCAGCGGTCGCAGGAACGAGTCCAGCGGTCGCAGTCGCAGGATCGAGTCGAGCGGTCGCAGGAACGAGTCCAGCGTTCGCAGTCACAGGAACGAGTCCAGCGGTCGCAGTCGCAGGATCGAGTCGAGCGGTCGCAGGAACGAGTCGAGCGGTCGCAGTCACAGGAACGAGTCCAGCGGTCGCAGTCGCAGGAACGAGTCCAGCGGTCGCAGTCGCAGGATCGAGTCCAGCGGTCGCAGGAACGAGTCCAGCGGTCGCAGTCGCAGGATCGAGTCCAGCGGTCGCAGGATCTAGTCCAGCGGTCGCAGGATCGAGTCGAGCGGTCGCAGGAACGAGTCCAGCGGTCGCAGTCACAGGAACGAGTCCAGCGGTCGCAGTCGCAGGATCGAGTCGAGCGGTCGCAGGAACGAGTCGAGCGGTCGCAGGATCGAGTCGAGCGGTCGCAGGATCGAGTCCAGCGGTCGCAGGATCGAGTCCAGCGGTCGCAGGATCGAGTCCAGCGGTCGCAGGATCGAGTCGAGCGGTCACAGGAACGAGTCCAGCGGTCGCAGTCGCAGGATCGAGTCCAGCGGTCGCAGGATCGAGTCCAGCGGTCGCAGGAACGAGTCCAGCGGTCGCAGGATCGAGTCGAGCGGTCACAGGATCGAGTCCAGCGGTCGCAGGATCGAGTCCAGCGGTCGCAGGATCGAGTCGAGCGGTCGCAGGATCGAGTCCAGCGGTCGCAGGATCGAGTCCAGCGGTCGCAGGATCGAGTCCAGCGGTCGCAGTCACAGGAACAAGTCCAGCGGTCGCAGTCGCAGGATCGAGTCGAGCGGTCGCAGGAACGAGTCCAGCGGTCGCAGTCACAGGATCGAGTCGAGCGGTCGCAGGATCGAGTCGAGCGGTCGCAGGATCGAGTCCAGCGGTCGCAGGATCGAGTCCAGCGGTCGCAGGATCGAGTCCAGCGGTCGCAGGAACGAGTCCAGCGGTCGCAGGAACGAGTCCAGCGGTCGCAGGATCGAGTCCAGCGGTCGCAGGAACGAGTCCAGCGGTCGCAGTCACAGGAACGAGTCGAGCGGTCGCAGTCACAGGAACGAGTCCAGCGGTCGCAGTCGCAGGATCGAGTCGAGCGGTCGCAGGAACGAGTCCAGCGGTCGCAGTCACAGGAACGAGTCCAGCGGTCGCAGGATCGAGTCCAGCGGTCGCAGAAACGAGTCCAGCGGTCGCAGGATCGAGTCCAGCGGTCGCAGGAACGAGTCCAGCGGTCGCAGGATCGAGTCCAGCGGTCGCAGGATCGAGTCCAGCGGTCGCAGAAATGAGTCCAGCGGTCGCAGGATCGAGTCCAGCGGTCGCAGGATCGAGTCCAGCGGTCGCAGGAACGAGTCGAGCGGTCGCAGGAACGAGTCGAGCGGTCGCAGGATCGAGTCCAGCGGTCGCAGGATCGAGTCCAGCGGTCGCAGGATCGAGTCCAGCGGTCGCAGGATCGAGTCCAGCGGTCGCAGTCACAGGAACGAGTCCAGCGGTCGCAGTCGCAGGATCGAGTCGAGCGGTCGCAGGAACGAGTCCAGCGGTCGCAGTCGCAGGATCGAATCGAGCGGTCGCAGTCACAGGAACGAGTCCAGCGGTCGCAGTCGCAGGATCGAGTCGAGCGGTCGCAGGAACGAGTCCAGCGGTCGCAGTCACAGGAACGAGTCCAGCGGTCGCAGGATCGAGTCCAGCGGTCGCAGAAACGAGTCCAGCGGTCGAAGGATCGAGTCCAGCGGTCGCAGGAACGAGTCCAGCGGTCGCAGGATCGAGTCCAGCGGTCGCAGGATCGAGTCCAGCGGTCGCAGGATCGAGTCCAGCGGTCGCAGAAATGAGTCCAGCGGTCGCAGGATCGAGTCCAGCGGTCGCAGGATCGAGTCGAGCGGTCGCAGGAACGAGTCGAGCGGTCGCAGGATCGAGTCCAGCGGTCGCAGGATCGAGTCCAGCGGTCGCAGGATCGAGTCCAGCGGTCGCAGGATCGAGTCCAGCGGTCGCAGGATCGAGTCCAGCGGTCGCAGGAACGAGTCGAGCGGTCGCAGGATCGAGTCCAGCGGTCGCAGGATCGAGTCCAGCGGTCGCAGGATCGAGTCCAGCGGTCGCAGGATCGAGTCCAGCGGTCGCAGGATCGAGTCCAGCGGTCGCAGGATCGAGTCCAGCGGTCGCAGGAACGAGTCCAGCGGTCGCAGTCACAGGAACGAGTCCAGCGGTCGCAGTCGCAGGAACGAGTCCAGCGGTCGCAGTCGCAGGATCGAGTCCAGCGGTCGCAGGAACGAGTCCAGCGGTCGCAGTCGCAGGATCGAGTCCAGCGGTCGCAGGATCTAGTCCAGCGGTCGCAGGATCGAGTCGAGCGGTCGCAGGAACGAGTCCAGCGGTCGCAGTCACAGGAACGAGTCCAGCGGTCGCAGTCGCAGGATCGAGTCGAGCGGTCGCAGGAACGAGTCCAGCGGTCGCAGGATCGAGTCGAGCGGTCGCAGGATCGAGTCCAGCGGTCGCAGGATCGAGTCCAGCGGTCGCAGGATCGAGTCGAGCGGTCACAGGAACGAGTCCAGCGGTCGCAGTCGCAGGATCGAGTCCAGCGGTCGCAGGATCGAGTCCAGCGGTCGCAGGAACGAGTCCAGCGGTCGCAGGATCGAGTCGAGCGGTCACAGGAACGAGTCCAGCGGTCGCAGTCGCAGGATCGAGTCCAGCGGTCGCAGGAACGAGTCCAGCGGTCGCAGTCGCAGGAACGAGTCCAGCGGTCGCAGTCGCAGGATCGAGTCGAGCGGTCGCAGGAACGAGTCCAGCGGTCGCAGTCGCAGGATCGAGTCCAGCGGTCGCAGGATCGAGTCCAGCGGTCGCAGGATCGAGTCGAGCGGTCGCAGGAACGAGTCCAGCGGTCGCAGTCACAGGATCGAGTCGAGCGGTCGCAGGAACGAGTCCAGCGGTCGCAGGATCGAGTCCAGCGGTCGCAGGATCGTGTCCAGCGGTCGCAGGAACGAGTCCAGCGGTCGCAGGATCGAGTCCAGCGGTCGCAGGATCGAGTCCAGCGGTCGCAGGAACGAGTCCAGCGGTCGCAGGATCGAGTCGAGCGGTCGCAGGAACGAGTCCAGCGGTCGCAGTCGCAGGATCGAGTCGAGCGGTCGCAGTCACAGGAACGAGTCCAGCGGTCGCAGTCGCAGGATCGAGTCGAGCGGTCGCAGGAACGAGTCCAGCGGTCGCAGTCACAGGAACGAGTCCAGCGGTCGCAGGATCGAGTCCAGCGGTCGCAGAAACGAGTCCAGCGGTCGCAGGATCGAGTCCAGCGGTCGCAGGAACGAGTCCAGCGGTCGCAGGATCGAGTCCAGCGGTCGCAGGATCGAGTCCAGCGGTCGCAGAAATGAGTCCAGCGGTCGCAGGATCGAGTCCAGCGGTCGCAGGATCGAGTCCAGCGGTCGCAGGAACGAGTCGAGCGGTCGCAGGATCGAGTCCAGCGGTCGCAGGATCGAGTCCAGCGGTCGCAGGATCGAGTCCAGCGGTCGCAGGATCGAGTCCAGCGGTCGCAGGATCGAGTCCAGCGGTCGCAGGATCGAGTCCAGCGGTCGCAGTCACAGGAACAAGTCCAGCGGTCGCAGTCGCAGGATCGAGTCGAGCGGTCGCAGGAACGAGTCCAGCGGTCGCAGTCACAGGATCGAGTCGAGCGGTCGCAGGATCGAGTCGAGCGGTCGCAGGATCGAGTCCAGCGGTCGCAGGATCGAGTCCAGCGGTCGCAGGATCGAGTCCAGCGGTCGCAGGATCGAGTCCAGCGGTCGCAGGAACGAGTCCAGCGGTCGCAGGATCGAGTCCAGCGGTCGCAGGAACGAGTCCAGCGGTCGCAGGATCGAGTCGAGCGGTCGCAGGAACGAGTCCAGCGGTCGCAGGATCGAGTCCAGCGGTCGCAGGAACGAGTCCAGCGGTCGCAGTCACAGGAACGAGTCGAGCGGTCGCAGTCACAGGAACGAGTCCAGCGGTCGCAGTCGCAGGATCGAGTCGAGCGGTCGCAGGATCGAGTCCAGCGGTCGCAGTCACAGGAACGAGTCCAGCGGTCGCAGGATCGAGTCCAGCGGTCGCAGGATCGAGTCCAGCGGTCGCAGGAACGAGTCCAGCGGTCGCAGGAACGAGTCCAGCGGTCGCAGGATCGAGTCCAGCGGTCGCAGGATCGAGTCCAGCGGTCGCAGAAATGAGTCCAGCGGTCGCAGGATCGAGTCCAGCGGTCGCAGGATCGAGTCCAGCGGTCGCAGGAACGAGTCGAGCGGTCGCAGGATCGAGTCCAGCGGTCGCAGGATCGAGTCCAGCGGTCGCAGGATCGAGTCCAGCGGTCGCAGGATCGAGTCCAGCGGTCGCAGGATCGAGTCCAGCGGTCGCAGGATCGAGTCCAGCGGTCGCAGTCACAGGAACAAGTCCAGCGGTCGCAGTCGCAGGATCGAGTCGAGCGGTCGCAGGAACGAGTCCAGCGGTCGCAGTCACAGGATCGAGTCCAGCGGTCGCAGGATCGAGTTTAGCGGTCGCAGGATCGAGTCCAGCGGTCGCAGGATCGAGTCCAGCGGTCACAGGATCGAGTCCAGCGGTCGCAGGATCGAGTTTAGCGGTCGCAGGATCGAGTCCAGCGGTCGCAGGATCGAGTCCAGCGGTCGCAGGAACGAGTCCAGCGGTCGCAGTCACAGGATCGAGTCCAGCGGTCGCAGGATCGAGTTTAGCGGTCGCAGGATCGAGTCCAGCGGTCGCAGGATCGAGTCCAGCGGTCGCAGGATCGAGTCCAGCGGTCGCAGGAACGAGTCCAGCGGTCGCAGGAACGAGTCCAGCGGTCGCAGGATCGAGTCCAGCGGTCGCAGGATCGAGTCGAGCGGTCGCAGTCACAGGAACGAGTCCAGCGGTCGCAGTCGCAGGATCGAGTCGAGCGGTCGCAGGAACGAGTCCAGCGGTCGCAGTCGCAGGATCGAATCGAGCGGTCGCAGTCACAGGAACGAGTCCAGCGGTCGCAGTCGCAGGATCGAGTCGAGCGGTCGCAGGAACGAGTCCAGCGGTTGCAGTCACAGGAACGAGTCCAGCGGTCGCAGGATCGAGTCCAGCGGTCGCAGAAACGAGTCCAGCGGTCGCAGGATCGAGTCCAGCGGTCGCAGGAACGAGTCCAGCGGTCGCAGGATCGAGTCCAGCGGTCGCAGGATCGAGTCCAGCGGTCGCAGGATCGAGTCGAGCGGTCGCAGGAACGAGTCCAGCGGTTGCAGTCACAGGAACGAGTCCAGCGGTCGCAGGATCGAGTCCAGCGGTCGCAGAAACGAGTCCAGCGGTCGCAGGATCGAGTCCAGCGGTCGCAGGAACGAGTCCAGCGGTCGCAGGATCGAGTCGAGCGGTCGCAGGAACGAGTCCAGCGTTCGCAGTCACAGGAACGAGTCCAGCGGTCGCAGTCGCAGGATCGAGTCGAGCGGTCGCAGGATCGAGTCCAGCGGTCGCAGGATCGAGTCCAGCGGTCGCAGAAATGAGTCCAGCGGTCGCAGGATCGAGTCCAGCGGTCGCAGGATCGAGTCGAGCGGTCGCAGGAACGAGTCAAGCGGTCGCAGGATCGAGTCCAGCGGTCGCAGGAACGAGTCGAGCGGTCGCAGGATCGAGTCCAGCGGTCGCAGGATCGAGTCCAGCGGTCGCAGGATCGAGTCGAGCGGTCGCAGGATCGAGTCCAGCGGTCGCAGTCACAGGAACAAGTCCAGCGGTCGCAGTCACAGGATCGAGTCCAGCGGTCGCAGGAACGAGTCCAGCGGTCGCAGGATCGAGTCCAGCGGTCGCAGGATCGAGTCCAGCGGTCGCAGAAATGAGTCCAGCGGTCGCAGGATCGAGTCCAGCGGTCGCAGGATCGAGTCCAGCGGTCGCAGGAACGAGTCGAGCGGTCGCAGGATCGAGTCCAGCGGTCGCAGGATCGAGTCCAGCGGTCGCAGGATCGAGTCCAGCGGTCGCAGGATCGAGTCCAGCGGTCGCAGGATCGAGTCCAGCGGTCGCAGGATCGAGTCCAGCGGTCGCAGACACAGGAACAAGTCCAGCGGTCGCAGTCGCAGGATCGAGTCGAGCGGTCGCAGGAACGAGTCCAGCGGTCGCAGTCACAGGATCGAGTCCAGCGGTCGCAGGATCGAGTTTAGCGGTCGCAGGATCGAGTCCAGCGGTCGCAGGAACGAGTCCAGCGGTCGCAGGAACGAGTCCAGCGGTCGCAGGATCGAGTCCAG
Organism: Telmatherina bonti; assembly: GCF_933228915.1. Taxonomy (NCBI): domain Eukaryota; kingdom Metazoa; phylum Chordata; class Actinopteri; order Atheriniformes; family Telmatherinidae; genus Telmatherina; species Telmatherina bonti. The sequence goes on from NC_136617.1 coordinate 4,980,048, forward strand.
CGGTCGCAGGATCGAGTCCAGCGGTCGCAGAAATGAGTCCAGCGGTCGCAGGATCGAGTCCAGCGGTCGCAGGAACGAGTCGAGCGGTCGCAGGATCGAGTCCAGCGGTCGCAGGATCGAGTCCAGCGGTCGCAGGATCGAGTCCAGCGGTCGCAGGATCGAGTCCAGCGGTCGCAGGATCGAGTCCAGCGGTCGCAGTCACAGGAACAAGTCCAGCGGTCGCAGTCGCAGGATCGAGTCGAGCGGTCGCAGGAACGAGTCCAGCGGTCGCAGTCACAGGATCGAGTCCAGCGGTCGCAGGATCGAGTCCAGCGGTCGCAGGATCGAGTCCAGCGGTCGCAGGATCGAGTCCAGCGGTCGCAGGAACGAGTCCAGCGGTCGCAGGAACGAGTCCAGCGGTCGCAGGATCGAGTCCAGCGGTCGCAGGATCGAGTCGAGCGGTCGCAGTCACAGGAACGAGTCCAGCGGTCGCAGTCGCAGGATCGAGTCGAGCGGTCGCAGGAACGAGTCCAGCGGTCGCAGTCGCAGGATCGAATCGAGCGGTCGCAGTCACAGGAACGAGTCCAGCGGTCGCAGTCGCAGGATCGAGTCGAGCGGTCGCAGGAACGAGTCCAGCGGTTGCAGTCACAGGAACGAGTCCAGCGGTCGCAGGATCGAGTCCAGCGGTCGCAGAAACGAGTCCAGCGGTCGCAGGATCGAGTCCAGCGGTCGCAGGAACGAGTCCAGCGGTCGCAGGATCGAGTCCAGCGGTCGCAGGATCGAGTCCAGCGGTCGCAGGATCGAGTCGAGCGGTCGCAGGAACGAGTCCAGCGGTTGCAGTCACAGGAACGAGTCCAGCGGTCGCAGGATCGAGTCCAGCGGTCGCAGAAACGAGTCCAGCGGTCGCAGGATCGAGTCCAGCGGTCGCAGGAACGAGTCCAGCGGTCGCAGGATCGAGTCGAGCGGTCGCAGGAACGAGTCCAGCGTTCGCAGTCACAGGAACGAGTCCAGCGGTCGCAGTCGCAGGATCGAGTCGAGCGGTCGCAGGATCGAGTCGAGCGGTCGCAGGATCGAGTCCAGCGGTCGCAGAAATGAGTCCAGCGGTCGCAGGATCGAGTCCAGCGGTCGCAGGATCGAGTCGAGCGGTCGCAGGAACGAGTCAAGCGGTCGCAGGATCGAGTCCAGCGGTCGCAGGAACGAGTCGAGCGGTCGCAGGATCGAGTCCAGCGGTCGCAGGATCGAGTCCAGCGGTCGCAGGATCGAGTCGAGCGGTCGCAGGATCGAGTCCAGCGGTCGCAGGATCGAGTCCAGCGGTCGCAGTCACAGGAACAAGTCCAGCGGTCGCAGTCGCAGGATCGAGTCGAGCGGTCGCAGGAACGAGTCCAGCGGTCGCAGTCACAGGATCGAGTCGAGCGGTCGCAGGATCGAGTCGAGCGGTCGCAGGATCGAGTCCAGCGGTCGCAGGATCGAGTCCAGCGGTCGCAGGATCGAGTCCAGCGGTCGCAGGAACGAGTCCAGCGGTCGCAGGAACGAGTCCAGCGGTCGCAGGATCGAGTCCAGCGGTCGCAGGAACGAGTCCAGCGGTCGCAGTCACAGGAACGAGTCGAGCGGTCGCAGTCACAGGAACGAGTCCAGCGGTCGCAGTCGCAGGATCGAGTCGAGCGGTCGCAGGAACGAGTCCAGCGGTCGCAGTCACAGGAACGAGTCCAGCGGTCGCAGGATCGAGTCCAGCGGTCGCAGAAACGAGTCCAGCGGTCGCAGGATCGAGTCCAGCGGTCGCAGGAACGAGTCCAGCGGTCGCAGGATCGAGTCCAGCGGTCGCAGGATCGAGTCCAGCGGTCGCAGAAATGAGTCCAGCGGTCGCAGGATCGAGTCCAGCGGTCGCAGGATCGAGTCCAGCGGTCGCAGGATCGAGTCCAGCGGTCGCAGGATCGAGTCCAGCGGTCGCAGGATCGAGTCCAGCGGTCGCAGACACAGGAACAAGTCCAGCGGTCGCAGTCGCAGGATCGAGTCGAGCGGTCGCAGGAACGAGTCCAGCGGTCGCAGTCACAGGATCGAGTCCAGCGGTCGCAGGATCGAGTTTAGCGGTCGCAGGATCGAGTCCAGCGGTCGCAGGATCGAGTCCAGCGGTCGCAGGAACGAGTCCAGCGGTCGCAGGAACGAGTCCAGCGGTCGCAGGATCGAGTCCAGCGGTCGCAGGATCGAGTCGAGCGGTCGCAGTCACAGGAACGAGTCCAGCGGTCGCAGTCGCAGGATCGAGTCGAGCGGTCGCAGGAACGAGTCCAGCGGTCGCAGTCGCAGGATCGAGTCGAGCGGTCGCAGTCACAGGAACGAGTCCAGCGGTCGCAGTCGCAGGATCGAGTCGAGCGGTCGCAGGAACGAGTCCAGCGGTCGCAGGATCGAGTCGAGCGGTCGCAGGAACGAGTCCAGCGGTCGCAGTCGCAGGATCGAGTCGAGCGGTCGCAGGAACGAGTCCAGCGGTCGCAGGATCGAGTCCAGCGGTCGCAGGATCGAGTCCAGCGGTCGCAGGAACGAGTCCAGCGGTCGCAGGATCGAGTCCAGCGGTCGCAGGATCGAGTCCAGCGGTCGCAGGAACGAGTCCAGCGGTCGCAGGATCGAGTCGAGCGGTCACAGGAACGAGTCCAGCGGTCGCAGTCGCAGGATCGAGTCCAGCGGTCGCAGGATCGAGTCCAGCGGTCGCAGTCGCAGGATCGAGTCGAGCGGTCGCAGGAACGAGTCCAGCGGTCGCAGTCGCAGGATCGAGTCGAGCGGTCGCAGGAACGAGTCCAGCGGTCGCAGTCGCAGGATCGAGTCGAGCGGTCGCAGTCACAGGAACGAGTCCAGCGGTCGCAGTCGCAGGATCGAGTCGAGCGGTCGCAGGAACGAGTCCAGCGGTTGCAGTCACAGGAACGAGTCCAGCGGTCGCAGGATCGAGTCCAGCGGTCGCAGAAACGAGTCCAGCGGTCGCAGGATCGAGTCCAGCGGTCGCAGGAACGAGTCCAGCGGTCGCAGGATCGAGTCCAGCGGTCGCAGGATCGAGTCCAGCGGTCGCAGGATCGAGTCGAGCGGTCGCAGGATCGAGTCCAGCGGTCGCAGGATCGAGTCCAGCGGTCGCAGGATCGAGTCCAGCGGTCGCAGTCACAGGAACAAGTCCAGCGGTCGCAGTCGCAGGATCGAGTCGAGCGGTCGCAGGAACGAGTCCAGCGGTCGCAGTCACAGGATCGAGTCGAGCGGTCGCAGGATCGAGTCGAGCGGTCGCAGGATCGAGTCCAGCGGTCGCAGGATCGAGTCCAGCGGTCGCAGGATCGAGTCCAGCGGTCGCAGGAACGAGTCCAGCGGTCGCAGGAACGAGTCCAGCGGTCGCAGGATCGAGTCCAGCGGTCGCAGGAACGAGTCCAGCGGTCGCAGTCACAGGAACGAGTCGAGCGGTCGCAGTCACAGGAACGAGTCCAGCGGTCGCAGTCGCAGGATCGAGTCGAGCGGTCGCAGGATCGAGTCCAGCGGTCGCAGTCACAGGAACGAGTCCAGCGGTCGCAGGATCGAGTCCAGCGGTCGCAGAAACGAGTCCAGCGGTCGCAGGATCGAGTCCAGCGGTCGCAGGAACGAGTCCAGCGGTCGCAGGATCGAGTCCAGCGGTCGCAGGATCGAGTCCAGCGGTCGCAGAAATGAGTCCAGCGGTCGCAGGATCGAGTCCAGCGGTCGCAGGAACGAGTCGAGCGGTCGCAGGATCGAGTCCAGCGGTCGCAGGATCGAGTCCAGCGGTCGCAGGATCGAGTCCAGCGGTCGCAGGATCGAGTCCAGCGGTCGCAGGATCGAGTCCAGCGGTCGCAGTCACAGGAACAAGTCCAGCGGTCGCAGTCGCAGGATCGAGTCGAGCGGTCGGAGGAACGAGTCCAGCGGTCGCAGTCACAGGATCGAGTCCAGCGGTCGCAGGATCGAGTTTAGCGGTCGCAGGATCGAGTCCAGCGGTCGCAGGATCGAGTCCAGCGGTCGCAGGAACGAGTCCAGCGGTCGCAGGAACGAGTCCAGCGGTCGCAGGATCGAGTCCAGCGGTCGCAGGATCTAGTCGAGCGGTCGCAGTCACAGGAACGAGTCCAGCGGTCGCAGTCGCAGGATCGAGTCGAGCGGTCGCAGGAACGAGTCCAGCGGTCGCAGTCGCAGGATCGAATCGAGCGGTCGCAGTCACAGGAACGAGTCCAGCGGTCGCAGTCGCAGGATCGAGTCGAGCGGTCGCAGGAACGAGTCCAGCGGTCGCAGTCACAGGAACGAGTCCAGCGGTCGCAGGATCGAGTCCAGCGGTCGCAGAAACGAGTCCAGCGGTCGCAGGATCGAGTCCAGCGGTCGCAGGAACGAGTCCAGCGGTCGCAGGATCGAGTCCAGCGGTCGCAGGATCGAGTCCAGCGGTCGCAGGATCGAGTCCAGCGGTCGCAGAAATGAGTCCAGCGGTCGCAGGATCGAGTCCAGCGGTCGCAGGATCGAGTCCAGCGGTCGCAGAAATGAGTCCAGCGGTCGCAGGATCGAGTCCAGCGGTCGCAGGATCGAGTCCAGCGGTCGCAGGAACGAGTCGAGCGGTCGCAGGATCGAGTCCAGCGGTCGCAGGATCGAGTCGAGCGGTCGCAGGATCGAGTCCAGCGGTCGCAGGATCGAGTCCAGCGGTCGCAGGATCGAGTCCAGCGGTCGCAGTCACAGGAACAAGTCCAGCGGTCGCAGTCGCAGGATCGAGTCGAGCGGTCGCAGGAACGAGTCCAGCGGTCGCAGTCACAGGATCGAGTCGAGCGGTCGCAGGATCGAGTCGAGCGGTCGCAGGATCGAGTCCAGCGGTCGCAGGATCGAGTCCAGCGGTCGCAGGATCGAGTCCAGCGGTCGCAGGAACGAGTCCAGCGGTCGCAGGAACGAGTCCAGCGGTCGCAGGATCGAGTCCAGCGGTCGCAGGAACGAGTCCAGCGGTCGCAGTCACAGGAACGAGTCGAGCGGTCGCAGTCACAGGAACGAGTCCAGCGGTCGCAGTCGCAGGATCGAGTCGAGCGGTCGCAGGAACGAGTCCAGCGGTCGCAGTCACAGGAACGAGTCCAGCGGTCGCAGGATCGAGTCCAGCGGTCGCAGAAACGAGTCCAGCGGTCGCAGGATCGAGTCCAGCGGTCGCAGGAACGAGTCCAGCGGTCGCAGGATCGAGTCCAGCGGTCGCAGGATCGAGTCCAGCGGTCGCAGAAATGAGTCCAGCGGTCGCAGGATCGAGTCCAGCGGTCGCAGGATCGAGTCCAGCGGTCGCAGGAACGAGTCGAGCGGTCGCAGGATCGAGTCCAGCGGTCGCAGGATCGAGTCCAGCGGTCGCAGGATCGAGTCCAGCGGTCGCAGGATCGAGTCCAGCGGTCGCAGGAACAAGTCCAGCGGTCGCAGTCGCAGGATCGAGTCGAGCGGTCGCAGGAACGAGTCCAGCGGTCGCAGTCACAGGATCGAGTCCAGCGGTCGCAGGATCGAGTTTAGCGGTCGCAGGATCGAGTCCAGCGGTCGCAGGATCGAGTCCAGCGGTCGCAGGAACGAGTCCAGCGGTCGCAGGAACGAGTCCAGCGGTCGCAGGATCGAGTCCAGCGGTCGCAGGATCGAGTCGAGCGGTCGCAGTCACAGGAACGAGTCCAGCGGTCGCAGTCGCAGGATCGAGTCGAGCGGTCGCAGGAACGAGTCCAGCGGTCGCAGTCGCAGGATCGAGTCGAGCGGTCGCAGTCACAGGAACGAGTCCAGCGGTCGCAGTCGCAGGATCGAGTCGAGCGGTCGCAGGAACGAGTCCAGCGGTCGCAGTCACAGGAACGAGTCCAGCGGTCGCAGGATCGAGTCCAGCGGTCGCAGAAACGAGTCCAGCGGTCGCAGGATCGAGTCCAGCGGTCGCAGGAACGAGTCCAGCGGTCGCAGGATCGAGTCCAGCTGTCGCAGGATCGAGTCCAGCGGTCGCAGGATCGAGTCCAGCGGTCGCAGAAATGAGTCCAGCGGTCGCAGGATCGAGTCCAGCGGTCGCAGGATCGAGTCCAGCGGTCGCAGGAACGAGTCGAGCGGTCGCAGGATCGAGTCCAGCGGTCGCAGGATCGAGTCCAGCGGTCGCAGGATCGAGTCGAGCGGTCGCAGGATCGAGTCCAGCGGTCGCAGGATCGAGTCCAGCGGTCGCAGGATCGAGTCCAGCGGTCGCAGGATCGAGTCCAGCGGTCGCAGGATCGAGTCCAGCGGTCGCAGGAACGAGTCCAGCGGTCGCAGTCACAGGAACGAGTCGAGCGGTCGCAGTCACAGGAACGAGTCCAGCGGTCGCAGTCGCAGGATCGAGTCGAGCGGTCGCAGGAACGAGTCCAGCGGTTGCAGTCACAGGAACGAGTCCAGCGGTCGCAGGATCGAGTCCAGCGGTCGCAGAAACGAGTCCAGCGGTCGCAGGATCGAGTCCAGCGGTCGCAGGAACGAGTCCAGCGGTCGCAGGATCGAGTCCAGCGGTCGCAGGATCGAGTCCAGCGGTCGCAGAAATGAGTCCAGCGGTCGCAGGATCGAGTCCAGCGGTCGCAGGATCGAGTCCAGCGGTCGCAGGAACGAGTCGAGCGGTCGCAGGATCGAGTCCAGCGGTCGCAGGATCGAGTCCAGCGGTCGCAGGATCGAGTCCAGCGGTCGCAGGATCGAGTCCAGCGGTCGCAGGATCGAGTCCAGCGGTCGCAGTCACAGGAACAAGTCCAGCGGTCGCAGTCGCAGGATCGAGTCGAGCGGTCGCAGGAACGAGTCCAGCGGTCGCAGTCACAGGATCGAGTCCAGCGGTCGCAGGATCGAGTTTAGCGGTCGCAGGATCGAGTCCAGCGGTCGCAGGATCGAGTCCAGCGGTCGCAGTCGCAGGATCGAGTCGAGCGGTCGCAGGAACGAGTCCAGCGGTCGCAGTCGCAGGATCGAGTCCAGCGGTCGCAGGATCGTGTCCAGCGGTCGCAGGATCGAGTCCAGCGGTCGCAGTCGCAGGATCGAGTCGAGCGGTCGCAGGAACGAGTCCAGCGGTCGCAGTCGCAGGATCGAGTCCAGCGGTCGCAGGAACGAGTCCAGCGGTCGCAGGATCGAGTCGAGCGGTCGCAGGAACGAGTCCAGCGGTCGCAGTCACAGGAACGAGTCCAGCGGTCGCAGTCGCAGGAACGAGTCGAGCGGTCGCAGGAACGAGTCCAGCGGTCGCAGTCGCAGGATCGAGTCCAGCGGTCGCAGGATCGAGTCGAGCGGTCGCAGGAACGAGTCCAGCGTTCGCAGTCGCAGGATCGAGTCGAGCGGTCGCAGGAACGAGTCCAGCGGTCGCAGTCGCAGGATCGAGTCCAGCGGTCGCAGGAACGAGTCCAGCGGTCGCAGTCACAGGAACGAGTCCAGCGGTCGCAGTCGCAGGATCGAGTCGAGCGGTCGCAGGATCGAGTCGAGCGGTCGCAGGATCGAGTCGAGCGGTCGCAGGAACGAGTCCAGCGTTCGCAGTCACAGGAACGAGTCCAGCGGTCGCAGTCGCAGGATCGAGTCGAGCGGTCGCAGGAACGAGTCCAGCGGTCGCAGTCGCAGGATCGAGTCGAGCGGTCGCAGGAACGAGTCCAGCGTTCGCAGTCACAGGAACGAGTCCAGCGGTCGCAGTCGCAGGATCGAGTCCAGCGGTCGCAGGATCGAGTCCAGCGGTCGCAGGATCGAGTCCAGCGGTCGCAGAAATGAGTCCAGCGGTCGCAGGATCGAGTCCAGCGGTCGCAGGATCGAGTCCAGCGGTCGCAGAAATGAGTCCAGCGGTCGCAGGATCGAGTCCAGCGGTCGCAGCATCGAGTCCAGCGGTCGCAGGAACGAGTCGAGCGGTCGCAGGATCGAGTCCAGCGGTCGCAGGATCGAGTCCAGCGGTCGCAGGATCGAGTCCAGCGGTCGCAGGATCGAGTCCAGCGGTCGCAGGATCGAGTCCAGCGGTCGCAGTCACAGGAACAAGTCCAGCGGTCGCAGTCGCAGGATCGAGTCGAGCGGTCGCAGGAACGAGTCCAGCGGTCGCAGTCACAGGATCGAGTCCAGCGGTCGCAGGATCGAGTTTAGCGGTCGCAGGATCGAGTCCAGCGGTCGCAGGATCGAGTCCAGCGGTCGCAGGATCGAGTCCAGCGGTCGCAGGAACGAGTCCAGCGGTCGCAGGAACGAGTCCAGCGGTCGCAGGATCGAGTCCAGCGGTCGCAGGAACGAGTCCAGCGGTCGCAGTCACAGGAACGAGTCCAGCGGTCGCAGTCGCAGGATCGAGTCGAGCAGTCGCAGTCGCAGGATCGAGTCGAGCGGTCGCAGGAACGAGTCCAGCGGTCGCAGTCACAGGAACGAGTCCAGCGGTCGCAGTCGCAGGAACGAGTCCAGCGGTCGCAGTCGCAGGATCGAGTCGAGCGGTCGCAGGAACGAGTCCAGCGGTCGCAGTCGCAGGATCGAGTCCAGCGGTCGCAGGATCGTGTCCAGCGGTCGCAGGATCGAGTCGAGCGGTCGTACGAACGAGTCCAGCGGTCGCAGGAACGAGTCCAGCGGTCGCAGTCGCAGGATCGAGTCGAGCGGTCGCAGGAACGAGTCCAGCGGTCGCAGTCGCCGGATCGAGTCCAGCGGTCGCAGGATCGAGTCCAGCGGTCGCAGGAACGAGTCCAGCGGTCGCAGTCACAGGATCGAGTCGAGCGGTCGCAGGAACGAGTCCAGCGTTCGCAGTCACAGGAACGAGTCCAGCGGTCGCAGTCGCAGGATCGAGTCGAGCGGTCGCAGGAACGAGTCCAGCGGTCGCAGTCGCAGGATCGAGTCCAGCGGTCGCAGGAACGAGTCCAGCGGTCGCAGTCACAGGAACGAGTCCAGCGGTCGCAGTCGCAGGATCGAGTCGAGCGGTCGCAGGATCGAGTCGAGCGGTCGCAGGATCGAGTCGAGCGGTCGCAGGAACGAGTCCAGCGGTCGCAGGATCGAGTCGAGCGGTCGCAGGATCGAGTCGAGCGGTCGCAGGATCGAGTCGAGCGGTCGCAGGATCGAGTCGAGCGGTCGCAGGATCGAGTCGAGCGGTCGCAGGATCGAGTCCAGCGGTCGCAGTCACAGGAACGAGTCCACCGGTCGCAGTCGCAGGATCGAGTCGAGCGGTCGCAGGAACGAGTCCAGCGGTCGCAGTCGCAGGATCGAGTCGAGCGGTCGCAGGAACGAGTCCAGCGTTCGCAGTCACAGGAACGAGTCCAGCGGTCGCAGTCGCAGGATCGAGTCGAGCGGTCGCAGGATCGAGTCCAGCGGTCGCAGGATCGAGTCCAGCGGTCGCAGAAATGAGTCCAGCGGTCGCAGGATCGAGTCCAGCGGTCGCAGGATCGAGTCGAGCGGTCGCAGGAACGAGTCAAGCGGTCGCAGGATCGAGTCCAGCGGTCGCAGGATCGAGTCCAGCGGTCGCAGGATCGAGTCCAGCGGTCGCAGGAACGAGTCCAGCGGTCGCAGGATCGAGTCCAGCGGTCGCAGGATCGAGTCGAGCGGTCGCAGGAACGAGTCCAGCTTTCGCGGTCACAGGAACGAGTCCAGCGGTCGCAGGATCGAGTCCAGCGGTCGCAGGAACGAGTCCAGCGGTCGCAGGAACGAGTCCAGCGGTCGCAGGAACGAGTCCAGCGGTCGCAGTCGCAGGATCAAGTCGAGCGGTCGCAGGAACGAGTCGAGCTGTCGCAGGAACGAGTCGAGCGGTCGCAGGAACGAGTCCAGCGGTCGCAGGAACGAGTCGAGCGGTCGCAGGATCGAGTCGAGCGGTCGCAGGATCGAGTCGAGCGGTCGCAGGAACGAGTCGAGCGGTCGCAGGAACGAGTCGAGCGGTCGCAGGAACGAGTCGAGCGGTCGCAGGATCGAGTCCAGCGGTCGCAGGAACGAGTCCAGCGGTCGCAGGATCGAGTCCAGCGGTCGCAGGATCGAGTCCAGCGGTCGCAGAAATGAGTCCAGCGGTCGCAGGATCGAGTCCAGCGGTCGCAGGATCGAGTCCAGCGGTCGCAGGATCGAGTCGAGCGGTCGCAGGATCGAGTCCAGCGGTCGCAGGATCGAGTCGAGCGGTCGCAGGATCGAGTCGAGCGGTCGCAGGAACGAGTCAAGCGGTTGCAGTCACAGGAACGAGTCAAGCGGTCGCAGGAACGAGTCCAGCTTTCGCAGTCACAGGATCGAGTCCAGCGGTCGCAGGAACGAGTCCAGCGGTCGCAGGAACGAGTCCAGCGGTCGCAGGAACGAGTCCAGCGGTCGCAGTCGCAGGATCAAGTCGAGCGGTCGCAGGAACGAGTCGAGCGGTCGCAGGAACGAGTCGAGCGGTCGCAGGAACGAGTCAAGCGGTCGCAGGAACGAGTCCAGCGGTCGCAGGATCAAGTCCAGCGGTCGCAGCAACAGGAACGAGTCCAGCGGTCGCAGGATCGAGTCAAGTGGTCGCAGGAACGAGTCCAGCGGTCGCAGGAACCAGTCCAGCGGTCGCAGGATCAAGTCCAGCGGTCGCAGCAACAGGATCGAGTCCAGCGGTCGCAGGAACGAGTCAAGCGGTCGCAGGAACGAGTCCAGCGGTCGCAGGAACGAGTCCAGCGGTCGCAGGATCGAGTCCAGCGGTCGCAGTCGCAGGAACGAGTCCAGCGGTCGCAGGATCGAGTCCAGCGGTCGCAGGAACGAGTCCAGCGGTCGCAGGATCGAGTCCAGCGGTCGCAGTCGCAGGATCGAGTCCAGCGGTCGCAGGATCGAGTCCAGCGGTCGCAGGAACGAGTCCAGCGGTCGCAGGATCGAGTCCAGCGGTCGCAGGAACGAGTCCAGCGGTCGCAGGATCGAGTTTAGCGGTCGCAGGAACGAGTCCAGCGGTCGCAGGATCGAGTCCAGCGGTCGCAGGATCTGGTCGAGCGGTCGCAGGATCTGGTCGAGCGGTCGCAGGATCGAGTCCAGCGGTCGCAGTCGCAGGATCGAGTCCAGCGGTCGCAGGATCGAGTCCAGCGGTCGCAGGAACGAGTCCAGCGGTCGCAGGATCGAGTCCAGCGGTCGCAGGATCGAGTCCAGCGGTCGCAGGAACGAGTCCAGCGGTCGCAGGATCGAGTCCAGCGGTCGCAGGATCTGGTCGAGCGGTCGCAGGATCTGGTCGAGCGGTCGCAGGATCGAGTCCAGCGGTCGCAGGATCGAGTCCAGCGGTCGCAGGATCGAGTCCAGCGGTCGCAGGAACGAGTCCAGCGGTCGCAGTCACAGGAACGAGTCCAGCGGTCGCAGGATCGAGTCGAGCGGTCGCAGGAACGAGTCGAGTCCATCTCCTTGAAGTGTCTGGGTGGCAAACGGTAAACAACAGAGATAGCTGGAAGCTAGCAGCTAGCCTTGCAGCTAGTGTTGCTGAGCGTGAGATTTCCTCATCGGCTCTAAAGGCAGCGTTGGGAAACATTCTGGTTTTTATGGACATGACAACAGACGAGACCCAGACGAGTATTCCTGCAGATGGAATCCGTTTAGCGTCCAAACACCTCAGTCATGTGACAGCAGCTTTATTCCAGCCAGCGTACAGGAGCTTGTTGTTCTGTGGTTTTTATAACACATTTTCCCTGGAGGTTTGAGGGAAACATTTTATGACAAAATGAGAAATATATTTGACTAGTTGGATTTATTTATGGTTCTCATGAGTAAAAGATAGTGGACATAAACATGTCCAGACATGTTTATGTAGTGGACATAAACATGTCTGGTGACATGAATTAATGGATATTGTATGTAAAGCAGCCAAAGAGGGAGAATAAAACCCTCATCGTGGAAAAAGATGCATGAAATTCCTGATAATGATTTATTAAATGAATCGCACCCTGCGTCGGTATCAAATCGAAGGTACCTCAGACTGCACACCTCTCGCGTCAGGAAGAGGCTCCTGTCATGCTAGTTTAGCTGTAAAATACAAACATATCTTATGTGAACCTTTGTTTTTATCCTGAAGAAAGGTCAGGTGATCCTTGTGGAATTTTTTCCCTCTGAAGGACCAGAGAAAGATCTGAGACCAGGTGTGTCTTAATGTGTCCCAACCTACACGGTGAATAAGACAAAGAGGAATGAGCGTCATGAAAAACAGACCGACCAGGGCTTCAGTGGAAATGTTGTGTGTTCAGCAGCGACACTGTTAGCCGTATCTAATAAACACAGAGGTTGGCAGCCGAGCCGATCACACCTTCTGCAGGTGAATGGCTGACAACAAACTGTGCATCAGCTTCTATTCAGCAAATGAAATGAGCTGGAAGAAGAAAAGCTGAGAGGATCCGGAGATTAGTTGGGGCTTTGCTGCATTCACTGGGCTTCGTTTTATTGGACGTTGTGCTTGCTGCGCTCAGTGTGGCGCGAAGGGAATAACTGCTGCATTACTCATGTTTACTCTAAAAAGTGTTTTGTAGACGTGTTTGGATAACAGTTTCATGTGATACCATCTGGGTACGGGAGGCCCAGATCTCATCCACAAGGTCCTCATCCTCATTTTCCTCATCTGGTCCAGTTCCGCTCCGACCTGTCTGGACTCTCTGACCTCCTCATTCCTCGCTTTGTCTCGACCCTTTGTCCCCATCTCTCGTCTCCATCAGCTCTGGTTCAGTGACCAACAATCGTCCAACACCACAGCAAAATCTAACAGTCTCTGATTTCATTTAGAAAACTTCCTCAAGGAGAACTTTGGAGCTTATTTTATGTATTTATTTTACAGAAAAGCAGTTCTCTACGGATAGTCTGCTAGACTCGGTCTGGTTGGAAACTCAGTCCGGCTGGAAACTCGGTCCGGCTGGGGACTCGGTCCGGCTGGAAACTCTGTCCGGCTGGAGACTCGGTCCGGCTGGGGACTCGGTCCGGCTGGAAACTCTGTCCGGCTGGAGACTCGGTCCGGCTGGAAACTCAGTCCGGCTGGAGACTCGGTCCGGCTGGGGACTCGGTCCGGCTGGGGACTCGGTCCGGCTGGGGACTCGGTCCGGCTGGAAACTCGGTCCGGCTGGGGACTCGGTCCGGCTGGAGACTCGGTCCGGCTGGAAACTCGGTCCGGCTGGGGACTCGGTCCGGCTGGAAACTCTGTCCGGCTGGAGACTCGGTCCGGCTGGGGACTCGGTCCGGCTGGGGACTCGGTCCGGCTGGAAACTCGGTCCGGCTGGAAACTCGGTCCGGCTGGAAACTCGGTCCGGCTGGGGACTCGGTCCGGCTGGAAACTCAGTCCGGCTGGAAACTCGGTCCGGCTGGAAACTCGGTCCGGCTGGAAACTCGGTCCGGCTGGGGACTCGGTCCGGCTGGAAACTCGGTCCGGCTGGAAACTCGGTCCGGCTGGGGACTCGGTCCGGCTGGAAACTCTGTCCGGCTGGAAACTCGGTCCGGCTGGAGACCCGGTCCGGCTGGAAACTCTGTCCGGCTGGAAACTCGGTCCGGCTGGAGACTCGGTCCGGCTGGAGACTCTGTCCGGCTGGAAACTCGGTCCGGCTGGGGACTCGGTCCGGCTGGAAACTCGGTCCGGCTGGGGACTCGGTCCGGCTGGAAACTCAGTCCGGCTGGGGACTCGGTCCGGTTGGAGACATGGTCCAGCTGTAGGGGGGTGTATCCATGCGGACCGTGTTCACGCTGCACTTTGGTGAAACCAGCCAAACCATTAGAATAATATCTGCCCATTCCCACCAGAGGAGGCGCTGCACTAGTATTTAGCAGAAGAGAGGACCAGACCGGCGTGAAGAAGAAAACTCTGTTTCCTCCACCTGCCAGTTAAACATGGAGACCAAACTATGGCTGTTTTGGGTTTTTATTGTGTCTTATGCAAGTATACTGCAGAAATCCACTGCAACAATGGACGCAGTATGAACACCAGACGAGGCAGAGGACCCTTAACGCCATCGCTATGGATTTACCCACAATGCAACGCTACGCCTCATGCAGGAAGGGACTTTTTATGTAGTCCGCTTCCTGTATTTGGTCCGTTTGAAACTGGCCGAGACCTGCGTTTGTAGGCGGATCGAGTCAGCTCCGTTTGTCCAAATCAAAGGTTGACAGGTATCCAGGCCGCCAGGTATCCAGGCCGCCAGGTATCCAGGCCGCCAGGTATCCAGGCCGCCAGGTATCCAGGCCGCCAGGTATCCAGGCTGCCAGGTATCCAGGTTGCCAGGTATCCAGGCTGCCAGGTATCCAGGTTGCCAGGTATCCAGGCTGCCAGGTATCCAGGTTGCCAGGTATCCAGGTATCCAGGTTGCCAGGTATCCAGGCTGCCAGGTATCCAGGCCGCCAGGTATCCAGGCTGCCAGGTATCCAGGCTGCCAGGTATCCAGGTTGCCAGGTATCCAGGTTGCCAGGTATCCAGGCTGCCAGGTATCCAGGCTGCCAGGTATCCAGGCTGCCAGGTATCCAGGTTGCCAGGTATCCAGGCTGCCAGGTATCCAGGCTGCCAGGTATCCAGGCTGCCAGGTATCCAGGCCGCCAGGTATCCAGGCTGCCAGGTATCCAGGTTGCCAGGTATCCAGGCTGCCAGGTATCCAGGCCGCCAGGTATCCAGGCTGCCAGGTATCCAGGTTGCCAGGTATCCAGGTTGCCAGGTATCCAGGCCGCCAGGTATCCAGGCCGCCAGGTATCCAGGCCGCCAGGTATCCAGGTTGCCAGGTATCCAGGTTGCCAGGTATCCAGGCTGCCAGGTATCCAGGCTGCCAGGTATCCAGGCCGCCAGGTATCCAGGCTGCCAGGTATCCAGGCCGCCAGGTATCCAGGCTGCCAGGTATCCAGGTTGCCAGGTATTCAGGCTGCCAGGTATCCAGGCTGCCAGGTATCCAGGCTGCCAGGTATCCAGGTTGCCAGGTATTGAGGTTGCCAGGTATCCAGGCTGCCAGGTATCCAGGCTGCCAGGTATCCAGGCTGCCAGGTATCCAGGCTGCCAGGTATCCAGGTTGCCAGGTATTGAGGTTGCCAGGTATCCAGGTTGCCAGGTATCCAGGCCGCCAGGTATCCAGGCCGCCAGGTATCCAGGCCGCCAGGTATCCAGGCCGCCAGGTATCCAGGCCGCCAGGTATCCAGGCCGCCAGGTATCCAGGCCGCCAGGTATCCAGGCCGCCAGGTATCCAGGCCGCCAGGTATCCAGGCTGCCAGGTATCCAGGCTGCCAGGTATCCAGGCTGCCAGGTATCCAGGCCGCCAGGTATCCAGGTTGCCAGGTATTCAGGCCGCCAGGTATCCAGGTTGCCAGGTATCCAGGTTGCCAGGTATCCAGGTTGCCAGGTATCCAGGCTGCCAGGTATCCAGGCTGCCAGGTATCCAGGCTGCCAGGTATCCAGGTTGCCAGGTATCCAGGTTATATATATATATATATATATATATATATATATATATATACTTACCTGTAACTTGAAAGGAACAGGGAAAGGAAGAGATGAAGATCCAAAATGTGAGAAAAAGCATAAACTAAAACTCCACAATAACAAAAAAGAAAAACTACAAATGAAACGAGCACATACGTTAACCTGCAAGCAGAAATGGCTGGTTGGACGCCGTCTTCATTGCTTTTTAATCGGTTGTTCTGTTTTTTGTAGTGTTTTAATTTGTCGTTGTGGTTTGCCCTTCAGGGCCACTGGACCTGAACGAACAAACGTTACGATGTTTCATCCTCTACATGTAAAATGGAAACTGTCCGAATCTTCAGACATATAAAACAAAGTGGCTTTTAGCCTGGAACACCTCACCAGGGAGGTCCAGGAGGCATCCTGACCAGATGCCCGAGCCACCTCAACTGGTTCCTCTCGATGCGGAGGAGCAGCGGCTCTACTCTGATCTCCTCCCGGATGACCGAGCTCCACACCCTATCTCTAAGGGAGAGCCACCCTGCGGAGGAAACTCATTTCAGTATACGAGATCTCGTTCTTTCGGTCACGACCCACAGCTCATGACCATAGGTGAGGATAGGAACGTAGATCGACTGGTAAATCGAGAGCTTCACCTTCTGGCTCAGCTCCTTCTTCACCACGACAGACCGGCGCAGAGCCCGCATTACTGCAGACGCCGCACCGATCCATCTGTCCATCTCACGCTCCATCCTTCCCTCACTTGTGAACAAGACCCCGAGATATTTAAACTCCTCCACTTGAGGCAGGACCTGACTCCCGACCCGGAGAGGACAATCCACCCTATTCCGGCTGAGGACCATGGTCTCAGATTTGGAGGTGCTGATTCTCATCCCAGCCGCTTCACACTCGGCTACGAATCGCTCAAGCGAGAGCTGGAGATCACGACCAGATGAAGCCAACAGGACCACGTCATCCGCAAAAAGCAGAGACCCAATCCTGAGGCCACCAAGTCGGATCCCCTCAACACCTCGGCTGCACCTAGAAATTCTGTCCATATAAGTTATGAACAGAATCGGTGATAAAGGGCAGCGTTGGCGGAGTCCAACCCTCACCGGAAACGGATCCGACTTACTACCGGCAATGCGGACCAAGCTCTGACACCTGTCGTACAGGGACCGGACAGCTCGTACAAGGGGGTCCGGTACCCCATACTCCTGGAGTACCCCCCACAGGAGCCCCCGGGGGACACGGTCGAATGCCTTCTCCAGGTCCACAAAGCACATGTAGACTGGTTGGGCAAACTCCCATGCCCCCTCCAGGACCCCAAAGAAGGTATAGAGCTGATCCACTGTTCCGCGACCAGGACGAAAACCACACTGCTCCTCCTCAATCCGGGATTCGACTATCCGGCGGACCCTCTTCTCCAGGACCCCTGAATAGACCTTACCAGGGAGGCTGAGGAGTGTGATTCCCCTGTAATTGGAACACACCCTCCGGTCCCCCTTCTTAAAAAGGGGGACCACCACCCCAGTCTGTCAGTCCAGCGGTACTGCCCCTGATGTCCACGCGGTGCTGCAGAGGCGTGTCAGCCAGGACAGCCCCACAGCATCCAGAGCCTTAAGGAACTCTGGGCGGATCTCATCCACCCCCGGGGCCTTGCTTTTTGACCACCTCAGCGACTTCAGCCCCAGAGATAGGAGAGTCCACCCCTGAGTCCACCAGCTCTGCTTCCTCATCGGAAGACGTGTTGGTAGGATTGAGGAGGTCTTCGAAGTATTCCTTCCACCGACCCACAACGTCCCGAGTTGAGGTCAGCAGCTCCCCATCTCCACTGTACACAGTATTGATGGAGCACTGCTTCCCCCTCCTGAGCTGCCGGATGGTGGACCAGCCAAAGCCGCATGCCGCTTAGCCTGTCGGTACCCATCAGCTGCCTCCAGAGTCCCACAGGCCAAGAAGGCCCGATAGGACTCCTTCTTCAGCTTGACTGCATCCCTCACTGCTGGTGTCCACCAACGAGTCCTGGGATTACCGCCACGACAGGCACCAACGACCTTACAGCCACAGCTCCGACTGGCCGCCTCAGCAATAGAGGCACGGAACACAGCCCATTCGGACTCAATGTCCCCCGCCTCACTCGGGACATGGTTGAATTATTGATCAGGGATCACAAGTATTTGGTGCTCAATTTATATCTTTATGAACTAAAATAAAAAATTAATTAGTAAAGGTTATTAACATTTTATACAGCTGTTATAAGTGGTTCAGAAACTTATTTTTAATTAACTTCAGTCGTTATTTATTGATTATCTTTTTTATTCTTTTTCATATGACTTAAACCTTTTTTTTAACCTTTTTTTTTTTTACATTTATGATATTTATTTTTATTCAAGTCTTTTGTTTACTTATTTTTGTCTGTATGTCTTTAGTATGTAATTATAAATAAATGTAGGCATTAAACCTGCAGGAACTGTGTGATAAAGTTGCAATCGGGCAAATGCAACCGTGTCTCTTCCAAACAAGGTTTATTTCTGAGAAAATCGGCATGAAAACGGCTCTGTGTTGTTGTTTCTTATCGCCTGTGTCCTCTTACAGAGCTGATAGCTTCATCTGCTTTGTTATGGAACAAGCTGACAAGGTGTAAGTTTCATTTTGGGCTCTTATCCCAGCGAGACTTATTTTGGTACAGTATGTGACGTAAGACGATTACTACAAAGCATGTGCTCTGAACGCAACCCAAACAAGTGTTCTGTTCATCTTTGGTTTACTCCACGTTCAAACATAAACTTGATAACCAGACCTGGTTTCCCATCTGCACTCATGTCAAACAGTCACAGATGGTCAGGCACGTGCACTCACACCTGCAGGCAGCGTCCGGACCACCTGTCAGCTGCACACCATGCAGCGTCCGGACCACCTGTCAGCTGCATATTCCGGTCTACAAACACGATACAACTTAAAGATATATTTAAGATGATATTTAACAACAATAAGGCTACTATAGTAAAATGGTCACTATCTGAATCAGTAATCGGATTACAAACAGGTTTATTTTACCCAAACCATGAGGTGGAGATGGTTCACGCAGGTTTATTTTCCCACATTTTGAATTAAAATTAGTTGTAATCCAGGAAAATGTGCTTTTCTGTGTAGTAGAGAAGAACCGTAAAGGGTTAATTAACGTGATGGACTTTACTGAGGTACAGTAGCATCAACCGCTCGGTTTAAATGGGTTTTTAACCTGCGGTCTCTGTGTTAGAATGTTATGTCATCGTCCCGCCTGCTCGCTTTGACACATCAGTATGGACTGAAGTTCACTTTCGGGCGTGATAATCTGGCTCGCTGTTTGGGTTTGAGGCGTCTGAGGATCTGCTGGTTTCCCGCTCCGCCGCCTGCTGTTGACAGAGTTTGGCTTTTGTTTGGGAACATCTCCATCCACCCGCTGCAGGTGCACGCTAGCTTGTCTGGTTTTTAGCCAGATAGCAGCAGAACGGCGAGGAGGAAGGCGCGTTATCCAGCGGCGGGGCAGGGCGACACCGTCCAAGTTGGAGCTCTGAGTCGGAGGCGATACAGCAGCTGAATGTGTAAACAGTCTCGCTTTGTGGAAGTTAGAGGCTGCAGCTTCTCACCCTCAAACACAAGCAGATAAACATCCACAGCCAGTTAAACTCTGCTGCGTCGCCAAGCCTTCGTTTAGGAAAAGTGGTCGTGTGCAGCAGAGTTAAATCCGCTGCCAGCCCTGGATGTTTGTTTTAATTCAGCCACTCGTGATGGAGAAACAGCAGCTCAGCCTTCAGGCCTTCTCAGCGTCGCCACTGGAAACCCGCCTGTTTGCTGCGTTGGTGTTAGCCCACAAACCTTCACAGTAAATAAACCAAAACTCTGTTTCAGCTTTTCTCCGTTTAACAGCAGGTTTAGGTTGGAAAAGAAACTCAGGCTTCGTGTTCTTCACCACCTTTAAGTTGAGAAAACTTGGTTTTTAAAGCTCTTTTCACACCAGAACACAGCTGAAAGTGTCGGCCTCGTGTCTGATGCCGTCCAGGGAAGAATCATGATGCAAGTCTATCAGACCTGCTGACATTCACGTTTAAAACTGCACCAGACGCTAGAGAACTGTGTCCTCTCTCGTCAGGAACAGCAGCGTATAACTGCAGGTGACTTGTGATGGATATCTTAGCCTTTAGGAGACCCCTGGTTGAAAATGGGAGCAGAGTTTTCTTCTTTAACCCCAACCAGGAGACCCCCACGCTGCCTTCACACTGTTCCAGACAAACCAGACTGTGGAAGTGGACCAGAGTTCCGACCAAACAGCAGCCTGAGAGATGCATTTTTTAATCAGCTATTAAATAATAACTGAATCGAGTTGTCAACACGCCCTACGTGATATGCTAATGAATTAGCCTTTAGCTTGTTGTACAGTGAAACCCTGGAGGGGTGGAAGTCAGGGCACTGCCTTCTCTAAACCCCAGGTTCTCCCTGAGGAACCCCTTCCTGAAAATGCCATAAAGCTGTGGAACCGTGTCGCTTTACCTTTTAATGAGCTGCTTCTCGTCATGAATGATGCATTCTAGCCAACTTCAGTCCTTTCATAAACCATGAAAAACCGTAGTTTTTCTCCAGATGAGGACGAATCATCTGCTCTGTGGCGTTTCCTAGATACGTCTCATCGATGATCCGTTGTTTCTGTGTGAACAAACGCCCAGATGATGAACAGCTGCACCTGAACCAGTCTCAGTGTGGGCATGGTCTTCATTTATATGTCACTGGCCCTGAGCAGCGTTCCACTGGGGTCCGGGAGCCTCAGGTTGGGAACCGCTGCTCTACAGGACATTTGGCTGCTGTTGGTAAGACGCTGTTTGTGTGACGGAGATGTTTGGCTGCTGTTGAGGCTGTGGCTGTGTTGGGCGTCTCAGAGATGTAATTATGTTTTAAAATGTGGTATCAAAGCCGAGATAATCCGGTTTTATCTCCAGAGTAGAATATAGAAGCTGTTCTGTAGTGACGTGATGGGGGGGGGGTATGTAGAGAAGCTGCTTTCTGCTCAAATGTTTCAGGAATTTACCTGTAATTACTCTGCCGACTACATTTACATGTCTGCCAAGAGGTTTTCATAACCGAGGCAGATGGAGGCTGAGGCAAGTTGAGCGGTGTGTCCGTCTTTTGGTTGTCTGCAGCTCATCGTGTACGCAGTTCTGTAGCCTTCCATCATCAGCGGCAGGTTACAGAGAAGCGCCACACCAAAGCAACGTCCTGGAGAAGCAGGGAACGTTTGTGGAACCGGCGCGAGTAAAAGAATAAATCATTTCTGTCTGGAATAAACTTTGCTTCACTTAGAAAAGCAAATTTAGAATTGTAGCAGCAGCAACCGCTGAATCCTCCATGTCCACTTTCATTCACCTCTCAACTCACCTGGAGCAGTTAGAACAAGAACCGCCTCCACCAATCACATCACCCCATTCTGGAACAGTTTCACTGACTTCCAGTTAAACATCACGTCCTCCTCCACCGTCTGTATTAATCTGATGTGATCCAGATCAACTCTCCACCCTCACCCTCTCTTTGTCTTTCATCTTTCTGAACCCTAGTCCAGTTCATGCTAGTCCAGTTTAATCCAGCTCATTCTAGTCCAGTTTAATCCTGCTCATTCCACTCTGGTTTAATCCTGCTCATTCTAGTCCAGTTTAATCCAGTTCATGCTAGTCCATTTTAATCCAGTTCATGCTAGTCCAGTTTGATCCAGTTCATGCTAGTCCAGTTTGATCCAGTTCATGCTAGTCCAGTTTAATCCAGCTCATTCTAGTCCAGTTTAATCCAGTTCATGCTAGTCCATTTTAATCCAGTTCATGCTAGTCCAGTTTGATCCAGTTCATGCTAGTCCAGTTTAATCCAGCTCATCCTAGTCCAGTTTAATCCAGTTCGTGCTAGTCCAGTTTAATCCAGCTCATCCTAGTCCAGCTTAATCCAGCTCAGTGTTTTCTAGTTAAATCCAGTTCATTCTAGTCCAGTTTAATCCAGTTTGTTCTGGTCCAGTTTAATCCAGCTCATCCTAGTCCAGTTTAATCCAGTTCATTCTAGTCCAGTCTAATCCAGTTCATTCTAGTCCAGTTGAATCCAGCTCATTCTAGTCCAGTTTAATCCAGCTCATTCTAGTCCAGTTTAATCCAGATCATCCTAGTCCAGTTTAATCCAGCTCATTCTAGTCCACTTTAATCCAGTTCATGCTAGTCCAGTTTAATCCAGCTCATTCTAATCCAGTTTAATCCAGCTCATTCTAGTCCAGTGTAATCCAGCTCATTCTAGTCCAGTTTAACCCAGTTTGTTGTATTCCAGTTTAATCCAGCTCATCCTAGTCCAGTTTAATCCAGTTCATGCTAGTCCAGTTTAATCCAATTCATGCTAGTCCAGTTTAATCCAGCTCATCCTAGTCCAGTTTAATCCAGCTCATGCTAGTCCAGTTTAATCCAGTTTATGCTAGTCCAGTTTAATCCAGTTCATTCTAGTCCAGTTGAATCCAGCTCAGTGTTTTCTAGTTAAATCCAGTTCATTCTAGTCCAGTTTAATCCAGCTCATCCTAGTCCAGTTTAATCCAGCTCAGTCTAGTCCAGTTTAATCCAGTTTGTTCTAGTCCAGTTTAATCCAGCTCATTCTAGTCCTGTTTAACCCAGCTCATCCTAGTCCAGTTTAACCCAGCTCATCCTAGTCCAGTTTAATCCAGTTCATGCTAGTCCAGTTTAATCCAGTTCATTCTAGTCCAGTTTAATCCAGTTCATTCTAGTCCAGTTTAATCCAGATCATTCTAGTCCAGTTTAACCCAGCTCATCCTAGTCCAGTTTAACCCAGCTCATCCTAGTCCAGTTTAATCCAGTTCATGCTAGTCCAGTTTAATCCAGTTCATGCTAGTCCAGTTTAATCCAGTTC
Organism: Telmatherina bonti; assembly: GCF_933228915.1. Taxonomy (NCBI): domain Eukaryota; kingdom Metazoa; phylum Chordata; class Actinopteri; order Atheriniformes; family Telmatherinidae; genus Telmatherina; species Telmatherina bonti. Next base: position 5,002,192 of record NC_136617.1, read on the forward strand.
ATGCTAGTCCAGTTTAATCCAGTTCATGCTAGTCCAGTTTAATCCAGCTCATCCTAGTCCAGTTTAATCCAGTTTAGTGTTTTCTAGTTAAATCCAGCTCATCCTAGTCCAGTTTAATCCAGTTTAGAGTATTTTAGTTAAATCCAGTTCATCCTAGTCTAGTTTATTCCAGTTCATTCTAGTCCACTTTAATCCAGTTCATGCTAGTCCAGTTTAATCCAGCTCATCCTTGTCCAGTTTAATCCAGTTCATTCTAGTCCAGTTGAATCAAGCTCATTCTAGTCCAGTTCAATGCAGCTCATCCTAGTCCAGTTTAATCCAGCTCAGTCTAGTCCAGTTTAATCCAGTTTGTTCTAGTCCAGTTTAATCCAGATCATTCTAGTCCTGTTTAACCCAGCTCATCCTAGTCCAGTTGAATCCAGGTCATGCTAGTCCAGTTTAATCCAGTTCATTCTAGTCCAGTTTAATCCAGCTCAGTGTTTTCTAGTTAAATCCAGTTCATTCTAGTCCAGTTTAATCCAGCTCATCCTAGTCCAGTTTAATCCAGCTCAGTCTAGTCCAGTTTAATCCAGCTCATCCTAGTCCAGTTTAATCCAGTTCATTCTAGTCCAGTTTAATCCAGTTCATTCAAGTCCAGTTTAATCCAGATCATTCTAGTCCAGTTTAACCCAGCTCATCCTAGTCCAGTTTAATCCAGCTCATCCTAGTCCAGTTTAATCCAGTTCATTCTAGTCCAGTTTAATCCAGTTCATCCTAGTCCAGTTTAATCCAGCTCATCCTAGTCCAGTTTAATCCAGCTCAGTGTTTTATAGTTAAATCAAGCTTATTCTAGTCCAGTGTAATCCAGCTCATTCTAGTCCAGTTGAATCCAGTTCATTCTAGTCCAGTTTAATCCAGTTCATTCTAATCCAGTTGAATCCAGCTCATTCTAGTCCAGTTTAATCCAGCTCATTCTAGTCCAGTTTAATCCAGCTCATCCTAGTCCAGTTTAATCCAGTTCATGTTAGTCCAGTTTAATCCAGTTCATGCCAGCTCAGTTTAATCCAGTTCATTCTAGTCCAGTTTAATCCGGTTCATGCTAGTCCAGTTTAATCCAGTTCATGCTAGTCCAGTTTAATCCAGTTCATGCCAGCTCAGTTTAATCCAGTTCATTCTAGTCCAGTTTAATCCAGATCATCCTAGTCCAGTTTAATCCAGTTTGTTGTATTCCAGTTTAATCCAGCTCATCCTAGTCCAGTTTAATCCAGTTCATGCTATTCCAGTTTAATCCAGCTCATCCTAGTCCAGTTTAATCCAGTTCATTCTAGACCAGTTTAATCCAGTTCATTCTAGTCCAGTTGAATCCAGCTCATCCTATTCCAGTTGATCCAGTTCATTCTAGTCCAGTTTAATTCAGATCATTCTAGTCCAGTTCAACCCAGCTCATCCTAGTCCAGTTTAACCCAGCTCATCCTAGTCCAGTTTAATCATGTTTGTTGTATTCCAGTTTAATCCAGCTCATCCTAGTCCAGTTTAATCCAGTTCATGCTATTCCAGTTTAATCCAGCTCATCCTAGTCCAGTTTAATCCAGTTCATGCTAGTCCAGTTTCATCCAGTTCATTCTAGCCCAGTTTAATCCAGTTCATTCTAGTCCAGTTGAATCCAGCTCATCCTAGTCCAGTTTAATCCAGTTCATTCTAGTCCAGTTTAATTCAGATCATTCTAGTCCAGTTCAACCCAGCTCATCCTAGTCCAGTTGATCCAGTTCATTTTAGTCCAGTTTAATTCAGATCATTCTAGTCCAGTTCAACCCAGCTCATCCTAGTCCAGTTTAATCCAGTTCATGCTAGTCCAGTTTAATCCAGCTCATTCTAATCCAGTTTAATCCAGCTCATTCTAGTCCAGTTTAATCCAGCTCATCCTAGTCCAGTTTAATCCAGTTCATGTTAGTCCAGTTTAATCCAGTTCATGCCAGCTCAGTTTAATCCAGTTCATTCTAGTCCAGTTTAATCCAGATCATCCTAGTCCAGTTTAATCCAATTTTTTGTATTCCAGTTTAATCCAGCTCATCCTAGTCCAGTTTAATCCAGTTCATGCTATTCCAGTTTAATCCAGCTCATCCTAGTCCAGTTTAATCCAGTTCATGCTAGTCCAGTTTAATCCAGTTCATTCTAGCCCAGTTTAATCCAGGTCACTCTAGTCCAGTTTAACCCAGTTCATCCTAGTCCAGTTTAATCCAGTTCATGCTAGTCCAGTTTAATCCAGTTCATGCTAGTCCAGTTTAATCCAGTTCATGCCAGCTCAGTTTAATCCAGTTCATTCTAGTCCAGTTTAATCCAGATCATCCTAGTCCAGTTTAATACAGTTTGTTGTATTCCAGTTTAATCCAGCTCATCCTAGTCCAGTTTAATCCAGTTCATGCTAGTCCAGTTTAATCCAGTTCAGTCTAGTCCAGTTGAATCCAGCTCATCCTAGTCCAGTTGATCCAGTTCATTCTAGTCCAGTTTAATTCAGATCATTCTAGTCCAGTTCAACCCAGTTCATGCTAATCTAGTTTAATCCAGCTCCTTCTTGTCCTCCATCAGAACCAAAACCTCCATAACATCTGGATTTAACAGGATTCAGATAAAACAGGAGAAATATGACCTTCATGAAGACATGTCAGCTAAACTTGTGTACGTTTTTATCCAGTCAGTAACTCCTGCTGGAGTTTCCTCCTCCCTGAGTCGGTAACTCCTGCTGGAGTTTCCTCCTCCCTGAGTCTGTAACTCCTGCTGGAGTTTCCTCCTCCCTGAGTCTGTAACTCCTGCTGGAGTTTCCTCCTCCCTGAGTCGGTAACTCCTGCTGGAGTTTCCTCCTCCCTGAGTCGGTAACTCCTGCTGGAGTTTCCTCCTCCCTGAGTCGGTAACTCCTGCTGGAGTTTCCTCCTCCCTGAGTCGGTAACTCCTGCTGGAGTTTCCTCCTCCCTGAGTCTGTAACTCCTGCTGGAGTTTCCTCCTCCCTGAGTCTGTAACTCCTGCTGGAGTTTCATCCTCCCTGAGTCTGTAACTCCTGCTGGAGTTTCCTCCTCCCTGAGTCGGTAACTCCTGCTGGAGTTTCCTCCTCTCTGAGTCGGTAACTCCTGCTGGAGTTTCCTCCTCCCTGAGTCGGTAACTCCTGCTGGAGTTTCCTCCTCCCTGAGTCGGTAACTCCTGCTGGAGTTTCCTCCTCCCTGAGTCTGTAACTCCTGCTGGAGTTTCCTCCTCCCTGAGTCTGTAACTCCTGCTGGAGTTTTATCCTCCCTGAGTCTGTAACTCCTGCTGGAGTTTCCTCCTCCCTGAGTCGGTAACTCCTGCTGGAGTTTCCTCCTCCCTGAGTCTGTAACTCCTGCTGGAGTTTCCTCCTCCCTGAGTCGGTAACTCCTGCTGGAGTTTCCTCCTCCCTGAGTCGGTAACTCCTGCTGGAGTTTCCTCCTCCCTGAGTCGGTAACTCCTGCTGGAGTTTCCTCCTCCCTGAGTCGGTAACTCCTGCTGGAGTTTCCTCCTCCCTGAGTCTGTAACTCCTGCTGGAGTTTCCTCCTCCCTGAGTCTGTAACTCCTGCTGGAGTTTCCTCCTCCCTGAGTCTGTAACTCCTGCTGGAGTTTCCTCCTCCCTGAGTCGGTAACTCCTGCTGGAGTTTCATCCTCCCTGAGTCTGTAACTCCTGCTGGAGTTTCCTCCTCCCTGAGTCGGTAACTCCTGCTGGAGTTTCCTCCTCCCTGAGTCGGTAACTCCTGCTGGAGTTTCCTCCTCCCTGAGTCGGTAACTCCTGCTGGAGTTTCCTCCTCCCTGAGTCGGTAACTCCTGCTGGAGTTTCCTCCTCCCTGAGTCTGTAACTCCTGCTGGAGTTTCCTCCTCCCTGAGTCGGTAACTCCTGCTGGAGTTTCCTCCTCCCTGAGTCTGTAACTCCTGCTGGAGTTTCCTCCTCCCTGAGTCGGTAACTCCTGCTGGAGTTTCCTCCTCCCTGAGTCTGTAACTCCTGCTGGAGTTTCCTCCTCCCTGAGTCGGTAACTCCTGCTGGAGTTTCCTCCTCCCTGAGTCTGTAACTCCTGCTGGAGTTTCCTCCTCCCTGAGTCTGTAACTCCTGCTGGAGTTTCATCCTCCCTGAGTCTGTAACTCCTGCTGGAGTTTCCTCCTCCCTGAGTCTGTAACTCCTGCTGGAGTTTCCTCCTCCCTGAGTCTGTAACTCCTGCTGGAGTTTCCTCCTCCCTGAGTCTGTAACTCCTGCTGGAGTTTCATCCTCCCTGAGTCTGTAACTCCTGCTGGAGTTTCCTCCTCCCTGAGTCTGTAACTCCTGCTGGAGTTTTATCCTCCCTGAGTCGGTAACTCCTGCTGGAGTTTCATCCTCCCTGAGTCTGTAACTCCTGCTGGAGTTTCATCCTCCCTGAGTCTGTAACTCCTGCTGGAGTTTCCTCCTCCCTGAGTCTGTAACTCCTGCTGGAGTTTCCTCCTCCCTGAGTCGGTAACTCCTGCTGGAGTTTCCTCCTCCCTGAGTCTGTAACTCCTGCTGGAGTTTCCTCCTCTCTGAGTCTGTAACTCCTGCTGGAGTTTCCTCCTCCCTGAGTCGGTAACTCCTGCTGGAGTTTCATCCTCCCTGAGTCGGTAACTCCTGCTGGAGTTTCCTCCTCCCTGAGTCTGTAACTCCTGCTGGAGTTTCCTCCTCCCTGAGTCTGTAACTCCTGCTGGAGTTTCCTCCTCCCTGAGTCTGTAACTCCTGCTGGAGTTTCCTCCTCCCTGAGTCGGTAACTCCTGCTGGAGTTTCCTCCTCCCTGAGTCTGTAACTCCTGCTGGAGTTTCCTCCTCCCTGAGTCTGTAACTCCTGCTGGAGTTTTATCCTCCCTGAGTCGGTAACTCCTGCTGGAGTTTCCTCCTCCCTGAGTCTGTAACTCCTGCTGGAGTTTCCTCCTCCCTGAGTCTGTAACTCCTGCTGGAGTTTTATCCTCCCTGAGTCGGTAACTCCTGCTGGAGTTTCATCCTCCCTGAGTCTGTAACTCCTGCTGGAGTTTCCTCCTCCCTGAGTCTGTAACTCCTGCTGGAGTTTTATCCTCCCTGAGTCTGTAACTCCTGCTGGAGTTTTATCCTCCCTGAGTCTGTAACTCCTGCTGGAGTTTCCTCCTCCCTGAGTCTGTAACTCCTGCTGGAGTTTCCTCCTCCCTGAGTCTGTAACTCCTGCTGGAGTTTCCTCCTCCCTGAGTCGGTAACTCCTGCTGGAGTTTCATCCTCCCTGAGTCGGTAACTCCTGCTGGAGTTTCCTCCTCCCTGAGTCTGTAACTCCTGCTGGAGTTTCCTCCTCCCTGAGTCTGTAACTCCTGCTGGAGTTTCATCCTCCCTGAGTCGGTAACTCCTGCTGTAGTTTCCTCCTCCCTGAGTCGGTAACTCCTGCTGGAGTTTCCTCCTCCCTGAGTCGGTAACTCCTGCTGGAGTTTCATCCTCCCTGAGTCGGTAACTCCTGCTGGAGTTTCCTCCTCCCTGAGTCGGTAACTCCTGCTGGAGTTTCCTCCTCCCTGAGTCTGTAACTCCCGCTGGAGTTTCCTCCTCCCTGAGTCGGTAACTCCTGCTGGAGTTTCATCCTCCCTGAGTCTGTAACTCCCGCTGGAGTTTCATCCTCCCTGAGTCGGTAACTCCCGCTGGAGTTTCATCCTCCCTGAGTCGGTAACTCCCGCTGGAGTTTCATCCTCCCTGAGTCTGTAACTCCTGCTGGAGTTTCCTCCTCCCTGAGTCGGTAACTCCTGCTGGAGTTTCCTCCTCCCTGAGTCTGTAACTCCTGCTGGAGTTTCCTCCTCCCTGAGTCGGTAACTCCTGCTGGAGTTTCCTCCTCCCTGAGTCGGTAACTCCTGCTGGAGTTTCCTCCTCCCTGAGTCTGTAACTCCTGCTGGAGTTTCCTCCTCCCTGAGTCGGTAACTCCTGCTGGAGTTTCCTCCTCCCTGAGTCTGTAACTCCTGCTGGAGTTTCATCCTCCCTGAGTCGGTAACTCCTGCTGGAGTTTCATCCTCCCTGAGTCTGTAACTCCTGCTGGAGTTTCATCCTCCCTGAGTCTGTAACTCCTGCTGGAGTTTCCTCCTCCCTGAGTCGGTTCTCCTGCTGGAGTTTCCTCCTCCCTGAGTCGGTAACTCCTGCTGGAGTTTCCTCCTCCCTGAGTCGGTAACTCCTGCTGGAGTTTCCTCCTCCCTGAGTCGGTAACTCCTGCTGGAGTTTCCTCCTCCCTGAGTCGGTAACTCCTGCTGGAGTTTTATCCTCCCTGAGTCTGTAACTCCTGCTGGAGTTTCCTCCTCCCTGAGTCGGTTCTCCTGCTGGAGTTTCCTCCTCCCTGAGTCTGTAACTCCTGCTGGAGTTTCCTCCTCCCTGAGTCGGTAACTCCTGCTGGAGTTTCCTCCTCCCTGAGTCGGTAACTCCTGCTGGAGTTTCCTCCTCCCTGAGTCTGTAACTCCTGCTGGAGTTTCCTCCTCCCTGAGTCGGTAACTCCTGCTGGAGTTTCCTCCTCCCTGAGTCTGTAACTCCTGCTGGAGTTTTATCCTCCCTGAGTCGGTAACTCCTGCTGGAGTTTCCTCCTCCCTGAGTCTGTAACTCCTGCTGGAGTTTCATCCTCCCTGAGTCGGTAACTCCTGCTGGAGTTTCATCCTCCCTGAGTCTGTAACTCCTGCTGGAGTTTTATCCTCCCTGAGTCTGTAACTCCTGCTGGAGTTTCCTCCTCCCTGAGTCGGTAACTCCTGCTGGAGTTTCATCCTCCCTGAGTCTGTAACTCCTGCTGGAGTTTCCTCCTCCCTGAGTCGGTAACTCCTGCTGGAGTTTCCTCCTCCCTGAGTCTGTAACTCCTGCTGGAGTTTCCTCCTCCCTGAGTCGGTAACTCCTGCTGGAGTTTCCTCCTCCCTGAGTCTGTAACTCCTGCTGGAGTTTCCTCCTCCCTGAGTCGGTAACTCCTGCTGGAGTTTCCTCCTCCCTGAGTCGGTAACTCCTGCTGGAGTTTCATCCTCCCTGAGTCGGTAACTCCTGCTGGAGTTTCATCCTCCCTGAGTCGGTAACTCCTGCTGGAGTTTCATCCTCCCTGAGTCTGTAACTCCTGCTGGAGTTTCCTCCTCCCTGAGTCGGTAACTCCTGCTGGAGTTTCCTCCTCCCTGAGTCTGTAACTCCTGCTGGAGTTTCCTCCTCCCTGAGTCTGTAACTCCTGCTGGAGTTTCCTCCTCCCTGAGTCTGTAACTCCTGCTGGAGTTTCCTCCTCCCTGAGTCTGTAACTCCTGCTGGAGTTTCCTCCTCCCTGAGTCGGTAACTCCTGCTGGAGTTTCCTCCTCCCTGAGTCGGTAACTCCTGCTGGAGTTTCCTCCTCCCTGAGTCTGTAACTCCTGCTGGAGTTTCCTCCTCCCTGAGTCTGTAACTCCTGCTGGAGTTTCCTCCTCCCTGAGTCTGTAACTCCTGCTGGAGTTTCCTCCTCCCTGAGTCTGTAACTCCTGCTGGAGTTTCCTCCTCCCTGAGTCGGTAACTCCTGCTGGAGTTTCCTCCTCCCTGAGTCTTTAACTCCTGCTGGAGTTTCCTCCTCCCTGAGTCGGTAACTCCTGCTGGAGTTTCCTCCTCCCTGAGTCTGTAACTCCTGCTGGAGTTTTATCCTCCCTGAGTCGGTAACTCCTGCTGGAGTTTTATCCTCCCTGAGTCTGTAACTCCTGCTGGAGTTTTATCCTCCCTGAGTCGGTAACTCCTGCTGGAGTTTCCTCCTCCCTGAGTCTGTAACTCCTGCTGGAGTTTTATCCTCCCTGAGTCGGTAACTCCTGCTGGAGTTTCATCCTCCCTGAGTCTGTAACTCCTGCTGGAGTTTCCTCCTCCCTGAGTCTGTAACTCCTGCTGGAGTTTTATCCTCCCTGAGTCGGTAACTCCTGCTGGAGTTTCCTCCTCCCTGAGTCGGTAACTCCTGCTGGAGTTTCATCCTCCCTGAGTCGGTAACTCCTGCTGGAGTTTTATCCTCCCTGAGTCGGTAACTCCTGCTGGAGTTTCCTCCTCCCTGAGTCGGTAACTCCCGCTGGAGTTTCCTCCTCCCTGAGTCTGTAACTCCTGCTGGAGTTTCATCCTCCCTGAGTCTGTAACTCCTGCTGGAGTTTCCTCCTCCCTGAGTCGGTAACTCCCGCTGGAGTTTCCTCCTCCCTGAGTCGGTAACTCCTGCTGGAGTTTCCTCCTCCCTGAGTCGGTAACTCCCGCTGGAGTTTCCTCCTCCCTGAGTCTGTAACTCCTGCTGGAGTTTCCTCCTCCCTGAGTCGATAACTCCCGCTGGAGTTTCCTCCTCCCTGAGTCGGTAACTCCTGCTGGAGTTTCCTCCTCCCTGAGTCTGTAACTCCTGCTGGAGTTTCCTCCTCCCTGAGTCGGTAACTCCCGCTGGAGTTTCCTCCTCCCTGAGTCGGTAACTCCTGCTGGAGTTTCCTCCTCCCTGAGTCGGTAACTCCTGCTGGAGTTTCCTCCTCCCTGAGTCTGTAACTCCTGCTGGAGTTTCATCCTCCCTGAGTCTGTAACTCCTGCTGGAGTTTCCTCCTCCCTGAGTCTGTAACTCCTGCTGGAGTTTTATCCTCCCTGAGTCGGTAACTCCTGCTGGAGTTTCCTCCTCCCTGAGTCGGTAACTCCTGCTGGAGTTTTATCCTCCCTGAGTCGGTAACTCCTGCTGGAGTTTTATCCTCCCTGAGTCGGTAACTCCTGCTGGAGTTTCCTCCTCCCTGAGTCGGTAACTCCTGCTGGAGTTTCCTCCTCCCTGAGTCGGTAACTCCTGCTGGAGTTTCCTCCTCCCTGAGTCGGTAACTCCTGCTGGAGTTTCATCCTCCCTGAGTCGGTAACTCCCGCTGGAGTTTCCTCCTCCCTGAGTCGGTAACTCCTGCTGGAGTTTCATCCTCCCTGAGTCTGTAACTCCCGCTGGAGTTTCCTCCTCCCTGAGTCGGTAACTCCCGCTGGAGTTTCCTCCTCCCTGAGTCGGTAACTCCTGCTGGAGTTTCCTCCTCCCTGAGTCGGTAACTCCTGCTGGAGTTTCCTCCTCCCTGAGTCGGTAACTCCTGCTGGAGTTTCCTCCTCCCTGAGTCGGTAACTCCTGCTGGAGTTTCCTCCTCCCTGAGTCGGTAACTCCTGCTGGAGTTTTATCCTCCCTGAGTGTCGGTAACTCCTGCTGGAGTTTCCTCCTCCCTGAGTCGGTAACTCCTGCTGGAGTTTGATCCTCCCTGAGTCTGTAACTCCTGCTGGAGTTTCCTCCTCCCTGAGTCGGTAACTCCTGCTGGAGTTTTATCCTCCCTGAGTCGGTAACTCCTGCTGGAGTTTCATCCTCCCTGAGTCGGTAACTCCTGCTGGAGTTTCCTCCTCCCTGAGTCGGTAACTCCTGCTGGAGTTTCCTCCTCCCTGAGTCGGTTCTCCTGCTGGAGTTTTATCCTCCCTGAGTCGGTTCTCCTGCTGGAGTTTCCTCCTCCCTGAGTCTGTAACTCCTGCTGGAGTTTCCTCCTCCCTGAGTCTGTAACTCCTGCTGGAGTTTCATCCTCCCTGAGTCGGTAACTCCTGCTGGAGTTTCCTCCTCCCTGAGTCTGTAACTCCTGCTGGAGTTTCCTCCTCCCTGAGTCGGTAACTCCTGCTGGAGTTTCCTCCTCCCTGAGTCTGTAACTCCTGCTGGAGTTTCCTCCTCCCTGAGTCGGTAACTCCTGCTGGAGTTTCCTCCTCCCTGAGTCTGTAACTCCTGCTGGAGTTTCCTCCTCCCTGAGTCTGTAACTCCTGCTGGAGTTTCATCCTCCCTGAGTCGGTAACTCCTGCTGGAGTTTCCTCCTCCCTGAGTCTGTAACTCCTGCTGGAGTTTCATCCTCCCTGAGTCTGTAACTCCTGCTGGAGTTTCATCCTCCCTGAGTCTGTAACTCCTGCTGGAGTTTCATCCTCCCTGAGTCGGTAACTCCTGCTGGAGTTTCCTCCTCCCTGAGTCGGTAACTCCTGCTGGAGTTTCATCCTCCCTGAGTCTGTAACTCCTGCTGGAGTTTCATCCTCCCTGAGTCTGTAACTCCTGCTGGAGTTTCATCCTCCCTGAGTCGGTAACTCCTGCTGGAGTTTCATCCTCCCTGAGTCTGTAACTCCTGCTGGAGTTTCCTCCTCTCTGAGTCGGTAACTCCAGCAGGAGTTTCCTCCTCCCTGAGTCGGTAACTCCTGCTGGAGTTTCCTCCTCCCTGAGTCGGTAACTCCTGCTGGAGTTTCCTCCTCCCTGAGTCGGTAACTCCTGCTGGAGTTTCATCCTCCCTGAGTCGGTAACTCCTGCTGGAGTTTCCTCCTCCCTGAGTCTGTAACTCCTGCTGGAGTTTCCTCCTCCCTGAGTCTGTAACTCCTGCTGGAGTTTCCTCCTCCCTGAGTCGGTAACTCCTGCTGGAGTTTCCTCCTCCCTGAGTCGGTAACTCCTGCTGGAGTTTCCTCCTCCCTGAGTCGGTAACTCCTGCTGGAGTTTCATCCTCCCTGAGTCTGTAACTCCTGCTGGAGTTTCCTCCTCCCTGAGTCGGTAACTCCTGCTGGAGTTTCCTCCTCCCTGAGTCGGTAACTCCTGCTGGAGTTTCCTCCTCCCTGAGTCGGTAACTCCTGCTGGAGTTTCCTCCTCCCTGAGTCTGTAACTCCTGCTGGAGTTTCCTCCTCCCTGAGTCGGTAACTCCTGCTGGAGTTTTATCCTCCCTGAGTCTGTAACTCCTGCTGGAGTTTCATCCTCCCTGAGTCTGTAACTCCTGCTGGAGTTTCCTCCTCCCTGAGTCGGTAACTCCTGCTGGAGTTTCCTCCTCCCTGAGTCGGTAACTCCTGCTGGAGTTTCCTCCTCCCTGAGTCGGTAACTCCTGCTGGAGTTTCCTCCTCCCTGAGTCGGTAACTCCTGCTGGAGTTTCCTCCTCCCTGAGTCGGTAACTCCTGCTGGAGTTTCATCCTCCCTGAGTCGGTATCTCCTGCTGGAGTTTCCTCCTCCCTGAGTCGGTAACTCCTGCTGGAGTTTCCTCCTCCCTGAGTCGGTAACTCCTGCTGGAGTTTCCTCCTCCCTGAGTCGGTAACTCCTGCTGGAGTTTCCTCCTCCCTGAGTCGGTAACTCCTGCTGGAGTTTCATCCTCCCTGAGTCTGTAACTCCTGCTGGAGTTTCCTCCTCCCTGAGTCTGTAACTCCTGCTGGAGTTTCATCCTCCCTGAGTCGGTAACTCCTGCTGGAGTTTCCTCCTCCCTGAGTCTGTAACTCCTGCTGGAGTTTCCTCCTCCCTGAGTCGGTAACTCCTGCTGGAGTTTCCTCCTCCCTGAGTCTGTAACTCCTGCTGGAGTTTCCTCCTCCCTGAGTCTGTAACTCCTGCTGGAGTTTCCTCCTCCCTGAGTCGGTATCTCCTGCTGGAGTTTCCTCCTCCCTGAGTCGGTAACTCCTGCTGGAGTTTCCTCCTCCCTGAGTCTGTAACTCCTGCTGGAGTTTCATCCTCCCTGAGTCAGTAACTCCTGCTGGAGTTTCATCCTCCCTGAGTCTGTAACTCCTGCTGGAGTTTCCTCCTCCCTGAGTCTGTAACTCCTGCTGGAGTTTCATCCTCCCTGAGTCGGTAACTCCTGCTGGAGTTTCCTCCTCCCTGAGTCTGTAACTCCTGCTGGAGTTTCCTCCTCCCTGAGTCGGTAACTCCTGCTGGAGTTTCCTCCTCCCTGAGTCTGTAACTCCTGCTGGAGTTTCATCCTCCCTGAGTCGGTAACTCCTGCTGGAGTTTCCTCCTCCCTGAGTCTGTAACTCCTGCTGGAGTTTCCTCCTCCCTGAGTCGGTAACTCCTGCTGGAGTTTCCTCCTCCCTGAGTCGGTAACTCCTGCTGGAGTTTCCTCCTCCCTGAGTCTGTAACTCCTGCTGGAGTTTCCTCCTCCCTGAGTCTGTAACTCCTGCTGGAGTTTCCTCCTCCCTGAGTCTGTAACTCCTGCTGGAGTTTCATCCTCCCTGAGTCGGTAACTCCTGCTGGAGTTTCCTCCTCCCTGAGTCTGTAACTCCTGCTGGAGTTTCCTCCTCCCTGAGTCGGTAACTCCTGCTGGAGTTTCCTCCTCCCTGAGTCGGTAACTCCTGCTGGAGTTTCCTCCTCCCTGAGTCTGTAACTCCTGCTGGAGTTTCCTCCTCCCTGAGTCGGTTCTCCTGCTGGAGTTTCCTCCTCCCTGAGTCTGTAACTCCTGCTGGAGAATCAGAACGGCAGACCCTGCCCTGACAGACTGCCGTGTGCAGACATGTCCTCTCCTCGCATTACACTGTTTACACCCAGAGTTGCATCCATGTGCGCACGTCAGGAATCTCCTCATTCCTGCAAGTTCCCGTGTTGACGCAGCGCCTGGAGCAGCTCATCCCGTATCATCGATGCTGCCTTGATTCAGAATTAAACCTGCGACCTGCAGCTGAACTCCGACAGAGAAACTGGATCCCTGATGTTCATGCACTCTGCTAATGTTACATTAAAAGTGAGGAATGATGGTTTCTGGTTTTCTCCGACCCCTGCAGAGCTGGAACATGCAGCGGACGAATGCGCTGTTGTTTCGGCTCGGTGGTTTCTGTTGACGTGTGGAGGAATGCAGAGTGCGAGTGTTTGCTATGAAAAGCAAACTAAA
>NC_136617.1:5017248-5052598 GCF_933228915.1 Telmatherina bonti
CCATCCATTCAGCCACCCATCCATCCATCCATCCATCCACCCATCCATCCATCCAGCCACCCATCCATCCAGCCATCCATCTTTCTCTTCCTAATGAATATTTCCATTTTTTACTGTGTTTTTGATGAAACACTTGTTGATTCTAAAGTTTTTGGACACACTCGTGAACATGCACACGGCGCTTGCTATGCGTTTGCTGCTGTCACATGGCTCTCCAGCCAATCAGCGAGGTTTCCTGGACTGATTAAACATGATGTGACTTTATGTGGATCGACCTAGAGGTCTGGCGTCACATGATGAGATTCACTAGGATGTTGTTTCCTCCTGCAGTTACCAGCAGAACCTCCCAACTCGTCCTTCGTGCTTTTTGTCACTACTGCAGCGAAAACGCCAGAATTCCTGCCAACCTCAGAACCAATCACATTCCTCTGAGACCAGCGACACGGAGCACGCCGCTGCTGTTTGTCGCGTCCTGTCTGAATGAATTTGGCCTTTTGCAGTTGTTTGTTGCCGCCGTGCGTCGAGTCCACAACGTCCTGCAGCAGTGCAGCATCTCTGTGGTATTTCAGGGATACACACACAAACACACACGCCTGCTTTCAGCTGAGATGCTTGGGCACACCTGGAAAACTGGTTGGAAAACAGGGTGTGCAGATGGCGAGCTGGGCGTTGGTCAGACGTCAGAGGCCGGGGCCCCTCCCAGACTCCTCTCACAGACTTCTATTGTTCGGCCCCGGAGCTGCAGAATTCCTGGCGAGTCGCAGAGATTCCTCGCTGTGTAATGAGCTATTATGTTAGCGCTCACGCCATTCAGCAGCCTGATGAGTCGAGCCGGGAGCTGGTGTCTCCGGAGAGTTCTTTGTGTTGTTCAGGCCTGCAGGTACGGCAGAGATCAGTTGATGAAGGCCATCGGCGAGGCGGAACCAATCCCACGTTGATGTTTATATCGTCAGAAAGAATCCAGCAGGTCAAAGTTGAAGACGCTCAGCTGATCTCTGATCAGTTCATATTGATCAAGATGAAACAGCTGTTCAGTCGCTCCACTACGGCAGCCTGGATGGACAAAACAGGCGGTCGAAGGCTGTTCCAAATTCCGACTAGTCATCGGTTTCACTAATTATCGCTAATTAATGTTTTTTCTAGTTATTAATTGCTCCATTTAGTAAACAGAAAAATATATAAAAATAAATGACCTGAAAACATTTAGTATCAGTCATTTTTATCCACTTAGTCCAGTTCAGGGTCGCAGGGTCCAGCAAGCATCAGGTGAGAGGCGGGTCCACCTGGACAGGTGGCCGTTACATCACATGACCAACCAACCAGTTACAATAAACACATTGAGAATAAAAATGTAAATATGTTGTTTAATTTGGATTTTTAAAAAAAATCAAAAGAAATAAATGAAAATCAAGTGGTTAAAATCAAAATGGCGATGGTGGGAGATGGTGGGAGATGGTGGGAGATGGCGGTTGATGGCTGGCGAAGGCGGGTGATGGCTGGCGAAGGCTGGAGATAGCTGGCGAAGGCGGGCGATGGTGGGAGATGGCGGGAGATGGTGGGAGATGGCGGTTGATGGCGGGAGATGGCGGTTGATGGCGGGAGATGGCTGGCGATGGCGGGAGATGGCTGGCGAAGGCGGGCGATGGCGGTTGATGGCGGTTGATGGCGGGAGATGGCAGACGAAGGCTGGCGATGGCGAGAGATGGCGGGAGATGGTGGGAGATGGCTGGCGAAGGCGGGAGATGGTGGGAGATAGCGGGCAAAGGCTGGCGAAGGCGGCAGATGGCTGGCGAAGGCTGGCGATGGCGGGAGATGGCTTGTGAAGGCGGGCTATGGTGGGAGATGGTGGGAGATGGCGGTTGATGGCGGGAAATGGTGGGAGATGGCGGTTGATGGCGGGAGATGGCTGGCGAAGGCAGGAGATGGCGGGAGATGGCAAGAGATGGCGGTTGATGGCGGGAGATGGTGGGAGATGGCGGTTGATGGCGGGAGATGGCGGACGAAGGCTGGCGATGGCGAGAGATGGCGGGAGATGGCGGGAGATGGTGGGAGATGGCTGGCGATGGCGGGAGATGGCTGGCGAAGGCTGGCGATGGCGGGAGATGGCTTGTGAAGGCGGGCGATGGTGGGAAATGGCGGGAGATGGCGGTTGATGGCGGGAGATGGTGGGAGATCGCGGTTGATGGCGGGAGATGGCGGGCGAAGGCTGGCGATGGCGGGAGATGGCTGGCGAAGGCAGGAGATGGCGGGAGATGGTGGGAGATGGTGGGAGATGGCAAGAGATGGCGGTTGATGGCGGGAGATGGCTGGCGAAGGCTGACAATGGCGGGAAAAGGCTGGCGAAGGCTGGCGATGGCGGGAGATGGCGATTGATGGCGGGAGATGGCGGACGAAGGCTGGCGATGGCTGGCGAAGGCGGGAGATGGCGGGAGATGGCTGGCGATGGCGGGAGATGGCTGGCGAAGGCGGGAGATGGCGGGAGATGGCTGGCGAAGGCGGGCGATGGTGGGAGATGGCGGGAGATGGCGAGAGATGGTGGTTGATGGCGGGTGATGGCTGGCGATGGCTGGCGATGGCTGGTGATGGCGGCAGATGGCGGTTGATGGCGGGTGATGGCTGGCGAAGGCGGGCGATGGTGGGAGATGGCGGGAGATGGCGGTTGATGGCGGGAGATGGTGGGAGATGGCGGGAGATGGCTGGCGAAGGCTGACAATGGCGGGAAAAGGCTGGCGAAGGCTGGCGATGGCTGGCGATGGCGGGAGATGGCGATTGATGGCGGGAGATGGCGGACGAAGGCTGGCGATGGCTGGCGAAGGCGGGAGATGGCGGGAGATGGCTGGCGATGGCGGGAGATGGCTGGCGAAGGCGGGAGATGGCGGGAGATGGCGGGAGATGGCTGGCGAAGGCGGGCGAAGGCTGGCGATGGTGGGAGATGGCGGGAGATGGCGAGAGATGGTGGTTGATGGCGGGTGATGGCTGGCGATGGCGGGAGATGGCTGGCGATGGCGGGAGATGGCTGGCGATGGCGGGAGATGGCTTGTGAAGGCGGGCGATGGTGGGAGATGGCGAGAGATGGCGGGTGATGGCTGGCGAAGGCGGGCGATGGTGGGAGATGGCGGGAGATGGCGGTTGATGGCAGGAGATGGTGGGAGATGGCGGGAGATGGCGGTTGATGGCGGGAGATGGTGAGAGATGGCGGGAGATGGCGGGCGAAGGCTGGCGATGGCGGGAGTTGGCTGGCGAAGGCGGGCGATGGCGGGAGATGGCTGGCGATGGCGGGAGATGGCGGGAGATGGCTGGCGATGGCTGGCGATGGCGGGAGATGGCTGGCGAAGGCGGGCGAAGGCTGGCGATGGTGGGAGATGGCGGGAGATGGCGAGAGATGGTGGTTGATGGCGGGTGATGGCTGGCGATGGCTGGCGATGGCGGGAGATGGCTGGCGATGGCGGGAGATGGCTTGTGAAGGCGGGCGATGGTGGGAGATGGCGAGAGATGGTGGGTGATGGCTGGCGAAGGCGGGCGATGGTGGGAGATGGCGGGAGATGGCGGGAGATGGTGGGAGATGGCAAGAGATGGCGGTTGATGGCGGGAGATGGCTGGCGAAGGCTGACAATGGCGGGAAAAGGCTGGCGAAGGCTGGCGATTGCGGGAGATGGCGGGAGATGGCGATTGATGGCGGGAGATGGCGGACGAAGGCTGGCGATGGCTGGCGAAGGCGGGAGATGGCGGGAGATGGCTGGCGACGGCGGGAGATGGCTGGCGAAGGCGGGCGATGGTGGGAGATGGCGGGAGATGGCTGGCGATGGCGGGAGATGGCTGGCGAAGGCGGGAGATGGCGGGAGATGGCTGGCGAAGGCTGGCGAAGGCTGGCGATGGTGGGAGATGGCGAGAGATGGTGGTTGATGGCGGGTGATGGCTGGCGATGGCTGGCGATGGCGGGAGATGGCTGGCGATGGCGGGAGATGGCTTGTGAAGGCGGGCGATGGTGGGAGATGGCGAGAGATGGCGGGTGATGGCTGGCGATGGTGGGAGATGGCGGGAGATGGCGGTTGATGGCGGGAGATGGTGGGAGATGGCGGGAGATGGCGGTTGATGGCGGGAGATGGCGGGAGATGGCGGGCGAAGGCTGGCGATGGCGGGAGATGGCTGGCGATGGCGGGAGATGGCTGGCGAAGGCTGGCGTTGGCGGGAGATGGCTGGCGAAGGCTGGCGATGGCGGGAGATGGCGGGGGATGGGTGATGGCGGTTGATGGCGGGAGATGGTGGGAGATGGCGGTTGATGGCGGGAGATGGCGGGCGATGGCTGGCGATGGTGGGAGATGGTGGGAGTTGGCAGGCGAAGGCTGGCGATAGCGGGAGATGGTGGGAGATGGCTGGCGAAGGCGGGAGATAGCGGGAGATGGTGGGAGATGGCATGCGAAGGCGGGCGATGGTGGGAGATGGCGGGAGATAGCGGGAGATGGTGGGAGATGGCATGCGATGGTGGAAGATGGCGGGAGATGGCGGTTGATGGCGGGAGACGGTGGGAGATGGCGGTTGATGGCGGGAGATGGCGGGCGAAGGCTGGCGATAGCGGGAGATGGCTGTCGAAGGCTGGCGATGGTGGGCGATGGCGGGCGAAGGTGGGAGATGGTGGCAGATGGTGGGAGATGGCGGGCGAAGGCGGGAGATGGTGGCAGATGGTGGGCGATGGCGGGAGATGGTGGGAGATGACGGGCGAAGGCGGGAGATGGTGGCAGATGGTGGGAGATGGCGGGAGATGGTGGGAGATGGCGGGCGAAGGCGGGAGATGGCGGGAGTTGGCGGGCGAAGGCGGGAGATGGCGGGAGTTGGCTGGCGAAGGCTGGCGATTGCGGGAGATGGCTGGCGAAGGCTGGCGATGGCGGGAGATGGCTGGCCAAGGCGGGCAATGGTGGGAGGTGGCGGGAGATGGCGAGAGATGGCGGTTGGTGGCGGGTGATGGCTGGCGAAGGCTGGCGATGGCGGGAGATGGCTTGCAAAGGCGGGCGAAGGCGGGCGATGATGGGAAATGGCGGGAGATGGCAGTTGATGGCGGGAGATGGCGGGCGAAGGCTGGCGAAGGCGGGAGATGGCTGGCGATGGTGGGAGATGGCTTGCGAAGGCGGGCGATGGTGGGAGATGGCGGGCGAAGGCGGGAGATGGCGGGAGTTGGCTGGCGAAGGCTGGCGATTGCGGGAGATGGCTGGCGAAGGCTGGCGATGGCGGGAGATGGCTGGCGAAGGCGGGCAATGGTGGGAGGTGGCGGGAGATGGCGAGAGATGGCGGTTGGTGGCGGGTGATGGCTGGCGAAGGCTGGCGATGGCGGGAGATGGCTGGCGAAGGCTGGCGTTGGCGGGAGATGGCTGGCGAAGGCTGGCGATGGCGGGAGATGGCGGGGGATGGGTGATGGCGGTTGATGGCGGGAGATGGTGGGAGATGGCGGTTGATGGCGGGAGATGGCGGGCGATGGCTGGCGATGGTGGGAGATGGTGGGAGTTGGCAGGCGAAGGCTGGCGATAGCGGGAGATGGTGGGAGATGGCTGGCGAAGGCGGGAGATAGCGGGAGATGGTGGGAGATGGCATGCGAAGGCGGGCGATGGTGGAAGATGGCGGGAGATGGCGGTTGATGGCGGGAGACGGTGGGAGATGGCGGTTGATGGCGGGAGATGGCGGGCGAAGGCTGGCGATAGCGGGAGATGGCTGGCGAAGGCTGGCGATGGTGGGCGATGGCGGGCGAAGGTGGGAGATGGTGGCAGATGGTGGGAGATGGCGGGCGAAGGCGGGAGATGGTGGCAGATGGTGGGCGATGGCGGGAGATGGTGGGAGATGACGGGCGATGGCGGGAGATGGCTGGCGAAGGCGGGCAATGGTGGGAGGTGGCGGGAGATGGCGAGAGATGGCGGTTGGTGGCGGGTGATGGCTGGCGAAGGCTGGCGATGGCGGGAGATGGCTTGCAAAGGCGGGCGAAGGCGGGCGATGATGGGAAATGGCGGGAGATGGCAGTTGATGGCGGGAGATGGCGGGCGAAGGCTGGCGAAGGCGGGAGATGGCTGGCGATGGTGGGAGATGGCTTGCGAAGGCGGGCGATGGTGGGAGATGGCGGGCGAAGGCGGGAGATGGCGGGAGTTGGCTGGCGAAGGCTGGCGATTGCGGGAGATGGCTGGCGAAGGCTGGCGATGGCGGGAGATGGCTGGCGAAGGCGGGCAATGGTGGGAGGTGGCGGGAGATGGCGAGAGATGGCGGTTGGTGGCGGGTGATGGCTGGCGAAGGCTGGCGATGGCGGGAGATGGCTGGCGAAGGCTGGCGTTGGCGGGAGATGGCTGGCGAAGGCTGGCGATGGCGGGAGATGGCGGGGGATGGGTGATGGCGGTTGATGGCGGGAGATGGTGGGAGATGGCGGTTGATGGCGGGAGATGGCGGGCGATGGCTGGCGATGGTGGGAGATGGTGGGAGTTGGCAGGCGAAGGCTGGCGATAGCGGGAGATGGTGGGAGATGGCTGGCGAAGGCGGGAGATAGCGGGAGATGGTGGGAGATGGCATGCGAAGGCGGGCGATGGTGGAAGATGGCGGGAGATGGCGGTTGATGGCGGGAGACGGTGGGAGATGGCGGTTGATGGCGGGAGATGGCGGGCGAAAGCTGGCGATAGCGGGAGATGGCTGGCGAAGGCTGGCGATGGTGGGCGATGGCGGGCGAAGGTGGGAGATGGTGGCAGATGGTGGGAGATGGCGGGCGAAGGCGGGAGATGGTGGCAGATGGTGGGCGATGGCGGGAGATGGTGGGAGATGACGGGCGAAGGCGGGAGATGGTGGCAGATGGTGGGAGATGGCGGGAGATGGTGGGAGATGGCGGGCGAAGGCGGGAGATGGCGGGCGAAGGCGGGAGATGGCGGGAGTTGGCTGGCGAAGGCTGGCGATTGCGGGAGATGGCTGGCGAAGGCTGGCGATGGCGGGAGATGGCTGGCGAAGGCGGGCAATGGTGGGAGGTGGCGGGAGATGGCGAGAGATGGCGGTTGGTGGCGGGTGATGGCTGGCGAAGGCTGGCGATGGCGGGAGATGGCTTGCAAAGGCGGGCAAAGGCGGGCGATGATGGGAAATGGCGGGAGATGGCAGTTGATGGCGGGAGATGGCGGGCGAAGGCTGGCGAAGGCGGGAGATGGCTGGCGATGGTGGGAGATGGCTTGCGAAGGCGGGCGATGGTGGGAGATGGCGGGCGAAGGCGGGAGATGGCGGGAGTTGGCTGGCGAAGGCTGGCGATTGCGGGAGATGGCTGGCGAAGGCTGGCGATGGCGGGAGATGGCTGGCGAAGGCGGGCAATGGTGGGAGGTGGCGGGAGATGGCGAGAGATGGCGGTTGGTGGCGGGTGATGGCTGGCGAAGGCTGGTGATGGCGGGAGATGGCTGGCGAAGGCTGGCGTTGGCGGGAGATGGCTGGCGAAGGCTGGCGATGGCGGGAGATGGCGGGGGATGGGTGATGGCGGTTGATGGCGGGAGATGGTGGGAGATGGCGGTTGATGGCGGGAGATGGCGGGCGATGGCTGGCGATGGTGGGAGATGGTGGGAGTTGGCAGGCGAAGGCTGGCGATAGCGGGAGATGGTGGGAGATGGCTGGCGAAGGCGGGAGATAGCGGGAGATGGTGGGAGATGGCATGCGAAGGCGGGCGATGGTGGAAGATGGCGGGAGATGGCGGTTGATGGCGGGAGACGGTGGGCGATGGCGGGAGATGGTGGGAGATGACGGGCGATGGCGGGAGATGGCTGGCGAAGGCGGGCAATGGTGGGAGGTGGCGGGAGATGGCGAGAGATGGCGGTTGGTGGCGGGTGATTGCTGGCGAAGGCTGGCGATGGCGGGAGATGGCTTGCAAAGGCGGGCGAAGGCGGGCGATGATGGGAAATGGCGGGAGATGGCAGTTGATGGCGGGAGATGGCGGGCGAAGGCTGGCGAAGGCGGGAGATGGCTGGCGATGGTGGGAGATGGCTTGCGAAGGCGGGCGATGGTGGGAGATGGCGGGCGAAGGCGGGAGATGGCGGGAGTTGGCTGGCGAAGGCTGGCGATTGCGGGAGATGGCTGGCGAAGGCTGGCGATGGCGGGAGATGGCTGGCGAAGGCGGGCAATGGTGGGAGGTGGCGGGAGATGGCGAGAGATGGCGGTTGGTGGCGGGTGATGGCTGGCGAAGGCTGGCGATGGCGGGAGATGGCTGGCGAAGGCTGGCGTTGGCGGGAGATGGCTGGCGAAGGCTGGCGATGGCGGGAGATGGCGGGGGATGGGTGATGGCGGTTGATGGCGGGAGATGGTGGGAGATGGCGGTTGATGGCGGGAGATGGCGGGCGATGGCTGGCGATGGTGGGAGATGGTGGGAGTTGGCAGGCGAAGGCTGGCGATAGCGGGAGATGGTGGGAGATGGCTGGCGAAGGCGGGAGATAGCGGGAGATGGTGGGAGATGGCATGCGAAGGCGGGCGATGGTGGAAGATGGCGGGAGATGGCGGTTGATGGCGGGAGACGGTGGGAGATGGCGGTTGATGGCGGGAGATGGCGGGCGAAAGCTGGCGATAGCGGGAGATGGCTGGCGAAGGCTGGCGATGGTGGGCGATGGCGGGCGAAGGTGGGAGATGGTGGCAGATGGTGGGAGATGGCGGGCGAAGGCGGGAGATGGTGGCAGATGGTGGGCGATGGCGGGAGATGGTGGGAGATGACGGGCGAAGGCGGGAGATGGTGGCAGATGGTGGGAGATGGCGGGAGATGGCGGGCGAAGGCGGGAGATGGCGGGCGAAGGCGGGAGATGGCGGGAGTTGGCTGGCGAAGGCTGGCGATTGCGGGAGATGGCTGGCGAAGGCTGGCGATGGCGGGAGATGGCTGGCGAAGGCGGGCAATGGTGGGAGGTGGCGGGAGATGGCGAGAGATGGCGGTTGGTGGCGGGTGATGGCTGGCGAAGGCTGGCGATGGCGGGAGATGGCTTGCAAAGGCGGGCAAAGGCGGGCGATGATGGGAAATGGCGGGAGATGGCAGTTGATGGCGGGAGATGGCGGGCGAAGGCGGGAGATGGCTGGCGATGGTGGGAGATGGCTTGCGAAGGCGGGCGATGGTGGGAGATGGCGGGCGAAGGCGGGAGATGGCGGGAGTTGGCTGGCGAAGGCTGGCGATTGCGGGAGATGGCTGGCGAAGGCTGGCGATGGCGGGAGATGGCTGGCGAAGGCGGGCAATGGTGGGAGGTGGCGGGAGATGGCGAGAGATGGCGGTTGGTGGCGGGTGATGGCTGGCGAAGGCTGGCGATGGCGGGAGATGGCTGGCGAAGGCTGGCGTTGGCGGGAGATGGCTGGCGAAGGCTGGCGATGGCGGGAGATGGCGGGGGATGGGTGATGGCGGTTGATGGCGGGAGATGGTGGGAGATGGCGGGAGATGGCGGGCGATGGCTGGCGATGGTGGGAGATGGTGGGAGTTGGCAGGCGAAGGCTGGCGATAGCGGGAGATGGTGGGAGATGGCTGGCGAAGGCGGGAGATAGCGGGAGATGGTGGGAGATGGCATGCGAAGGCGGGCGATGGTGGAAGATGGCGGTTGATGGCGGGAGACGGTGGGAGATGGCGGTTGATGGCGGGAGATGGCGGGCGAAGGCTGGCGATAGCGGGAGATGGCTGGCGAAGGCTGGCGATGGTGGGCGATGGCGGGCGAAGGTGGGAGATGGTGGCAGATGGTGGGAGATGGCGGGCGAAGGCGGGAGATGGTGGCAGATGGTGGGCGATGGCGGGAGATGGTGGGAGATGACGGGCGAAGGCGGGAGATGGTGGCAGATGGTGGGAGATGGCGGGAGATGGTGGGAGATGGCGGGCGAAGGCGGGAGATGGCGGGAGTTGGCGGGCGAAGGCGGGAGATGGCGGGAGTTGGCTGGCGAAGGCTGGCGATTGCGGGAGATGGCTGGCGAAGGCTGGCGATGGCGGGAGATGGCTGGCGAAGGCGGGCAATGGTGGGAGGTGGCGGGAGATGGCGAGAGATGGCGGTTGGTGGTGGGTGATGGCTGGCGAAGGCTGGCGATGGCGGGAGATGGCTTGCAAAGGCGGGCGAAGGCGGGCGATGATGGGAAATGGCGGGAGATGGCGGGCGAAGGCTGGCGAAGGCGGGAGATGGCTGGCGATGGTGGGAGATGGCTTGCGAAGGCGGGCGATGGTGGGAGATGGCGGGCGAAGGCGGGAGATGGCGGGAGTTGGCTGGCGAAGGCTGGCGAAGGCGGGAGATGGCTGGCGATGGTGGGAGATGGCTTGCGAAGGCGGGCGATGGTGGGAGATGGCGGTTGATGGCGGGAGATGGTGGGAGATGGCGGTTGATGGCGGGCGAAGGTTGGCGATGGCGGGAGATGGCTGGCGAAGGCTGGCGATGGCGGGAGATGGCTGGCGAAGGCGGAAGATATGGCGAATGATGGCGGGCGAAGGCGGGGGATGGTGGGAGATGGAGGTTGATGGCGGGAGATGGTGGGAGATGGCGGGAGATGGTGGGAGATGGCGGTTGATGGCGGGAGATGGCGGGCAAAGGCGGGGGATGGTGGGAGATGGAGGTTGATGGCGGGAGATGGTGGGAGATGGCGGGAGATGGTGGGAGATGGCGGTTGATGGCGGGAGATGGCGGGCAAAGGCTGGTGATGGTGGGAGATGGTGGGAGTTGGCAGGCGAAGGCTGGCGATGGTGGGCGAAGGCTGGCGATGGCGAGAGATGGCTGGCGATGGCGAGAGATGGCTGGCGATGGCGGGAGATGGCTGGCGAAGGCTGGCGATGGTGGGAGATGGCGGGCGAAGGCGGGAGATGGTGGGAGATGGCGGGCGAAGGCGGGAGATGGTGGGAGATGGCGGGCGAAGGCGGGAGATGGTGGGAGATAGCGGGCGAAGGCGGGAGATGGCGGGGGTTGACTGGCGATGGCGGGAGTTGGCTGGCGAAGGCTGGCGATGGTGGGAGATGGCTGGCGATGGCGGGAGATGGCTGGCGAAGGCGGGCAATGGTGGGAGATGGTGGGACATGGTGGGCGAAGGCTGGCGATGGCGGGAGATGGCTGGCGAAGGCTGGCGATGGCGGGCGAAGGCTGGCGATGGCGGGAGATGGCTGGCGAAGGCTGGCGATGGTGGGGTCGATGGTGGGAGATAGCGGGCGAACGCTGGCGATGGTGGGAGATGGTGGTCGATGGCGGGAGATGGCGGCCGAAGGCTGGCGATGGCGGGAGATGGCTGGCGAAGGCTGGCGATGGCTGGCGATGGTGGGCGATGGCGGGAGATGGCGGGCGAAGGCTGGCGATGGCGGGAGATGGCTGGCGAAGGCTGGCGATGGTGGGGTCGATGGTGGGAGATAGCGGGCGAAGGCTGGCGATGGTGGGAGATGGTGGTCAATGGCGGGAGATGGTGGCCGAAGGCTGGCGATGGCGGAAGATGGCTGGCGAAGGCGGCAGATGGTGGCAGATGGTGGGAGATGGTGGGAGATGGCGGGCGAAGGCGGGAGATGGCGGGAGTTGGCTGGCGATGGTGGGCGAAGTCTGGCGATGGTGGGCGATGGCGGGCGAAGGCGGGAGATGGTGGGAGATGGTGGGCGATGGTAGGAGATGGCGGTTGATGGCGGGAGATGGCGGGCAAAGGCTGGCGATGGTGGGAGATGGTGGGAGTTGGCAGGCGAAGGCTGGCGATGGTGGGAGATGGCGAGAGATGGCTGGCGCTGGCGGGAGATGGCTGGCGAAGGCTGGCGATGGTGGGAGATGGCGAGAGATGGCGGGCGAAGGCGGGAGATGGTGGCAGATGGTGGGCGATGGCGGGAGATGGTGGGAGATGGCGAGAGATGGCGGGCGAAGGCGGGAGATGGTGGCAGATGGTGGGCAATGGTGGGAGATGGCGGTTGATGGCGGGCGAAGGCTGGCGATGGTGGGAGATGGTGGGAGTTGGCAGGCGAAGGCTGGCGATGGTGGGAGATGGCGAGAGTTGGCGGGCGAAGGCGGGAGATGGTGGCAGATGGCGAGAGATGGCGGGCGAAGGCGGGAGATGGTGGCAGATGGCGGGCGAAGGCTGGCGATGGCGGGAGATGGCGGGCGAAGGCTGGCGGTGGCGGGAGATGGTGGGCGAAGGCTGGCCGTAGCGGGAGATGGCGGGCGAAGGCTGGCGGTGGCGGGAGATGGCGGGCGAAGGCTGGCGGTGGCGGGAGATGGCGGGCGAAGGCTGGCGATGGCGGGAGATGGCGGGCGAAGGCTGGCGGTGGCGGGAGATGGCGGGCGAAGGCTGGCGAAGGTGGGAGATGGCGAGAGATGGCGGGCGAAGGCGGGAGATGGCTGGCGAAGGCTGGCGATGGTGGGAGATGGCGAGAGATGGCGGGCGAAGGCGGGAGATGGCTGGCGAAGGCTGGCGATGGTGGGAGATGGCGAGAGATGGCGGGCGAAGGCGGGAGATGGTGGGAGATGGCGAGAGATGGCGGGCGAAGGCGGGAGATGGCTGGCGAAGGCTGGCGATGGTGGGAGATGGCGAGAGATGGCTGGCGAAGGCTGGCGATGGTGGGAGATGGCTGGCGAAGGCTGGCGATGGTGGGCGAAGGCTGGCGATGGCGGGAGATGGCTGGCGAAGGCTGGCGAAGGCGGGAGATGGTGGCAGATGGTGGGCGAATGCGGGAGATGGCGGGCGAAGGCGGGACATGGCTGGCGAAGGCTGGCGACGGCGGGAGATGGCTGGCGAAGGCGGGCAATGGTGGGAGATGGCTGGCGAAGGCTGGCGATGGTGGGAGATGGCTGGCGAAGGCGGGCAATGATGGGAGATGGCTGGCGAAGGCTGGCGATGGTGGGAGATGGTGGTTGATGGCGGGAGATGGCGGCCGAAGGCTGGCGATGGCGGGAGATGGCTGGCGAAGGCTGGCGATGGCGGGAGATGGCTGGCGAAGGCTGGCGATGGCTGGCGATGGTGGGCGATGTTGGGAGATGGCGGGCGAAGGCTGGCGATGGCGGGAGATGGCTGGCGAAGGCTGGCGATGTTGGGAGATGGCGGGAGATGGTGGGAGATGGCATGCGAAGGCGGGCGATGGTGGAAGATGGCGGGAGATGGCGGCCGAAGGCTGGCGATGGCAGGAGATGGCGGGAGATGGCGGGAGATGGTGGGAGATGGCATGCGAAGGCGGGTGATGGTGGTTGATGGCGGGAGATGGCGGTTGATGGCGGGAGATGGTGGGAGATGGCGGGAGATGGCGGTTGATGGCGGCAGATGGTGGGAGATGGCGGTTGATGGCGGGAGATGGTGGGAGATGGCGGTTGATGGCGGGAGATGGTGGTAGATGGCGGTTGATGGCGGGAGATGGCGGGAGATTGCGGTTGATGGCGGGAGAAGGCGGGAGATGGTGGGAGATGGCGGTTAGTGGCGGGAGATGGCGGAAGATGGCGGAAGATGGCGGGAGATGGCGGTTGATGGCGGGAGATGCCGGTTGATGGCGGGAGATGGTGGGAGATGGCGTTTGATGGCGGGAGATGGTAGGAGATGGCGGGAGATGGCCAGCGAAGGCTGGCGATAGCGGGAGATGGCTGGCGATGGTGGGAGATGGCTTGCGAAGGCGGGCGATGGTGGGAGATGGCGGGCGAAGGCGGGAGATGGCGGGAGTTGGCTGGCGAAGGCTGGCGATTGCGGGAGATGGCTGGCGAAGGCTGGCGATGGCGGGAGATGGCTGGCGAAGGCGGGCAATGGTGGGAGGTGGCGGGAGATGGCGAGAGATGGCGGTTGGTGGCGGGTGATGGCTGGCGAAGGCTGGCGATGGCGGGAGATGGCTGGCGAAGGCTGGCGTTGGCGGGAGATGGCTGGCGAAGGCTGGCGATGGCGGGAGATGGCGGGGGATGGGTGATGGCGGTTGATGGCGGGAGATGGTGGGAGATGGCGGTTGATGGCGGGAGATGGCGGGCGATGGCTGGCGATGGTGGGAGATGGTGGGAGTTGGCAGGCGAAGGCTGGCGATAGCGGGAGATGGTGGGAGATGGCTGGCGAAGGCGGGAGATAGCGGGAGATGGTGGGAGATGGCATGCGAAGGCGGGCGATGGTGGAAGATGGCGGGAGATGGCGGTTGATGGCGGGAGACGGTGGGAGATGGCGGTTGATGGCGGGAGATGGCGGGCGAAGGCTGGCAATAGCGGGAGATGGCTGGCGAAGGCTGGCGATGGTGGGCGATGGCGGGCGAAGGTGGGAGATGGTGGCAGATGGTGGGAGATGGCGGGCGAAGGCGGGAGATGGTGGCAGATGGTGGGCGATGGCGGGAGATGGTGGGAGATGACGGGCGGTGGCGGGAGATGGCTGGCGAAGGCGGGCAATGGTGGGAGGTGGCGGGAGATGGCGAGAGATGGCGGTTGGTGGCGGGTGATGGCTGGCGAAGGCTGGCGATGGCGGGAGATGGCTTGCAAAGGCGGGCGAAGGCGGGCGATGATGGGAAATGGCGGGAGATGGCAGTTGATGGCGGGAGATGGCGGGCGAAGGCTGGCGAAGGCGGGAGATGGCTGGCGATGGTGGGAGATGGCTTGCGAAGGCTGGCGTTGGCGGGTGATGGCTGGCGAAGGCTGGCGATGGCGGGAGATGGCTGGCGAAGGCTGGCGTTGGCGGGAGATGGCTGGCGAAGGCTGGCGATGGCGGGAGATGGCGGGGGATGGGTGATGGCGGTTGATGGCGGGAGATGGTGGGAGATGGCGGTTGATGGCGGGAGATGGCGGGCGATGGCTGGCGATGGTGGGAGATGGTGGGAGTTGGCAGGCGAAGGCTGGCGATAGCGGGAGATGGTGGGAGATGGCTGGCGAAGGCGGGAGATAGCGGGAGATGGTGGGAGATGGCATGCGAAGGCGGGCGATGGGGGAAGATGGCGGGAGATGGCGGTTGATGGCGGGAGACGGTGGGAGATGGCGGTTGATGGCGGGAGATGGCGGGCGAAAGCTGGCGATAGCGGGAGATGGCTGGCGAAGGCTGGCGATGGTGGGCGATGGCGGGCGAAGGTGGGAGATGGTGGCAGATGGTGGGAGATGGCGGGCGAAGGCGGGAGATGGTGGCAGATGGTGGGCGATGGCGGGAGATGGTGGGAGATGACGGGCGAAGGCGGGAGATGGTGGCAGATGGTGGGAGATGGCGGGAGATGGTGGGAGATGGCGGGCGAAGGCGGGAGATGGCGGGCGAAGGCGGGAGATGGCGGGAGTTGGCTGGCGAAGGCTGGCGATTGCGGGAGATGGCTGGCGAAGGCTGGCGATGGCGGGAGATGGCTGGCGAAGGCGGGCAATGGTGGGAGGTGGCGGGAGATGGCGAGAGATGGCGGTTGGTGGCGGGTGATGGCTGGCGAAGGCTGGCGATGGCGGGAGATGGCTTGCAAAGGCGGGCAAAGGCGGGCGATGATGGGAAATGGCGGGAGATGGCAGTTGATGGCGGGAGATGGCGGGCGAAGGCTGGCGAAGGCGGGAGATGGCTGGCGATGGTGGGAGATGGCTTGCGAAGGCGGGCGATGGTGGGAGATGGCGGGCGAAGGCGGGAGATGGCGGGAGTTGGCTGGCGAAGGCTGGCGATTGCGGGAGATGGCTGGCGAAGGCTGGCGATGGCGGGAGATGGCTGGCGAAGGCGGGCAATGGTGGGAGGTGGCGGGAGATGGCGAGAGATGGCGGTTGGTGGCGGGTGATGGCTGGCGAAGGCTGGTGATGGCGGGAGATGGCTGGCGAAGGCTGGCGTTGGCGGGAGATGGCTGGCGAAGGCTGGCGATGGCGGGAGATGGCGGGGGATGGGTGATGGCGGTTGATGGCGGGAGATGGTGGGAGATGGCGGTTGATGGCGGGAGATGGCGGGCGATGGCTGGCGATGGTGGGAGATGGTGGGAGTTGGCAGGCGAAGGCTGGCGATAGCGGGAGATGGTGGGAGATGGCTGGCGAAGGCGGGAGATAGCGGGAGATGGTGGGAGATGGCATGCGAAGGCGGGCGATGGTGGAAGATGGCGGGAGATGGCGGTTGATGGCGGGAGACGGTGGGAGATGGCGGTTGATGGCGGGAGATGGCGGGCGAAGGCTGGCGATAGCGGGAGATGGCTGGCGAAGGCTGGCGATGGTGGGCGATGGCGGGCGAAGGTGGGAGATGGTGGCAGATGGTGGGAGATGGCGGGCGAAGGCGGGAGATGGTGGCAGATGGTGGGCGATGGCGGGAGATGGTGGGAGATGACGGGCGATGGCGGGAGATGGCTGGCGAAGGCGGGCAATGGTGGGAGGTGGCGGGAGATGGCGAGAGATGGCGGTTGGTGGCGGGTGATGGCTGGCGAAGGCTGGCGATGGCGGGAGATGGCTTGCAAAGGCGGGCGAAGGCGGGCGATGATGGGAAATGGCGGGAGATGGCAGTTGATGGCGGGAGATGGCGGGCGAAGGCTGGCGAAGGCGGGAGATGGCTGGCGATGGTGGGAGATGGCTTGCGAAGGCGGGCGATGGTGGGAGATGGCGGGCGAAGGCGGGAGATGGCGGGAGTTGGCTGGCGAAGGCTGGCGATTGCGGGAGATGGCTGGCGAAGGCTGGCGATGGCGGGAGATGGCTGGCGAAGGCGGGCAATGGTGGGAGGTGGCGGGAGATGGCGAGAGATGGCGGTTGGTGGCGGGTGATGGCTGGCGAAGGCTGGCGATGGCGGGAGATGGCTGGCGAAGGCTGGCGTTGGCGGGAGATGGCTGGCGAAGGCTGGCGATGGCGGGAGATGGCGGGGGATGGGTGATGGCGGTTGATGGCGGGAGATGGTGGGAGATGGCGGTTGATGGCGGGAGATGGCGGGCGATGGCTGGCGATGGTGGGAGATGGTGGGAGTTGGCAGGCGAAGGCTGGCGATAGCGGGAGATGGTGGGAGATGGCTGGCGAAGGCGGGAGATAGCGGGAGATGGTGGGAGATGGCATGCGAAGGCGGGCGATGGTGGAAGATGGCGGGAGATGGCGGTTGATGGCGGGAGACGGTGGGAGATGGCGGTTGATGGCGGGAGATGGCGGGCGAAAGCTGGCGATAGCGGGAGATGGCTGGCGAAGGCTGGCGATGGTGGGCGATGGCGGGCGAAGGTGGGAGATGGTGGCAGATGGTGGGAGATGGCGGGCGAAGGCGGGAGATGGTGGCAGATGGTGGGCGATGGCGGGAGATGGTGGGAGATGACGGGCGAAGGCGGGAGATGGTGGCAGATGGTGGGAGATGGCGGGAGATGGTGGGAGATGGCGGGCGAAGGCGGGAGATGGCGGGCGAAGGCGGGAGATGGCGGGAGTTGGCTGGCGAAGGCTGGCGATTGCGGGAGATGGCTGGCGAAGGCTGGCGATGGCGGGAGATGGCTGGCGAAGGCGGGCAATGGTGGGAGGTGGCGGGAGATGGCGAGAGATGGCGGTTGGTGGCGGGTGATGGCTGGCGAAGGCTGGCGATGGCGGGAGATGGCTTGCAAAGGCGGGCAAAGGCGGGCGATGATGGGAAATGGCGGGAGATGGCAGTTGATGGCGGGAGATGGCGGGCGAAGGCGGGAGATGGCTGGCGATGGTGGGAGATGGCTTGCGAAGGCGGGCGATGGTGGGAGATGGCGGGCGAAGGCGGGAGATGGCGGGAGTTGGCTGGCGAAGGCTGGCGATTGCGGGAGATGGCTGGCGAAGGCTGGCGATGGCGGGAGATGGCTGGCGAAGGCGGGCAATGGTGGGAGGTGGCGGGAGATGGCGAGAGATGGCGGTTGGTGGCGGGTGATGGCTGGCGAAGGCTGGCGATGGCGGGAGATGGCTGGCGAAGGCTGGCGTTGGCGGGAGATGGCTGGCGAAGGCTGGCGATGGCGGGAGATGGCGGGGGATGGGTGATGGCGGTTGATGGCGGGAGATGGTGGGAGATGGCGGTTGATGGCGGGAGATGGCGGGCGATGGCTGGCGATGGTGGGAGATGGTGGGAGTTGGCAGGCGAAGGCTGGCGATAGCGGGAGATGGTGGGAGATGGCTGGCGAAGGCGGGAGATAGCGGGAGATGGTGGGAGATGGCATGCGAAGGCGGGCGATGGTGGAAGATGGCGGTTGATGGCGGGAGACGGTGGGAGATGGCGGTTGATGGCGGGAGATGGCGGGCGAAGGCTGGCGATAGCGGGAGATGGCTGGCGAAGGCTGGCGATGGTGGGCGATGGCGGGCGAAGGTGGGAGATGGTGGCAGATGGTGGGAGATGGCGGGCGAAGGCGGGAGATGGTGGCAGATGGTGGGCGATGGCGGGAGATGGTGGGAGATGACGGGCGAAGGCGGGAGATGGTGGCAGATGGTGGGAGATGGCGGGAGATGGTGGGAGATGGCGGGCGAAGGCGGGAGATGGCGGGAGTTGGCGGGCGAAGGCGGGAGATGGCGGGAGTTGGCTGGCGAAGGCTGGCGATTGCGGGAGATGGCTGGCGAAGGCTGGCGATGGCGGGAGATGGCTGGCGAAGGCGGGCAATGGTGGGAGGTGGCGGGAGATGGCGAGAGATGGCGGTTGGTGGTGGGTGATGGCTGGCGAAGGCTGGCGATGGCGGGAGATGGCTTGCAAAGGCGGGCGAAGGCGGGCGATGATGGGAAATGGCGGGAGATGGCGGGCGAAGGCTGGCGAAGGCGGGAGATGGCTGGCGATGGTGGGAGATGGCTTGCGAAGGCGGGCGATGGTGGGAGATGGCGGGCGAAGGCGGGAGATGGCGGGAGTTGGCTGGCGAAGGCTGGCGAAGGCGGGAGATGGCTGGCGATGGTGGGAGATGGCTTGCGAAGGCGGGCGATGGTGGGAGATGGCGGTTGATGGCGGGAGATGGTGGGAGATGGCGGTTGATGGCGGGCGAAGGTTGGCGATGGCGGGAGATGGCTGGCGAAGGCTGGCGATGGCGGGAGATGGCTGGCGAAGGCGGAAGATATGGCGAATGATGGCGGGCGAAGGCGGGGGATGGTGGGAGATGGAGGTTGATGGCGGGAGATGGTGGGAGATGGCGGGAGATGGTGGGAGATGGCGGTTGATGGCGGGAGATGGCGGGCAAAGGCGGGGGATGGTGGGAGATGGAGGTTGATGGCGGGAGATGGTGGGAGATGGCGGGAGATGGTGGGAGATGGCGGTTGATGGCGGGAGATGGCGGGCAAAGGCTGGTGATGGTGGGAGATGGTGGGAGTTGGCAGGCGAAGGCTGGCGATGGTGGGCGAAGGCTGGCGATGGCGAGAGATGGCTGGCGATGGCGAGAGATGGCTGGCGATGGCGGGAGATGGCTGGCGAAGGCTGGCGATGGTGGGAGATGGCGGGCGAAGGCGGGAGATGGTGGGAGATGGCGGGCGAAGGCGGGAGATGGTGGCAGATGGTGGGCGATGGCGGGAGATGGTGGGAGATAGCGGGCGAAGGCGGGAGATGGCGGGGGTTGACTGGCGATGGCGGGAGTTGGCTGGCGAAGGCTGGCGATGGTGGGAGATGGCTGGCGATGGCGGGAGATGGCTGGCGAAGGCGGGCAATGGTGGGAGATGGTGGGACATGGTGGGCGAAGGCTGGCGATGGCGGGAGATGGCTGGCGAAGGCTGGCGATGGCGGGCGAAGGCTGGCGATGGCGGGAGATGGCTGGCGAAGGCTGGCGATGGTGGGGTCGATGGTGGGAGATAGCGGGCGAACGCTGGCGATGGTGGGAGATGGTGGTCGATGGCGGGAGATGGCGGCCGAAGGCTGGCGATGGCGGGAGATGGCTGGCGAAGGCTGGCGATGGCTGGCGATGGTGGGCGATGGCGGGAGATGGCGGGCGAAGGCTGGCGATGGTGGGAGATGGCTGGCGAAGGCTGGCGATGGTGGGGTCGATGGTGGGAGATAGCGGGCGAAGGCTGGCGATGGTGGGAGATGGTGGTCAATGGCGGGAGATGGTGGCCGAAGGCTGGCGATGGCGGAAGATGGCTGGCGAAGGCGGCAGATGGTGGCAGATGGTGGGAGATGGTGGGAGATGGCGGGCGAAGGCGGGAGATGGCGGGAGTTGGCTGGCGATGGCGGGCGAAGGCTGGCGATGGTGGGCGAAGTCTGGCGATGGTGGGCGATGGCGGGCGAAGGCGGGAGATGGTGGGAGATGGTGGGCGATGGTGGGAGATGGCGGTTGATGGCGGGAGATGGCGGGCAAAGGCTGGCGATGGTGGGAGATGGTGGGAGTTGGCAGGCGAAGGCTGGGGATGGTGGGAGATGGCGAGAGATGGCTGGCGCTGGCGGGAGATGGCTGGCGAAGGCTGGCGATGGTGGGAGATGGCGAGAGATGGCGGGCGAAGGCGGGAGATGGTGGCAGATGGTGGGCGATGGCGGGAGATGGTGGGAGATGGCGAGAGATGGCGGGCGAAGGCGGGAGATGGTGGCAGATGGTGGGCAATGGTGGGAGATGGCGGTTGATGGCGGGCGAAGGCTGGCGATGGTGGGAGATGGTGGGAGTTGGCAGGCGAAGGCTGGCGATGGTGGGAGATGGCGAGAGTTGGCGGGCGAAGGCGGGAGATGGTGGCAGATGGCGAGAGATGGCGGGCGAAGGCGGGAGATGGTGGCAGATGGCGGGCGAAGGCTGGCGATGGCGGGAGATGGCGGGCGAAGGCTGGCGGTGGCGGGAGATGGTGGGCGAAGGCTGGCCGTAGCGGGAGATGGCGGGCGAAGGCTGGCGGTGGCGGGAGATGGCGGGCGAAGGCTGGCGATGGCGGGAGATGGCGGGCGAAGGCTGGCGGTGGCGGGAGATGGCGGGCGAAGGCTGGCGAAGGTGGGAGATGGCGAGAGATGGCGGGCGAAGGCGGGAGATGGCTGGCGAAGGCTGGCGATGGTGGGAGATGGCGAGAGATGGCGGGCGAAGGCGGGAGATGGCTGGCGAAGGCTGGCGATGGTGGGAGATGGCGAGAGATGGCGGGCGAAGGCGGGAGATGGTGGGAGATGGCGAGAGATGGCGGGCGAAGGCGGGAGATGGCTGGCGAAGGCTGGCGATGGTGGGAGATGGCGAGAGATGGCTGGCGAAGGCTGGCGATGGTGGGAGATGGCTGGCGAAGGCTGGCGATGGTGGGCGAAGGCTGGCGATGGCGGGAGATGGCTGGCGAAGGCTGGCGAAGGCGGGAGATGGTGGCAGATGGTGGGCGAATGCGGGAGATGGCGGGCGAAGGCGGGACATGGCTGGCGAAGGCTGGCGACGGCGGGAGATGGCTGGCGAAGGCGGGCAATGGTGGGAGATGGCTGGCGAAGGCTGGCGATGGTGGGAGATGGCTGGCGAAGGCGGGCAATGATGGGAGATGGCTGGCGAAGGCTGGCGATGGTGGGAGATGGTGGTTGATGGCGGGAGATGGCGGCCGAAGGCTGGCGATGGCGGGAGATGGCTGGCGAAGGCTGGCGATGGCGGGAGATGGCTGGCGAAGGCTGGCGATGGCTGGCGATGGTGGGCGATGGCGGGAGATGGCGGGCGAAGGCTGGCGATGGCGGGAGATGGCTGGCGAAGGCTGGCGATGTTGGGAGATGGCGGGAGATGGTGGGAGATGGCATGCGAAGGCGGGCGATGGTGGAAGATGGCGGGAGATGGCGGCCGAAGGCTGGCGATGGCAGGAGATGGCGGGAGATGGCGGGAGATGGTGGGAGATGGCATGCGAAGGCGGGTGATGGTGGTTGATGGCGGGAGATGGCGGTTGATGGCGGGAGATGGTGGGAGATGGCGGGAGATGGCGGTTGATGGCGGCAGATGGTGGGAGATGGCGGTTGATGGCGGGAGATGGTGGGAGATGGCGGTTGATGGCGGGAGATGGTGGTAGATGGCGGTTGATGGCGGGAGATGGCGGGAGATTGCGGTTGATGGCGGGAGAAGGCGGGAGATGGTGGGAGATGGCGGTTAGTGGCGGGAGATGGCGGAAGATGGCGGAAGATGGCGGGAGATGGCGGTTGATGGCGGGAGATGCCGGTTGATGGCGGGAGATGGTGGGAGATGGCGTTTGATGGCGGGAGATGGTAGGAGATGGCGGGAGATGGCCAGCGAAGGCTGGCGATAGCGGGAGATGGCTGGCGAAGGCTGGCGATGGCGGGAGATGGCTGGCGAAGGCGGGAGATATGGCGAATGATGGCGGGCGAAGGCAGGGGATGGTGGGAGATGGTGGGAGATGGCGGTTGATGGCGGGAGATGGTGGGAGATAGCGGGCGAAGGCTGGCGATGGTGGGCAAAGGCTGGCGATGGTGGGAGATGGCTGGCGATGGTGGGAGATGGTGGGAGATGGCTGGCGAAGGCGGGAGATGGTGGCAGATGGTGGGCGATGGCGGGAGATGGTGGGAGATGGCGGGCGAAGGCGGGAGATGGTGGGAGAAGGCTGGCGATGGTAGGAGATGGTGGGAGATGGCTGGCGAAGGCGGGAGATGGTGGCAGATGGTGGGCGATGGCGGGAGATGGTGGGAGATGGCGGGCGAAGGCGGGAGATGGTGGCAGATGGTGGGCGATGGCGGGAGATGGCGGCCGAAGGCTGGCGATGGCGGTTGATGGCGGGAGATGGTGGCAGATGGTGGGCGATGGCGGGAGATGGTGGGCAAAGGCTGGTGATGGCGGGAGATGGCGGGCGAAGGCTAGCGATGGTGGGAGATGGCGGGCGAAGGCTGGCGATGGTGGGCGAAGTCTGGCGATGGTGGGCGATGGCGGGAGATGGCTGGCAGAGGCTGGCGATGGTGGGAGATGGCGGGCGAAGGCGGGAGATGGTGGGAGATGGTGGGCGATGGCGGGCGAAGGCTAGCGATGGTGGGAGATGGCGGGCGAAGGCTGGCGATGGTGGGCGAAGTCTGGCGATGGTGGGCGATGGCGGGAGATGGCTGGCAGAGGCTGGCGATGGTGGGAGATGGCGGGCGAAGGCGGGAGATGGTGGGAGATGGTGGGCGATGGTGGGAGATGGCGGTTGATGGCGGGAGATGGCGGGCGAAGGCTGGCGAAGGTGGGAGTTGGCAGGCGAAGGCTGGCGATGGT
The DNA here is from genome assembly GCF_933228915.1 of Telmatherina bonti. Taxonomy (NCBI): domain Eukaryota; kingdom Metazoa; phylum Chordata; class Actinopteri; order Atheriniformes; family Telmatherinidae; genus Telmatherina; species Telmatherina bonti. The sequence continues at coordinate 5,040,137 of NC_136617.1, forward strand.
GGGAGATGGCGAGAGATGGCGGGCGAAGGCGGGAGATGGTGGCAGATGGTGGGCGATGGCGGGAGATGGTGGGAGATGGCGAGAGATGGCGGGCGAAGGCGGGAGATGGTGGCAGATGGTGGGCGATGGCGGTTGATGGCGGGCGAAGGCTGGCGATGGTGGGAGATGGTGGGAGTTGGCAGGCGAAGGCTGGCGATGGTGGGCGAAGGCTGGCGATGGTGGGAGATGGCGAGAGATGGCGGGCGAAGGCGGGAGATGGTGGCAGATGGCAAGAGATGGCGGGAGATGGTGGCAGATGGCGGGCGAAGGCTGGCGATGGCGGGAGATGGCGGGCGAAGGCTGGCGGTGGCGGGAGATGGCGGGCGAAGGCTGGCGGTGGCGGGAGATGGCGGGCGAAGGCTGGCGATGGCGGGAGATGGCGGGCGGTGGCGGGAGATGGCGGGCGAAGGCTGGCGGTGGCGGGAGATGGCGGCCGAAGGCTGGCGGTGGCGGGAGATGGCGGGCGATGGCGGGAGATGGCTGGCGAAGGCTGGCGATGGTGGGAGATGGCGAGAGATGGCGGGCGAAGGCGGGAGATGGCTGGCGAAGGCGGGAGATGGCTGGCGATGGTGGGAGATGGCGAGAGATGGCGGGCGAAGGCGGGAGATGGTGGGAGATGGCGAGAGATGGCGGGCGAAGGCGGGAGATGGCTGGCGAAGGCGGGAGATGGCTGGCGATGGTGGGAGATGGCGAGAGATGGCGGGCGAAGGCGGGAGATGGTGGGAGATGGCGAGAGATAGCGGGCGAAGGCGGGAGATGGTGGCAGATGGTGGGCGATGGTGGGCGATGGTGGGAGATGGCGAGAGATAGCGGGCGAAGTCGGGAGATGGTGGCAGATGGTGGGCGAAGGCTGGCGATGGTGGGAGATGGTGGGAGTTGGCAGGCGAAGGCTGGCGAAGGCTGGCGATGGTGGGAGATGGTGGGCGATGGCGGGAGATGGTGGGAGATGGCGGGCGAAGGCTGGCGGTGGCGGGCGATGGCGGGAGATGGTGGGAGATGGCGGGCGAAGGCTGGCGATGGCGGGCGAAGGCTGGCGGTGGCGGGAGGTGGCGGGCGACGGCTGGCGATGGCGGGAGATGGCGAGCGAAATTTGGCGAGTCCCACTTTACTGTTCACTTCTTACTAAAGCCGCCAGCAATCTGATGAGTCTCGTAGAAAATAAATTTGTGAATCTTGACGTCGACGTGTTCGTGCTGCTGGACGAAGTCCGGACCTCTGCAGCAAAGGTCCAGGGAATCAAACCTGTGGCCGCTGCAGCTCAGACCTATGTGGATCGGTTAATCAGGTCACTGATCAGCAGCTGAAGGTGTTTCTTCTCTTTTCCATCAGTCAGAATTTATTTGTAGAAAATCAGAACGAAGGAAAAGTTTCTCCTGAAGTCGGCTGATGTGAGGAAGAGGAGGAGATGATGAAGATGCTGCGTCCAGAATTCACTGATCTATCCGTCAGGATGAGATGGCGACCCCCCCCTCCACCCCGACTCATGCTGAATGTTGCTCGGCAACAGGAATGAGGAGAACCTTGTTGGTGTTAAATAATAAATTTATTAAAGTTGGCCGGAAGTCGGCGTCTCGATTGGAACCATTTCATGGAAATGAAGCAGTCGGACCAACATGGACCCACGATCAATAAATACCACAAAAGTCCGGCAGGACCGCCTGACGCGGTCCAGTCAGCTTGAAATGTTTTCAGTCCAGAACAGAACCAGACCGGGTCCGGTTGAACCCCGTACGCGGGGGCTCCCGATGTAGCCGTCCGATAGACCTGGTTCTGGTCGGTTCTAGGATGCCGAGCTCTCGTCCTGCCAGGAGCGGATCCGGTGGCGCCGCCTCGTCCTCCACGTCTCCAGCAGGAACCGGGTCTTCAGTAAGGACCGGAGTGCTGTGGTACCGGGACCGAGCCTGGTCCTGGTCCTGTAAACAGACACAGACCAGGTCAGACACCTGGACCCGAACCACAACCTGGACCTGGACCTGAACCCAGACACCTGGACCTAAACACCTGGACCTGAACCCAGACACCTGGACCTGAACCACAACCTGGACCTGAACCCAGACACCTGGACCTGAACCACAACCTGGACCTGGACCTGAACCCAGACACCTGGACCTAAACACCTGGACCTGAACCCAGACACCTGGACCTGAACCACAACCTGGACCTGGACCTGAACCCAGACACCTGGACCTGAACCACAACCTGGACCTGGACCTGAACCCAGACACCTGGACCTAAACACCTGGACCTGAACCCAGACACCTGGACCTGAACCAGAACCAGAACCCAGACACCTGGACCTGGACCTGAACCAGAACCAGAACCAGAACCAGAACCTGTGGCAGAGATGGAGTTATATTCAGGTTTTCCAGTCTTCGGATCCTGATCCAGAACAGGACGTAGACCAGGTCCTGCATAAAACCCGAGACTTGGAACCGGAGTTTTAACTTTATAAAAACATTTTTAAAAAAGTCTCGTTCTGGGACCAGTTCAGACCAGGTCCTGTTGGAAACCTGGACTCTGGACTGGATCTTTGCTGAGTTTCTGATTAAACTTTTATTGTTTTTTTTTTTCCTGTTTTGTTTTTGCAAACTTTAAACCAATGAATTTAAATAAATAAAAACACAAAAAGAAGAAAAGTTTCACTCATCACAAGTTTTTTTTTTTTTATCTAAATCTCCAAGCTGAGGTCCAGATCTGCAGACTAGGTCAGGACCTGGTCTCTGCAGGTCCATGAGAACACCTGCAGCGCGCGGCGCGGGCGGTCTCACCTCTCTGTCCCGCGCGTGAGTCCTCCTGTCCGCGTGGGTCTGCACCGCGTCCCGCATCCTGCTCCTCCCGCGTCATACCTGCGCACGAGACCAGAGTCAGACCGCGCGCGTGCATGCGGTGAGACATGCGCAGTGAGAGACGCACCTGAGGCAGAAGCTCGCGCAGCGGCCGTCGTTCTCTCGATGACACCGGCAGCGCGGTGGCGCGCGGCTGGTTGCCATGGTGTCCGTCAGCGCGCGCCTCGCCCTGGGAGCGTTGCCCAGTCCGTAGGAGACCACGCGCCTGGAGAGACAGGATGACATCATCAGATTAACTTTGTTTTCTCTTTACCAACGCGCAGAGGCGCGCGCCACTCACTCAGGTGTGTTGACCCAGATGATGTCCAGGTGGCAGAAGTACACGCACTCCTTGTCCAGGAAGGTCGCGCAGGAGCAGCGCTTGTTGCGCACGTGGCGCGGCGGGCTGGAGGGGGTGTGTGCGGCTGGAGCGGAGCGGACTGCGGGGAAACGGTACCGTCAGAACCCGGACTGGACCCGGAACCTTTAAACAGCACTTAAGTTTCCGTAGGGAAGAGTTACCTGAGCAGGAGATCCAGCAGGACGTCGCCAGCAGCGCGGAAAGCCAAACAGTTAGATCCATGTTGGGAGGAATGTTTCTCCTCACACTGGAGCTGCGCGTGCAGCGCGCGGGCTTTATATGAGCCTCCTCCTCCTCCCCCCCCCCTCCCCCCCTTCACATTGTTGATCCTCATGCCTGTTTATTATGACAGAGAAGTTATCAGACCATAACACCCGATTTATCCTTATTTATGGAAACTTGAGGAATATTTACTAAAAACTTCTCCATGGAATCAGCTGGTGGAGACTTTTCTACAAACATGTCTCATCTTCCCCTGCAGCAGGGTTCCCTCTGGACCCCACATCCTCCTGTTTTTTGTTTTTTTTTTTGGTTTTTTTTTGTCTTGTCCAGCATTTAGGCAAGCAGAATGATGGTCTGGATGTTCTGCTGAGCAAATTTTCTCTGCCAAGGGAAGCTTTATAGATATAATGATCCCCTTGACTTTCTGAATTTTTATTTTATTTCTATGTTTATTTTGTATTGTTGTTTGAATTGTAGAGTTTGTACTGCTGGACCAGAGAGGACAGACAAAAGACAGAAAGAGAAAGGAGAAAAAACACCTCATAAGAAAAGGGAAAGAGATAAAGGGAGAGAAAAAAAACAACTAAAAAATAACCCAAAAACAAAAAGAAAGAAAACAACCTACAGATGTATACATACACACATACAGGCACACACATACATATACACACACATACACACGCATACATACACATACATATACACACACGTATACACACATAATATATATATATACACAAATATATACATATGTACACATATACATATACACATACATACATTTACACACACACCTCTATGCACACACATACACACACATACATACGTACAAACATATACGCACTTGCCAGTATTAACACATATACATACACATACAAGCCAACTTTAGATCATAGTAACTAAACTATGAATCTAAAAAGTTAAATATAAATGAGAAACAAACAGAAATGAGAAAACCAGCTGCTGTTAGTGAATAAAACTGCAGACGACTCGGTGACTGTGTCACATGCAGAACATGCAGAGTGGAACGTGTTCCGGAAAAGGTGATCATGCCAGTGTGACCCTTCCCACACAAAGGCAAGAGGCACGCCAGGAGGACCCCCGAGACCCGGGCCATCGGCAGCCATACCCAGGCGCAGACCCCAACCGCCCCCCCCCCCCCGGAGCCAGCCATGCACCGACCCAGGAGGCGGCAGAGAGGGGGTCCCAGCCAGAGTCCCCCGCAGTCAGGGGGAACAGGCCCCAGCAGGCCCGGACCAGCGAGGACCGGCCCCGCCGGGCACCGGCCACCCAGGGCAGACAGAGCGCGGGTCCCACGGCCCCAAGAGCCCAGAAGCAGCCCCCCACCCCCGCAGGCAGAGGGCCCAGCCCACACCGACGGAGGGCCGGGATCCCCAGACCGCCACCGAGCGGCAGCCAGGCACCCCAGTGCAACAAGACCCCCCCCCCATGCACACACACCCACCCACACACAAACACACACACATCCACACTTCCTCCTTAAACACACCCTATACCCCCATTCTCTTACACACGCTCAAACTCACACTCTCCTACCCCCGTTCTTTATACACACACACCCCCTCACACACACATCCCTGCTCCCTCTATAATCACCCATTCTTCCATACACGCATACCCCACTCTACACACACACACACCTCCCTACACCCCTCTATCCACATTCACAGTCCTCATTGTACACCCACCCCATCACTTCCCTTTACCACCAACATAACCCCACATACACACCCCCACCCATCTGCATACACCCCCCCTTCCTCCTATCCCAGCGGCCATCCACTTTCCTAAATTCTTTCACCCTGATCTCCCCCCCCCCCCCCCCTCTACCCTAACATTCAGTCACCACTTCATCCATTGGCTCATGCACGCCCTCACCTTTCTTTCCCAACGTGTCCCCTGTGAAATACCCCCGGGGGAGCAGGGGATAGGAGGGCCCCGATCAGGGCCCCACAACTACCCCCCACCCCTGTCAATGCCCCCCCACCACTCCACACATGCAGCCGATCCAGCACCACCCAGGGCCAGCAGCAGTCCCACCCCCGCCAGGCCAGCCCAGACCCAGGCCCCCTGAACAGCACCACTTCCCCGCCCAAACTCCTCCGGAACATCCTCCTGTTTCAGACACGTTCAGGTGTCCCACCTGGACTGGGAAACACGTCTACAGGATCAGACTGGAGGATCAGCTCCAGTGTTAAAATCCCTGCACTTAGCTTCCAGCTAATGTAGCGCTAGCATATAGATCAGCAGTGCTATATAGCTTCATGCTAACAGGCTAATATTGATATGTTAAAAGGGTCAATGATTAGGAAAGTGCTTTAATATTTACTTCAGACTGGTGTAATCACACTTGTGACTCATGCAGGACTGGAAAGATATACAATGACCTGTCAATCACCTAAAGTTGTGCCTGGAATGTCCAATCAGATTCATACAGGCTGGTTGGCTCCGCCCCCCCAGTCTGAGCCAAACTTTTTATTTAAATCTTAAATCCGTCACATGACCGAAAGCTTCTCTAACCTGACCACGCTGCAGACATAATAAACTTGTATAACCAATAAAAACACATGATGGTGTTTATTTTTCTTCGGGTGCTTGAAGTCCAGATCCTGATGTTCCCAAAACCAGGCGGAACTTGTCAAACTTCAGTGTTTAGATTTAGTTTCTGTTATCCTGTCAGATAAAAGATTTCTCTGCTTTTTACTCTAATTTACTCAGCCAGACACAACAATTCTGACCCTGGGACTCTCTGAGGGCCCATGTGTCCCTAGAGGTCCCCATGTGACGATAGATGTCCCAATGTGTCCGTAAAGGCCCCAATAGGTCCCTATGTGTCCTTAAAGGTCCCTAGATGTCTCTATGTTTCCCTAAAGGCCCCTAGATATCCAACTGTGTTCATAGATGTTCTTATGTGTCCCTAAAGTCCCCTAGATGTCTCTATGTGTCCCTAAAGGCCCCTAGATGTCCCTATGTGTCCCTAAAGGCCCCTAGATGTCCCTATGTGTCCCTAAAGGCCCCTAGATGTCCCTATGTGTCCCTAAAGGCCCCTAGATGTCTCTATGTGTCCCTAAAGGCCCCTAGATGTCCCTATGTGTCCCTAAAGTCCCCTAGATGTCCCTATGTGTCCCTAAAGGCCCCTAGATGTCTCTATGTGTCCCTAAAGGCCCCTAGATGTCCCTATGTGTCCCTAAAGTCCCCTAGATGTCCCTATGTGTCCCTAAAGGCCCCTAGATGTCTCTATGTGTCCCTAAAGGCCCCTAGATGTCCCTATGTGTCCCTAAAGTCCCTTAGATGTCTCTATGTGTCCCTAAAGGCCCCTAGATGTCCCTATGTGTCCCCAAAGTCCCTTAGATGTCTCTGTGTCCCTAAAGGCCCCTAGATGTCCCTATGTGTCCCTAAAGGCCCCTAGATGTCCCTATGTGTCCCTAAAGGCCCCTAGATGTCTCTATGTGTCCCTAAAGGCCCCTAGATGTCCCTATGTGTCCCTAAAGTCCCTTAGATGTCTCTATGTGTCCCTAAAGGCCCCTATATGTCCCTATGTGTCCCCAAAGTCCCTTAGATGTCTCTGTGTCCCTAAAGGCCCGTAGATGTCCCTATGTGTCCCCAAAGGCCCCTAGATGTCCCTATGTGTCCCTAAAGTCCCTTAGATGTCTCTATGTGTCCCTAAAGGCCCCTAGATGTCCCTATGTGTCCCCAAAGTCCCTTAGATGTCTCTGTGTCCCTAAAGGCCCGTAGATGTCCCTATGTGTCCCCAAAGGCCCCTAGATGTCCCTATGTGTCCCTAAAGGCCCCTAGATGTCCCTATGTGTCCTGTAAAGGCCCCTAGATGTCCCGATGTGTCCTTAAATATTTGTGCATGTCGTCTGTTGACACCAGGGAGTGTGAAGACAGACCTGCATGTCCTACTTTGTTGATGTAGGAAAAGTGGTGAGCCCCTTTTCTGGACTGAAGGAGTCACAGAGTCCTCATAAAGGACAGAAAGTCTTTAGTTTAGTATTAGAAATAAACACGCTAAATATTAAACTTTGTATATAAAAAAAAAAGATGGATTTAATTCACTTCTTCTTCTTCATCCTCTGCAGATAAATATGAAGGTCCTCCAGCAAGTGGCGCTCTCTGTCCTTAGACACGGGAGTGTTTAAGGCTTTATGGATGGATACATACTTTATTCATTCCCAGAGGGGATATTCAGAAGGACTGTCTTTTTTTTTTATTGAATATGAAAGATTATGCAGTTATAGATTATTTAACATTTATCAATGTTTATTATTTTGTGTAATTTAATATGAGGATTGGACGGTGGGAGGCAGCCGGAGAACCCGGGGGAACCCACAGTGCTAACCACTATTCCACCGTGGAGTCCAAAGACATGATGTTAGGTTAACTGGTAACTCTAAACTACCCGTAGGAGTGTGTCCCTGTGTGTCCCTCTGTGTCCCTCTGTGTCCCTGTGTGTCTCTGTGTGTCCCTGTGTGTCCCTGTGTGTCTCTGTGTGTCCCTGAGTGTCCCTGTGTGTCTCTGTGTGTCCCTGTGTGTCCCTCTGTGTCCCTGTGTGTCCCTGTGTGTCTCTGTGTGTCCCTGTGTGTCCCTGAGTGTCCCTGTGTGTCCCTGTGTGTCCCTGTGTGTCCCTGTGTGTCTCTGTGTGTCCCTGTGTGTCCCTCTGTGTCCCTGTGTGTCCCTGTGTGTCTCTGTGTGTCCCTGAGTGTCCCTGTGTGTCTCTGTGTGTCCCTGAGTGTCCCTGTGTGTCCCTCTGTGTCTCTGTGTGTCCCTGTGTGTCCCTGTGTCCCTGTGTGTCCCTCTGTGTCCCTGTGTGTCTCTGTGTGTCCCTGAGTGTCTCTGTGTGTCTCTGTGTGTCCCTGAGTGTCCCTGTGTGTCTCTGTGTCCCTGTGTGTCCCTGTGTGTCCCTGTGTGTCCCTCTGTGTCCCTGTGTGTCTCTGTGTGTCCCTCTGTGTCCCTGTGTGTCCCTCTGTTTCCCTGTGTGTCTCTGTGTGTCCCTCTGTGTCCCTGTGTGTCCCTCTGTGTCCCTGTGTGTCTCTGTGTGTCTCTGAGTGTCCCTGAGTGTCTCTGTGTGTCCCTGTGTGTCTCTGTGTGTCCCTGTGTGTCTCTGTGTGTCTCTGTGTGTCCCTGAGTGTCCCTGTGTGTCTCTGTGTGTCCCTGTGTGTCTCTGTGTGTCCCTGTGTGTCTCTGTGTGTCTCTGTGTGTCTCTGTGTGTCCCTGTGTGTCTCTGTGTCCCTGTGTGTCTCTGTGTGTCTCTGTGTGTCCCTGTGTGTCCCTGTGTGTCTCTGTGTGTCTCTGTGTGTCCCTGTGTCTCCCTGTGTGTCTCTGTGTGTCTCTGTGTCCCTGAGTGTCTCTGTGTCCCTGTGTGTCCCTCTGTGTCCCTGTGTGTCCCTGTGTCTCTGTGTGTCCCTGAGTGTCCCTGTGTGTCTCTGTGTGTCTCTGTGTGTCCCTGAGTGTCCCTGTGTGTCCCTGTGTGTCTCTGTGTGTCCCTGTGTGTCCCTCTGTGTCCCTGTGTGTCTCTGTGTCCCTGTGTGTCCCTCTGTGTCCCTGTGTGTCCCTCTGTGTCCTTCTGTGTCCCTGTGTCCCTGTGTGTCCCTGTGTGTCCCTGTGTGTCTCTGTGTGTCCCTGAGTGTCCCTGTGTGTCTCTGTGTGTCCCTGTGTGTCCCTGAGTGTCCCTGTGTGTCTCTGTGTGTCCCTGTGTGTCCCTGTGTGTCTCTGTGTGTCCCTGTGTGTCCCTGTGTGTCTCTGTGTGTCCCTGAGTGTCCCTGTGTGTCTCTGTGTGTCCCTGTGTGTCTCTGAGTGTCTCTGTGTGTCTCTGTGTGTCTCTGTGTGTCCCTGTGTGTCTCTGTGTGTCCCTGTGTGTCTCTGTGTGTCCCTGTGTGTCTCTGTGTGTCCCTGTGTGTCCCTGAGTGTCCCTGTGTGTCCCTGAGTGTCCCTGTGTGTCCCTGTGTGTCTCTGTGTGTCCCTGTGTCTCTGTGTGTCCCTGAGTGTCCCTGTGTGTCTCTGTGTGTCTCTGTGTGTCCCTGTGTGTCTCTGTGTGTCCCTGTGTGTCTCTGTATGTCTCTGTGTGTCCCTGAGTGTCTCTGTGTGTCTCTGTGTGTCCCTGAGTGTCTCTGTGTGTCCCTGTGTGTCTCTGTGTGTCCCTGTGTGTCTCTGTGTGTCCCTGTGTGTCTCTGTGTGTCCCTGAGTGTCCCTGTGTGTCCCTGTGTGTCCCTGTGTGTCCCTGTGTGTCCCTGTGTGTCTCTGTGTGTCTCTGTGTGTCTCTGAGTGTCCCTGTGTGTCTCTGTGTGTCCCTGTGTGTCTCTGTGTGTCCCTGTGTGTCTCTGTGTGTCTCTGTGTGTCCCTGAGTGTCCCTGTGTGTCTCTGTGTGTCCCTGTGTGTCTCTGTGTGTCCCTGTGTGTCTCTGTGTGTCTCTGTGTGTCTCTGTGTGTCCCTGTGTGTCTCTGTGTGTCCCTGTGTGTCTCTGTGTGTCCCTGTGTCTCTGTGTGTCCCTGAGTGTCCCTGTGTGTCTCTGTGTGTCTCTGAGTGTCCCTGTGTGTCTCTGTGTGTCCCTGTGTGTCTCTGTGTGTCCCTGAGTGTCCCTGTGTGTCTCTGTGTGTCTCTGTGTGTCCCTGAGTGTCCCTGTGTGTCTCTGTGTGTCTCTGTGTGTCCCTGTGTGTCCCTGTGTGTCTCTGTGTGTCCCTGTGTGTCTCTGTGTGTCCCTGTGTGTCTCTGTGTGTCCCTGAGTGTCCCTGTGTGTCCCTGTGTGTCTCTGTGTGTCTCTGTGTGTCCCTGTGTGTCTCTGTGTGTCCCTGAGTGTCCCTGTGTGTCTCTGTGTGTCTCTGTGTGTCCCTGTGTGTCTCTGTGTGTCTCTGTGTGTCCCTGAGTGTCCCTGTGTGTCTCTGTGTGTCCCTGAGTGTCCCTGTGTGTCTCTGTGTGTCTCTGTGTGTCCCTGAGTGTCCCTGTGTGTCTCTGTGTGTCCCTGTGTGTCTCTGTGTGTCCCTGTGTGTCCCTGTGTGTCCCTGTGTGTCTCTGTGTGTCTTTGTGTGTCCCTGAGTGTCCCTGTGTGTCTCTGTGTGTCCCTGTGTGTCTCTGTGTCCCTGTGTGTCTCTGTGTGTCTCTGTGTGTCCCTGTGTGTCCCTGTGTGTCTCTGTGTGTCTCTGTGTGTCCCTGTGTCTCCCTGTGTGTCTCTGTGTGTCTCTGTGTCCCTGTGTGTCCCTCTGTCCCTGTGTGTCCCTCTGTGTCCCTGTGTGTCCCTGTGTCTCTGTGTGTCCCTGAGTGTCCCTGTGTGTCTCTGTGTGTCCTTGTGTGTCTCTGTGTGTCTCTGTGTGTCCCTGAGTGTCCCTGTGTGTCTCTGTGTCCCTGTGTGTCTCTGTGTGTCCCTGTGTGTCTCTGTGTGTCTCTGTGTGTCCCTGTGTGTCTCTGTGTGTCTCTGTGTGTCCCTGTGTGTCTCTGTGTGTCCCTGTGTGTCCCTGTGTGTCTCTGTGTGTCCCTGTGTGTCTCTGTGTGTCCCTGTGTGTCTCTGTGTGTCCCTGTGTGTCCCTGTGTGTCTCTGTGTGTGTCTGTGTGTCCCTGTGTGTCTCTGTGTGTCTCTGTGTGTCCCTGTGTGTCTCTGTGTGTCCCTGTGTGTCCCTGTGTGTCTCTGTGTGTCCCTGTGTGTCTCTGTGTGTGTCTGTGTGTCCCTGTGTGTCTGTGTGTCCCTGTGTGTCCCTGTGTGTCTCTGTGTGTCCCTGTGTGTCCCTGTGTGTCTCTGTGTGTCCCTGTGTGTCTCTGTGTGTCTCTGTGTGTCCCTGTGTGTCTCTGTGTGTCCCTCTGTGTCCCTGTGTGTCCCTGTGTGTCTCTGTGTGTCCCTCTGTGTCCCTGTGTGTCCCTGTGTGTCTCTGTGTGTCCCTGTGTGTCCCTGTGTGTCTCTGTGTGTCCCTGTGTGTCCCTGTGTGTCCCTGTGTGTCTCTGTGTGTCTCTGTGTGTCCCTGTGTGTCTCTGTGTGTCCCTGTGTGTCCCTGTGTGTCTCTGTGTGTCTCTGTGTGTCCCTGTGTGTCCCTGTGTACATATACGTATACATATATTAGTCATTCAAATACATATATTCAGCTTTTGGGTGAAATTTCACAACAAGCCTAAAATGCATTCAAACCTGTACAGGTGAACTTAATGTGATCTTCTCTAAGCTTTTAAATGCACATGTCCAACTGTTAAATGTTTCAATAAATTTTGCACAAGTTGCTGTTCTCTAACAAGGAGCTTAACGGCAAAAATCACGGCAGGTGTATGAACCTTGAATTGACCAATAAATGTCCTGGTTCAATTAGAGCTGGTGTTTAAACAGTTGTCCTTATCATGCTGTTCACATTTTGACATCATGAGACCAAGACGACACCTAACAATGGAACAACAGTCCCTTGCCATTGCCATGCTTCAAACAGGACGTTCTCAGACAGAAGTGGCCACTGAGCTTGGAGTGTCACAGAGTGTCATCAGCAGGTTGCAACAGAGATATGAAGAGACTGGAAGAGTCACAGAAAGGCCTAGAAGTGGACGTCCTTTGGCCACATCCCGTGCTGATGACCGCTACATTGTGAACACTGCCCTGAGAAACCGGATGATGAATGCCACTCAACTCCAGGCACGTTTAAGAGAGGTGAGAGGCACCCAAGTGTCACGTCAGACCATTCCAAACCGTTTCCATCAGCGTGGTCTGCGTGCTAGACGACCTGCACGGGTACCTGACCACACCACCAGGCACAGGCATCATCGTCTTGCATGGGCCAGGGAGCATTTACGCTGGACGAGGAACCAGTACATGTACATCTGCATATATGTATACATATACATATACGTATACATATATACATACACATCAACATATACGTATACACATATGCATATACATATACAAATACATATATACATATACATCTACATATACATATACATCTGCATATACATATACGTATACACATATACATCTACATATATGTATACATATGTACATATACATATATGTATACATATACATAT
>NC_136617.1:5052798-5255298 GCF_933228915.1 Telmatherina bonti
TTGACAAGTGTTTTAATGTTCATTTCCTCCATATTTGTTCTATGAATAATACTGAGATGTCTTTAACCTTTATAAACAAATGTTTACTGATACAGTTCAGAATATTGATACAGCAATGTAACGCTACCATAATGCACATAGCTATGGACTTATGAATCAGAACGGGCACTAGATGGATTATAATAAATAGTTGAACACAACATCTGTACACAGAAACGTTGCCCAGAATAATCCATAGAAATGTACATTTACCAGTACGACATTTATAATTCCAAACATTTACGAATGACACGTCGTCCAGAGAAAAACGGTTTCCCACATATTCTTTTATAAACAGAAACAACCACATCAGGAAATATTTACAACAAACTCCATGAAGGCACAAGTTCCTTTACAACATGTACAAAAAGAAATCAAGATGGTCCATAACCAACGAAGAAGTAGAAAGGAACCGATTGGTCGGCTTTCTGATGGCACCTGGTTTTACCAGCGTCTGTGCTTTTAAGCGTTCCAGAACAGGAAGAGTCTCAGGTGGCGATGACGAGACGGTCCTCATCGTCGCTGGACGCCTCGTTGTAGTCGTCAATCCTGGTCTGTGTTCGTGGCGTCATCGGATTGGCCGCCGGCTGGTTGGTACTGTCCGCCGGACTCCGTGACGGGCTTTTCTCTCCGTCCTTCTGTCTGGGTTCTGCAGTGCCGGTTGGGTCTGGTGGCGCCGCCGGCGTACAGGTCTGTGCAGAGGCGACAGCATGTTGGGTGTGAGGCGGCGGGCCCCGTGGGGCCTCGGGACAGTCCAAGGACCCGGCCAGCGGACTGAGGGTGGATAGAGGGCTGAGAGCCGGGATGATGGCGGGCAGGGCGATGTTGACGATCTGCAGACTGGTGCTGCTCTGCGAGGTCGGGTTGGCAGCCAGAACCTGCAGGCCGAGGGCGGCGTTGAGGGTGAGGCCCTGCTGGGGGAGCAGCTGGGTGGGGGTGAGGCCGGTGTTCGTCAGGCCCATCAGGTTCAGCGTCTCCAGGCCCGCTACCTGGCCCAGAGGGAAGCACGGCACCACACTGCTGAGCGGTTCCTGGACCACCAGCGGCTGCAGGCTCTCCAGCCGGGGGGGGCTGTTGGGAGGCGGCAGCGGGCTCGAGGTTCGGTGAATCACCCCTACAGCCGGGATGGTGAGCTGGACCGGACTGGCCTGGATCGGTAAGAAGGTGGCCAAGCCAGTGGTCAGGCCGGCGGGGACCAGCTGGATGCCCCCCACTGGGACCATGCTGTAGGGGGAGCGGCTCGGCTGCTGGGAGTGCAGGGGCAGGTGGCTGAACAGGTGGGCTTCAGGTCCGGCTGGGAGGGGGAGCTGGGACGTCTGCGTGCTGCGGTCCACGGGACTGGATGACTCACCGGTGGCGGGCCCCGGGTCCTGTGGAGAAACAAAGCGTCTTAGACCGGGTTTAGGTATTCATGGTCCTAACAAGCCGTTTACGCTGCTTTCTGTCAAACCTTTAAGAAACTCCAACAAGCACCAGTGAGATGGAAGTTGGTTTGTTACGCCGCCATGTTGGGCGGCTGCTAGCTCGCCGCCGGTATCTCTTCATGACTGACTGTTTCCTAACAAAGACGGTGCTCGTCGCTTCTCAAGACCTGCAGGATTTTCCAAAATCCTGTTTTGCAAACAGATGTAGCTTCCCACCGCGACCGGACGCTACGAGTAAACCCTCTTATCCCGACATCGCTCCGCTTACATCCCATAACCATATAAACTGTGTAACGTTGTGTCATCAGTTATGTATCAGGTGTTGCTAGGCAACAGCAGCAGTGATCTCCTTCCATCCGGGGGAACTATGGCCGTATGACGTTCCACAGGTAAATACCTGCTGCAGCGTCTGGAGTTTATTCTGAGCTTTCTCCTCCACTAGACGCTGCTTTTATTGACTCTATTCTTTATCCTGATTCCTGCAGGTGATAAAATGAGTTAGTTGTGTCGGAGTCCGTTGTCGGGACTGTGAGCTAGTCTGTTGTCGGTTCCACGTCGCTCTTTTTATATCCACACCGCATCCAGACAGAAATTTCCCTCTTTTAGGAACAAGCTCATCAGTTTGGGTCGGCTGCTCATCTTTTAGTGAATTATCCTCTGAAACACGTCTGCTACCGTCTTCCTCCATGTTTATGTATCGCAGCGTGCCGTAAAGCGTGTCTTGCTGATGTAAAATACTGCAGTAAAGCAGCTTATCGTGCCGTAAACGATGGAGCCTCGTATGAAACGATAATTTATGTATCGTCATATCGCCCAGCTCTACTCCGCGCTGTGCAAGTCACATGATCAGTGATGAAAGCTGAGAATGGTCTGTAGCGGGGTGGGGGGCAACTCCGGTCCTCGAGGGCCGCAGTTGCCCCCCCTCATAAATGTAATGTAATATGGCCGCCACGCTGCGATGACGTCGGGAACCTTTCTGCGGCGTTTGCGTCTCCTAGACTTGTGTTTTAAACAAGGTTTGAGATTTACTCACTGTGTGGGGACGCAGCAGCCGCTGGACGTGCAGGACTCAAAGGGAGGGGGGGTCAGGACTGGACGGGACAGAAAGGATGCGGACAGAGAGAAGGCGGGTCTCACCTGGCCCAGCTTGGAGCCTCGGCCTGGAACTGGGGGGCTAAAGGGAACGTCAAAGTCGGGGTAGTCGATGGACATCTGCCTGCAGGGCGACACGGGGCTCATCATCTGGACCGACTCCGGGTCGGAGGTGTAGGAGTCGGAGGTGGCAGGTGGAGGGGAGGCAGGGAGGGGGGCTGGACTGCAGCAGGACCCGGAGATCTGCTTGCTGAGGGACACGGGGCTCATCATGGGGTCTGGGGGGTAGGACATGGGGAGGGACACGGAGCTGATGGACATCTGGGCGAGGAGCGCGCTCGGAGGGACCTCTGCGTCTCTGGAGGGGAGGTGCTGCGGGCTGGCCGACACCGACGGGTTGGTGGACAGACCCGACTCCGCCTGGCTGTCCTCTTCCTCCTCCTCGTCGTTCTCCTCATCGTCAGGCCCGTCGGAGTCGTCTCCGTCTGAGTCCGGACGGTCAGCGCTGCTCACATGACTCCGGTCACCTGATCAGGACAGAAACCGCGTTAAACACTGAAACACACACACACACACACACACACACACACACACACACACACACACACACTGTTTCCATGTTTCCACACGTCTCCCTGCTACTATCTACCTGCTATCCTCACTGCAGCACCTCCACCTCAGCTGCATCCCAAACGTCTTCTTGGCTTTATTCCAGCCATAGAGGATCATTATTTTCCTGCTTTTCTCATCACTTGTTGATCTTTGGCTGCTCCTGATTGGACGTTACCGTCAGTTTAAGCTCTCTGATTGGTGGAAAGTCTGACAGGAAGTGTCTTCATCATCATGTCCAGGTGAAAATAGAGGTCTCTTAGCAACATGGTAGTGATGGTGATGAAGATGTGATAAATAATGGTGGATTTACCATCTAGAGTCTCTGAATAAACACTACATGTTGTGTCTGGATTGTAAACCTCCTGGACGGATAGAAACGCTGGAAAACCTCCGTAGACCAGCTGGAGGGTCACATGACCATCTGGAGGGTCACATGACCGTCCCAGTTCCACACCGCTGGTCCTGACACATCCCTTAGAAACAACAGAACCTGGGGCGATCTTGTCGAGGTTTAAGGGTTAAATCATTCCTAAACCAGGGAAACACTGCGTTCTGAGATGTTCTGTGCTGCAGAGCTCCGCCCCCTCGCCTGCAGCTCCATCGCAGGCGGAGGAGGAAAAACAAACTCGGACCACAGAGCAGCTTCTGTGTCTAAAATTAGACTCTGCAGTTTGCTCTGAATGCTGCCGCCCACAGTGATCCCAGCCGCCCGAGGAAGAGGCTGCTTTTAGAATCTAATCACAGCGAAGCCATCGATCCACGTCGCTCAGAGAAACTTCAACACTGCAGGGAAAGTAGCGTACCAGAGTCCTCTGCGTCCTGGTCCTCGATGACGCCGTCAGGAATGCCCATCTCCACGCACTTCTTCCTGTGGGCCTTGGACTTCATGTGCTTGGTCAGGTTTCCTGCAAACACAGACGCGGTGAGGTGGGAAGAGCCGGAACAGAAGGACTTTACATAAGGCTGCTCGGGAACGCGGCACGGAAAGGGTGAATAAGAGAAGAAGGCATTTTTAAATGAACGTGGGCTGCTGACAGAGCAGCATTCTGCAGCGCGGCGTGGGAAGTTCCATCGCGGCGTCTTAGAGATGGACGAGCAACGTCCTAAACGTCCCGGCCGGGAAGAGTTTCAGCCCAGACAGAATTCCAGAGTCTGGAGATGGAGCAGGAAAGACACGCAACCATCACGGTGAACCTGGACTTTACAAGAACACAAACATTCAGCCTGGATCCCAGTTGGAATAAAAATGCTTCCAATCAGGAGGTTCTGATCCGATCGGCGAGCCTAATGATCCGCCCTGCGCTGGCCTGTTACGTTAAGCTAACGTCCGGCTCCAAACACGACCAAAACCAGTAAACCAAACAGGCCCGAACGACATGTAAAACTTTTTAAACAGTTTTCTCTCAACATTAATTCCTCATCGTATAAAAGTCGGAACCAACTAGCTAGCAGCAGATTATTTTAGCTTTAGTCTGGATGGTGTCCTGCTTTCACCGCAGCTGGAGGGAAAAAATGTAGCGACGCATTACGTAACTTTCTGACCTTGAAACTCCGCCTCCCGGACGTGTTCGATGACACAGTGACAGCTGTCATGTATTTCTGGAGCCGCTGCTGAGAAACCGGCACGATACAACGTCTACATCCGAGATGTTTGGCTTCACGGTTTCAGGAGGAACTGGATGTTCTGAACACGCAACGTTCTGATTCAGCAAAGAGACAGAAGAGTCGTGGTGAGATGGTCTTCTGCTGGTTGGAGGGAGCTAACAGGCCAGGTAGGATGGAGGCTGGGTTAGCCGTCGATGGGGGGCGCTGACCAGGAAAAGGGAACCGTTCTGTAGAGTCTTTCAATTCAGCATATATAGGGGCGTGTCCTTTTGATTGACAGGTCCCTGTGCTCCCACTTCAAGTCAGAAGAACGTAGAACAACTGCGGTTTTTAGCCGGTTAACAGCGTGACTTAGCTTTAGCCCGCTTACCTCCATTAGCTGGTTAGCTCCTGTTATCTCCGGGTTAGCTCGGTTAGCTCTTAGCTACAGAAAGCTCGGAGTTCGCTCGATGTCAATCATCCACCATGATGCTCACAGCCTCCCTCTTAGCTCCGCCTCTTTGCCCATATTTGTATTTTCTGGTCGAGACGACGCGCATGCCCCTGCCATGATGGCGACCAGCTCATCCCTTCTCAGAAGCTCCGCCCATCTTTTCTAAACAAGATAAATGTTTTTATATAAATACTTTTTGTCCAATCTGTATTTTTTTGTTTTTTACAATTTATGTTGATATTTTAAGTTGTAAAAATGTTTTGATACGTTTGTGGTTTTAACATTAATAAATCAAACTTTTGTTTATTTTGTGATTTTAGGTAAAAATAAAGAAATGAAAAATGAATTAAAAGGTACGACTGTGCTGAAAAGATGAATCCAAACTCAGCAGGTTGAAGTGTTTTTGAAGAGACATTTTGTGACATTTTCTGTTTACTTTGTGTTATAACTGCTGCATTATGGCGCTAATCACCTGACGAGACGTTAGATTTGTTTCTACGTACGACAGGCCGGCTAGTGGGAAGTACAGCTGCCAGTGAGGGACAAAACACACCAACATGGAATAAGAAGCGTTTTCCCTGCGAATCAGTGATCGATTGTAAAATCTGTTCAGCTGCTGTTTACAGTTTTCGCCAGGAGAGGCAGCGTGACGGGAGCGTCGGCGTGGAGCTAGCCTTCCCCGTGGAAGGCGCTGAAGACGGAGGAAGATTTAAACCAGTAAGTTCTGGAGTTATTGAGGCTTTTTGATCCACGGTAGCCACCGTTGTTATAGCAGGACTTGGAAAAGGTCCGTTTCTAAAATGTTTTACATGATTTCTGTGTAATTCTTACAAAATATAACTTTAAAGCTAAAATATTTATCTAAAGTAGTGAAAACTGGCTTTAATCCTCCAGTTGGCAGAGGGTTGAGGTAAAAACATGGAGAAGAAGAACATTTAGGAACGTTTGGTGCCACGGGTTGGTCTTGAAGCAGATGGTTCCAGACATCAGGAACTGAGCGGACGGACGTTCTCCACATGTCCTACACAACCTAGCAGGATGTCACACTAATGGAAACGTTTCTCGTACCTAAACTGTGGAGCAACGCCTCAACATCGTCGGTTATTCCCGCTTTGTTCGACTCGAGAGGTAAAAGTTTAGTGACTGAAGACGACGCGTCCGCCGGGTGAAGCCAAACGAGAGGACGTGATTCTGACCTTTGGTCTTGAAGGAGAAGTTGCAGTGGACGCAGTGATACGGCCGCACATCCGAGTGCGTCCGGATGTGTTTCCGCAGCATGCTGGGCTTCTTGCAGCGGATCCCACACTCCTCGCAGATGTATTTCCCTCGTCCACGGCCGCGTACGTACACGTACTCCTCGTTAGACTTGTATCTGTGGGGTTGCAGGGTCACAAGTCACCAACTGAGCCGTAGCTGGCAGAAAGTCACACGAGCGCTGTGGAACTTACCCGCCGTCGAATATTTTGACCCGCCGCGGCTCCGTCGAAGCTGCCGCGTCCTTGTCGGAATCGTTACTGGTCTGAGGTTCTGGTTGGACTTTACTTCTGGTTTCAGCTGATCGAGACTTCCCGATCACCTGCAGAAGGACGATGGATTAGTTACCAGGTCAGCTCAGGAGTAATCAGATTACTGTAATAATCAGCTCGTCAACGTCCTCGTTGAAACCAGGAGTAATCAGATTACTGTAATAATCAGAGCCAATGCTACGTACAGGTTTAAAATGCGATGTTGCTACGGTTTCAGCCCGTTCCTGGTCGTTAGCGGCTAACGCGGGAGCTACTAAGCTTTAAAATGACGTGTAAATGTTTTATTTCTTTCCCACTCCAACCGCCTGCTGCTGTTCGACTTCCTGCTTTTCTCGTGTTCCATTTGCGACCGAGTCAAGTCTGTTTTTACCGTTGAAAAGACGGAAGTGATGCTCGTGTGCAGATGCTAAATTCATTGACAAAGTTTATTTGAACATATCGACAACATCTAAAAACAAGAAGCTGAAGATGAGAAGGAACGTGAGGAAGAGTTTTCTGTCATTTTACCGTAACTACATTTATTATTAATAATAATTACCTGGCATTGCATTATATCATAACGAACCAATAAAAGAAACTAAGCTGCATCCCAATTCTGGGTCTGGACACGTCGAAGCAAAGCCCAGAGAATTCATCCTGTCAACGTTAACGTCAGAGGAAAAAACTCCGGTGAGACTCGGCGTGTAAATAAATTCCTCCGACGCTGCAGCCGTCCCAGATTTTCTGTCCGCGGTGGTGGATCGAACGGAACTTCTTTTATCATTAAAACCTGATTTAGCTCAAAGTAACGACTAAATAAAAACAGGTAGATGTTGACCTCTTACTGCGTTCTGGATGATAAAGCGGTCTAAGTCAAGTTACACTTAAATGTATTTAGATATATTTATTTTTCTGTGTACGTACAGATTTACAAATATACTCCTCAGCACTGCTCGTTCCCTGCGGTCAAGCCTGAGATGAATTCTGGGAGAAAAAAGGCTGCAAAGGTTTCAGGCTAATCTGGAACCAAACGAAGGGCGGACTTTGAATGAAGCCGATGAATCCGCACCTGGAAGTGTGCAGACCCTGAACTGGGACGCAGCTTAAACAAATCGGCTCTACATGAAAACACCGAGTCGGTTTACACCAACTAAAGTAATCAGATTACTTAACCTGATCTCCGAAGTTACCCGATTTTTCAGGTGATCATGTAAACATATAAATCAGATTATGAGAAACCAGATAAGTTCCCACATTAGCACAGCTAACGCCAACACCGCTAACGGCACAAGAAAGACCAGATGTTCAGCAAACATCGGGAAGTTAGGTTGCTACGTGCGTCATGTCAAACGGAGTCACTGATCTGGTCTGATAAGGAGAAAGACTTTTCAGAAGCTCACCCTGGGCATGACGTCCTTCAGCTTGCCTGAGTACGACAAGATGTCCAACTTCTCGCAGGTTCTGATGGCCGAGGTGTAGTGGATCTTCTTGGAGCTCTGCTTGGAGTCGAACAGAGACATTACCACCTTGGTGGGCAGCCCCAGCGGGTTGGGGTTGTTGGTGCCAACTGTCCAGGCGGTGTACGCTGACGTCTTCAGGTCCATCTGCGGGACGTGAAGAGGCTTCCTCTTCATCAGGAAACACCAGGTGAAAGTGGTGGCGGTCTTCAGGCTGGGAAAGGACAGGCGGTGGGTATCCCTGGTGTTCACCACGGACACCGACGTGGTGAGTTTGACCTGGCTGGCGTGGAAACTGGACGGTCGTATCAGGGATTTAGCTGGAGTCCACCTCTGCACCTCGGCTTTCTCTTGGGGTTTCAGGGAGGTCGCCTGACTCCCTGGTGAAGGGGCCAAAACCGGACCTGCCTCCTCAGGAGTTTGCTTTTCCAGCCCTGCAGCATCAGGAGACATGGGTTTGACATCATCAGAGTCCTTGTCTTCATCTGGTTTGATGTCTGGCAGAGGCGGGGCCTCGGTCTCGATGGGACTGTCCACCGGTTCGGTCGTGCAGACCTGTCTGACCAGCATCAGCTTCCGCTGCCGGGTCACTTCGGACATCTTCGAGTTGAGGTAACTGACGGAGCGGCCGTCAGGCAGGCAGGCCACGCCGTGCTCGTCTTTGGCCCGTTTCTGGTGCTTTTCCATGTAGATGTCCAGGCTGTTGGCAGGGGACAGCATGCGCTTGCTGGAAGCGGTGGGTTCCTGCTGAGGACAGAGCGTCACCGAGACCAGTTTCTGTAGCGACCCCAGAGACGGAGGCCGATCCGTTGCCCGGTCTTTCTTCACATCAGCCTCCACGCTGAGAGACATGGATGATTTATTGGACAGCGAGGACGCAGGCTGCATTTGCTCATGCGTGATCAGGATCTGTGGCAGTGGAGCAGAACCTGACTGGTTCTGATCAAACGAGTCTTTCTGCAGCTCACCAGACAGAACAACAGTCTGCGTTTTAACATCGGAGGTCTGCTGACTGGCTACGTAGACGTTCTGGATTCGATCCAGTGGCTTGGAGACGCCCAGAACGGGATTGGCGATGGGAATCGTTAATATTGGCAGAGCTATCTGAGCCGCCTGTGGGCACGAGAAGGAAAACGTTTGGCTCGATCTCAGAGCGGGACACTGCAGCTGGTATTTGGGCACAAAACATTTCTGTTCCTCAGAGCAAGCCGGTTTGCTTTGGACCTTCTCACGGCGAACAGAGATCTGGCCGAGCGGCTCTTGAATCTTTTGGCAAATCTGAACCCTGGATGTTTGATGCCAGGGGTGGGGAAGGCCGTGGACCTGCGGCTGCTGGGTGGGGCTTCCCAGGTTGATGCTCTGCACCATCTGCTCGTCGTGCTGCAGCGGCTTCTCCGGTGCGTGGAGGACGAAGGGCTGGGACGCCGGATGTCTGCTGGCGATGTGAATCTGCTGGGATCGACTCTGAATGAAGGAGCTGATATTCGTGATGAGAGGTTTGTCTAAAGCCTTCCGAACAGGCTGTTGGCTCTCCGGGCCGATCTTTAAAGACATCTGCCGGACTAACGGCCCCCGCCTTCGCTCGATTAGTGGCACCGGGGCAGCTTGGGGGAGCTGTCCGGTCTTTGGCTGACCGACGGGTGACAGAGATCTACTGGGAGACATGTTGCCACAGTCGAAGGATTTGCTACGATAGTCACATGAAATCTCCACGGAGGGCTGAGTACAGGTGATCTGCTCGGATGCGGCTCGTCTCATCATTCCAGGCACGCCGAGGGTGTTGAAGGCAATGGACAAACCCGGAGGCTCTGGGATTTTCCCGGGACCCTCCCCTCTGGATGGACTCTCAGATCGAGACAGTTCATCTCTGTCGAAAGACGCTGAGATGCTGGAACAACGCGAGAGGCTGCTGTCCCTGCTGAGGCTGCGGGAAAGACTGGACTCGAAGCTGGATTCGCCCGAAGAGTGCTCCATCTGAGCCAGGCGGATCCTCTTCTTCTTCGGGGGGAGTTTTTCTGCAGGTAACTTTGACAGACTCTCGCTTCTCTGAGGCCAGCTGAACTGCTCTGCAGGCTTGTCTGCTGGCTCGGTGGGCTGCGCCTCATGTTCCCGGTCGGAGTCCTCTGTGACCAGAATCTCAGGAACCTGGATGTTGCTTTGGCGGACAAGGCGAGACTGATGGACAGGTGTGGAGTTGCCGCTGACGGTGCCGTCGCTGCCCTGCTCCTTCCTTTGCTTTGTGTACTCAACAGCGGTGGGTTTGGACATTTTTTCGTGGTAGGGATCAGCAGCAACTCCCACTGGCCTGTCTGCGTTAGGCTTGTTCGGAGGATCTTTCTCTATACCGTCAGCAGGAATTATCCTGTCCACAAACTCGGTCTCGAACGAGTTAGGCCTGCTCAGCGAGTTGGTGTGTCTGATGACCGAAGTGCCGCTGCCCTGCCTCTGCAGCTCAGCCTTGTTGGAGCCGCTGATCTGAGTCTCTCGTATCGGGGACAGTCTGGAATCTGCTGTGTTCATCCCTCGTGCTACAAGCTGGACCTGAGGTAGCTTTGACTGGTTGTTTTTGGGCTGGACGTCGACTATCTGGGCATGCTGAGGAAAGGTTCTGTGTGTTGGAGCTGCTGGGGGTTCAAAGCTAACCGAACATGGTGGAATGGTGTCAGTTGGAGACTGGTCGTCCTCATCACCAACGCTTTTCATTTTCCTCCTCTTCCTGATGGACGTCTGCTGATCCAGGATCCCCGACCCGCCTGTGGATCTCTCGCCGATGGGCTGCTGGACGCTGATGTAAAAAACATCCTGCTCGGCTTCTTTCACCGCCATGTGCTTGTTCTTTGGGCCGTGAAGCTCAGAGCAGTAGAACTTCTTGTGAGTTTCAAAATTCTCCAACTTTCTGTACCGATTCCGACAAGTTTCGCACTCATACATGGTGCCTTTGTTCTGCTGAGGCTTCCTGGTTCTGTCGGGGCCGTGTTCGAAGGACCTGCTCCTCTGCACCAGCTCCGCGGAGCTGCTCGGTCCATGGTAGCCCTCGTCCATGGAGCGAACGGTGGGGAGGGCATGGCCCTCGCTGGTGAAATCTTCCACTGCTTTCTGTCTGACCAGAGTACGAGAATGGATGGCGACGTTTGGCGTTGGCGGGGCAGAGGCGAACACATCGTCATTCAGGGAGCTGATTTTGTCATCGAATGACTGACAGACTCTCAGAGGATGGGGGACGGGGGGGACGTTGAGGGGAAGAGCAGAGTGTCCCGGTGTGGTCGGCATCGAGTTGCTCCTCGTTATGGGCAGGCAGTCCATTGGGGGGTACTGAGCAGGCACGGAGAGGAGAAACACCTGCTTCGACTTGTCCGTTGGGGTGAATGGAGATTTGGGAATGTCTGAGCTGGAACTGGACCTCCTCCCAGGAGGTTTCAGATCAAACTGGAACGAGTCCTTAAATATGTATGACTTAGGGGAGTCAATGCTGCCCCTCCTGGAGAGCGAGGTCCTCCGAGGCTTCACGCTGTCCAGCTGCTTGTTGTCCACCACTGCCTCATTATCAGAGATCAGCTTGGAGATTCGCTCCTCCAGAGAGCGTGCGCTGGCCTCCAACGGTGGTCGCATCGGTCGCTCCATGGGCCGCGCTCTATGTTCAGCTGTCATATGCATCACTGTGGCAACCACAGGAGGGACACTGGGGAGCGCGGCCTTTGCAATGTCAGCGTCTACAGGTGGAGTTATCTTTACGAAGGGACTGGGAGGGCTCATGGCCTGATCGGCACTCTCGGAGCGGGAGAAGTATCCGGAGTCTGTGCTTCCCAAACTCCGGGGGCTAAGCAGACACTTGGGCTGCTGCTGCTGGGAAAAGTCTGTGGCTTGCTGCCGCTGAAGCTGAGCGTGTCCACCGAGCACAGGGGACTTACACTGCTGGTCTTCGTCCTCACTCACGGTGTCTAGCGAGGGAATCGCACCGTCCACCTCCTTCAGAGATGACAGGACAGTGATGCTCGATCTCAGGTTGGCGGTCTGGAAGTCCCGTTGTCGCTGTGCAGCGGCTTGCTCAGGTGCTGCACCTGTAACCCTCGGACTGTCTGCTCTCAGAGGTGACACGTTCACCGGATACACCACCACTTTTGGAAGCGCTGCAGTGACTTTCGGCTCGT
The DNA here is from genome assembly GCF_933228915.1 of Telmatherina bonti. Lineage (NCBI taxonomy): Eukaryota > Metazoa > Chordata > Actinopteri > Atheriniformes > Telmatherinidae > Telmatherina > Telmatherina bonti. The sequence goes on from NC_136617.1 coordinate 5,065,114, forward strand.
GGGCCTTCCGACCAGGGGACGATTTCACCAGTGAATCCGCCTCCACCGAGGTCGTAACCGAGGTCGTACCTGCGCTTTGTAAAGCGGTTTCAGTGGAAGCCGCTGTGCAGCTCTGTGAGGAGTCCGGATCCAGGTCTGCAGCGCTACCCTCATCATCGCTGTCCCCACTCTCGTCACCCTCCGAGTGCGTCCCGGCGGCTTTGTCTGATTCCTGAGACAGAGACCCTCCTCCGGACTCGGAGCGTGCGATGAGGCCCAGCTTTATAGCGTGAGCGTGGGACTTCTTGTGCTTGTATAAGTTGCTCTTGGTCTTGAAGGAGAATCCGCAGGTGACGCAGGGATAGGGTCTTTCTCCGGTGTGCGACCGGATGTGCTTCAGCAGCACGCTAGGCTTCGCACAGGCCCGCTTGCAGTATTCACACACGTACTTTCCCGGCTTCTTGGGCTTCTGCTCCTTGGAGACGGTTTCAGCACCAAAGTTCATGATGGTGGTAGCTGGCACGCTGCTGCTGCCAGGTGTCATGGGGACCTGAATGGTACTGGGAACACTGGCAGAGAGGGAATGGCATGTGTGCACCACCGGTGGTTGGCTTTGTGGCAGAGCGTTGGAGCCCGACGGAGCGTGCGTTATAGCTGGTGCGACGGGGTTAAAGTTCATGTGCAAACTGGACTTTTCTGGATTGGAAGCAACGGACATGAAATGCGGGGATGCTCCTGGTGTGTGCGCACCCCCCTGCAGCGTTGCAGCAATGCCAATGAAGTTGCCTTGTTTGTCGATGTAGTAGGTCTGCATGTGGGGGGGTTGCAGCCCCCCGGTGGCGGCCGGCAGGGCTGGGACCTCCCCACTGGGTTTGCTAATGACCTGAACGGGGTTCCTCCTCTCAGCCAGAGTGCTGAAGTCGGGCTCCATGGCCTTCAGCAGGACATCCAGAGGAGCGCCGCCGCTGTAAGAATCCCCCTTCGGGCTTCGCTCGGGGGTCTCGCTGTCTTTAGGCCGAGACTCTTCAGTAGCTTTCTGAGAGCTGTCCGACGTTTCCTCCTGCTTCACCCTCGGAGGCTGGTCGAGGGACTCTGCAGCCGGGTGGACATGCTCTGCTTTCCTGCGGGGGGATGATGAAGGGTTCTGGGCGGGACTGTTGGAGGAGGAAGCTGGTGCTTCCTTGGATGACGCTTGTTGGAGAACAGCCTCACATGATTTTGACTGCAGGGGCTTCTTCACTGGAGATTTGGGATTTTTTTTCAGCTGATTCTCTGCAACAACCTTTTTCCTCTTCAGGCCTTTGACGTCTGCAGCTCCGCGAGCGCCGTCTGCAGACAGAAACAGAAAAACATCAGTTTGATTTGTGGATATGAAGCTTTCAGAACACAAACGGCAGATGGTCGGTTCAGATATTAAACACCTAAAGATCGCTACGTTTATCCCTCTACAAGATGCTTTTAATAAAAATATTCAAAACTCAGCGGATTTCTTTAAAGAAAACCAAATTAATCTTTTACAGACCTCTACACTGTAATTTGCTTCAAACTCTGTCGTTCCAGTATGATCCGTTCCAAAGGGCTCAGTTCTCGCCCCCCTTTTTAGTTTACAGGCTAAATAATTTATGATTTTGTTATTTGTGTTTTCCTTTATGCTTTTTCTCTGTAATGCTTTTTATGTTTCATGTAAAGCACTTTGAATTCTCTTGTACATGAAAGGTGCTGTATAAATAAACTTGCCTTGCCTAAAACTTCCTCCGATTTTAGAAACAACATGGTACTAATTTTCATGATGTTAAAGCCTGATGCGTCCTGAAACATGAGGCCACTGCGGTATATTTGGTCATTTTTGAGTAGTTTTGTTTTGATCTCCTTATTTCCAGTTAAAACCAGTTAATTTCCAGTTGAAACCAGACACCTGCCGTGTCTGGTTTCATTCTTCTCAGTTTGTGAGTTTACAGCCAAACCAACTTTATTTATAAAGCACTTCCGACAGCGCACGCAACACGTCATTACGCTCTGAGCGGCACGCAACGTGCTGGTTAGCTTCCACCTGGCTGGTACCAGAAGAAATGCAACTAAGTAAAATAAAATAAATAGAAAAAAACAAATGAAGAATGTCGAAATAATAAGATTCGGATAAATAAAGTGACTTTGCTGCTTTCCTGTCAGACGACGTATTTTTCTCTTCTAAAAACAGACTTTATCTACTTGACATCTGTTAAGAGCTGTTATTTCTCTAATTTTATCAGGAATCTTTTTTATTTCTGAACCTCTAAGTTTTTATTTACATTTAGAAAAGAGTTGCATGTAAATGATTTGACTAAATCCAGAGTAAGGACTCCTGTTGATGAAACCCGGTGTGAAGTGAAGACGGAGGATTTTCTCTGGCAGGAACATCAGTGGGTGTTCGCAGCTGCTCTTACGCAACACTTCACTTCATCAGCTTCTTCTGTGGTGTTTCAACATCAGACTAACGCATCCTGACTAACACACTGAGGCCCACTCTTCATTACATAAACACGGCGCTCTTCCTCCTCATTCTGCTGAAATGTCACCCAGCTGATCAGAAACTAAGCTGCGACTCGGTCCTGACCCGGTTACATAAGACCCGCCGTGCCCGCCGGGTTCCTGGCTGGTCTTTCCCAGGATGAGGTCAGGCTGCTTCGAGGCATAATTACGCTCCTCACATGACTTCATCTCTTCCATGCTGTAAAGAAGCTGAAGGCTTCCAGTTTTCCATCGGAGGAACCGCTGCTCCGACCTGCAGTTTAACTCCAGAACCGGCGAACTGGACCGCCGGCTCATCGGTCACGTCTCCGCTTAGACGTGGAGAGAAACGTGTTCATGGATCTTCTGAGAGTTAAATCATCTGGAGTTTTTATTCTCCGTCGTCACAATGCTCAAAGTTTCCATTTAACTTACAGTTTATAGAAACTACAAACAGATCGTCGTAACGCCAAGACGGAAAAAGTCCCAAATAAACTTTCATCTTCATAGCACAGAAATAACAAAAACAAACACAGCAAGCTCTAAATCAAATCCACAATTGCCAAATTCAAAGTTCCATGGAGACATTTAATGAACTTCAAGCCTCATAGCTGGAAATTAAAATTAACACTGAAAAGTAAATACAGAAACTAAAAGTTCATTAATGCATGAATTAATAAAACAATGCAACATTTTAAATACAGTATTTTATCTCTACAAATATGTAATAATACTTTTAGTTTATTATGGATATGTAGAATTTATTATAACTTATGTTTTATTTTAATATATTCTTTAAAATATTTATAAAATATATAACCATAATTACATTATGTAAATCTTCTATAAAATACAGCTGTATCATTTTCTTTTACTATTTATCACAAAGTTGTCATTACATTATGTTTAATTATATCATATTTATATATTGTCCAGTGAGTGGAAACATATTGGATGACTAACATCCACTGTAGTGGTTTATTTACAGAAATACCATCATTCATTAATATGTAGGATAAAAGCTTGTAAACAGGTTCCCACTACACGCCACCATGCATGAAAGGGTTAAAAACATAAACAGTTCTACATTTAGACTTATTTAGCTTCTTAACACACTAGTTTAACAGTGTAGTACTACTATTACTGTTACTACTGCTGTAGTACTATTACACCTTTCCTCTGCGAAATATGTTTCCCAGCATCAGGCCTGGTCCATAACACTTAGTCATATTATCTTTATAACACTTAGTCATATTATCTTTATAACACTTAGTCATGTTATCTTTATAACAGTCATATTATCTTTATAACACTTAGTCATATTATCTTTATAACACTTAGTCATATTATCTTTATAACACTTAGTCATGTTATCTTTATAACAGTCATATTATCTTTATAACACTTAGTCATGTTATCTTTATAACACTTAGTCATGTTATCTTTATAACACTTAGTCATGTTATCTTTATAACACTTAGTCATATTATCTTTATAACACTTAGTCATATTATCTTTATAACTCTTAGTCATGTTATCTTTATAACACTTAGTCATATTATCTTTATAACACTTAGTCATGTTATCTTTATAACAGTCATATTATCTTTATAACACTTAGTCATGTTATCTTTATAACACTTAGTCATATTGTCTTTATAACACTTAGTCATGTTATCTTTATAACTCTTAGTCATGTTATCTTTATAACACTTAGTCATATTGTCTTTATAACACTTAGTCATGTTATCTTTATAACTCTTAGTCATGTTATCTTTATAACACTTAGTCATGTTATCTTTATAACACTTAGTCATGTTATCTTTATAACTCTTAGTCAAATTATCTTTATAACTCTTAGTCATGTTATCTTTATAACACTTAGTCATATTATCTTTATAACTCTTAGTCATGTTATCTTTAAAACACTTAGTCATATTATCTTTATAACTCTTAGTCATATTATCTTTATAACACTTAGTCATATTATCTTTATAACACTTAGTCATGTTATCTTTATAACACTTAGTCATGTTATCTTTATAACACTTAGTCGTGTTATCGTTATAGCACTTAATCATGTTATCTTTGTAACTCTTAGTCATATTATCTTTATAACTCTTAGTCATATTATCTTTATAACTCTTAGTCATATTATCTTTATAACACTTAGTCATATTATCTTTATAACACTTAGTCATGTTATCTTTATAACACTTAGTCATGTTATCTTTACAACACTTAGTCATATTATCTTTATAATTCTTAGTCATGTTATCTTTATAACACTTAGTCATATTATCTTTATAACTCTTAGTCATGTTATCTTTATAACACTTAGTCATATTATCTTTATAACACTTAGTCATATTATCTTTATAACTCTTAGTCATATTATCTTTATAACACTTAGTCATGTTATCTTTATAACACTTAGTCATATTATCTTTATAACTCTTAGTCATGTTATCTTTATAACACTTAGTCATATTATCTTTATAACACTTAGTCATATTATCTTTATAACTCTTAGTCATATTATCTTTATAACTCTTAGTCATGTTATCTTTATAACGCTTAGTCATATTATCTTTATAACGCTTAGTCATGTTATTTTTATAACACTTAGTCATATTATCTTTATAACACTTAGTCATGTTATCTTTATAACACTTAGTCATGTTATCTTTATAACACTTAGTCATGTTATCTTTATAACACTTAGCCATGTTATCTTTATAACACTTAGTCATATTATCTTTATAACACTTAGTCATATTATCTTTATAACAGTCATATTATCTTTATAACTCTTAGTCATATTATCTTTATAACTCTTAGTCATATTATCTTTATAACACTTAGTCATGTTATCTTTATAACACTTAGTCATGTTATCTTTATAACGCTTAGTCATATTATCTTTATAACGCTTAGTCATGTTATCTTTATAACACTTAGTCATATTATCTTTATAACACTTAGTCATGTTATCTTTATAACACTTAGTCATGTTATCTTTATAACACTTAGTCATGTTATCTTTATAACACTTAGTCATGTTATCTTTATAACACTTAGTCATGTTATCTTTATAACACTTAGTCATATTATCTTTATAACTCTTAGTCATGTTATCTTTATAACACTTAGTCATATTATCTTTATAACACTTAGTCATATTATCTTTATAACACTTAGTCATATTATCTTTATAACACTTAGTCATGTTATCTTTATAACTCTTAGTCATATCTTTATAACTCTTAGTCATATCTTTATAACTCTTAGTCATGTTATCTTTATAACACTTAGTCATGTTATCTTTATAACACTTAGTCATATTATCTTTATAACACTTAGTGATGTTATCTTTATAACTCTTAGTCATGTTATCTTTATAACACTTAGTCATATTATCTTTATAACTCTTAGTCATATTAACTTTATAACTCTTAGTCATGTTAACTTTATAACTCTTAGTCATGTTATCTTTATAACACTTAGTCATGTTATCTTTATAACACTTAGTCATGTTATCTTTATAACACTTAGTCATGTTATCTTTATAACACTTAGTCATATTATCTTTATAAGTCTTAGTCATGTTATCTTTATAACACTTAGTCATATTATCTTTATAACACTTAGTCATGTTATCTTTATAACACTTAGTCATGTTATCTTTATAACACTTAGTCATATTATCTTTATAACAGTCATGTTATCTTTATAACACTTAGTCATATTATCTTTATAACACTTAGTCATATTATCTTTATAACTCTTAGTCATATTATCTTTATAACTCTTAGTCATGTTATCTTTATAACTCTTAGTTATATCTTTATAACTCTTAGTCATATTATCTTTATAACTCTTAGTCATGTTATCTTTATAACACTTAGTCATGTTATCTTTATAACACTTAGTCATATCTTTATAACACTTAGTCATGTTATCTTTATAACTCTTAGTCATGTTATCTTTATAACACTTAGTCATATTATCTTTATAACTTAGTCATATTAACTTTATAACTCTTAGTCATGTTATCTTTATAACTCTTAGTCATGTTATCTTTATAACTCTTAGTCATGTTATCTTTATAACAGTCATATTATCTTTATAACGCTTAGTCATGTTATCTTTATAACGCTTAGTCATATTATCTTTATAACACTTAGTCATGTTATCTTTATAACTCTTAGTCATATCTTTATAACTCTTAGTCATATCTTTATAACTCTTAGTCATGTTATCTTTATAACACTTAGTCATGTTATCTTTATAACACTTAGTCATGTTATCTTTATAACTCTTAGTCATATCTTTATAACTCTTAGTCATATCTTTATAACTCTTAGTCATGTTATCTTTATAACACTTAGTCATGTTATCTTTATAACTCTTAGTCATGTTATCTTTATAACACTTAGTCATGTTATCTTTATAACACTTAGTCATGTTATCTTTATAACACTTAGTCATGTTATCTTTATAACACTTAGTCATGTTATCTTTATAACTCTTAGTCATATTATCTTTATAACTCTTAGTCATGTTATCTTTATAACACTTAGTCATGTTATCTTTATAACACTTAGTCATGTTATCTTTATAACACTTAGTCATATTATCTTTATAACAGTCATGTTATCTTTATAACACTTAGTCATATTATCTTTATAACACTTAGTCATATTATCTTTATAACTCTTAGTCATGTTATCTTTATAACTCTTAGTTATATCTTCATAACTCTTAGTCATATTATCTTTATAACTCTTAGTCATGTTATCTTTATAACACTTAGTCATGTTATCTTTATAACACTTAGTCATTTTATCTTTATAACACTTAGTCATGTTATCTTTATAACTCTTAGTCATGTTATCTTTATAACACTTAGTCATATTATCTTTATAACTTAGTCATATTAACTTTATAACTCTTAGTCATGTTATCTTTATAACTCTTAGTCATGTTATCTTTATAACTCTTAGTCATGTTATCTTTATAACACTTAGTCATATTATCTTTATAACGCTTAGTCATATTATCTTTATAACTTAGTCATGTTATCTTTATAACACTTAGTCATGTTATCTTTATAACTCTTAGTCATGTTATCTTTATAACACTTAGTCATGTTATCTTTATAACACTTAGTCATGTTATCTTTATAACTCTTAGTCATGTTATCTTTATAACACTTAGTCATGTTATCTTTATAACTCTTAGTCATGTTATCTTTATAACACTTAGTCATGTTATCTTTATAACACTTAGTCATGTTATCTTTATAACTCTTAGTCATATCTTTATAACTCTTAGTCATATCTTTATAACTCTTAGTCATGTTATCTTTATAACACTTAGTCATGTTATCTTTATAACACTTAGTCATGTTATCTTTATAACTCTTAGTCATATCTTTATAACTCTTAGTCATATCTTTATAACTCTTAGTCATGTTATCTTTATAACACTTAGTCATGTTATCTTTATAACTCTTAGTCATGTTATCTTTATAACACTTAGTCATGTTATCTTTATAACACTTAGTCATGTTATCTTTATAACTCTTAGTCATATCTTTATAACTCTTAGTCATATCTTTATAACTCTTAGTCATGTTATCTTTATAACACTTAGTCATGTTATCTTTATAACTCTTAGTCATGTTATCTTTATAACACTTAGTCATGTTATCTTTATAACTCTTAGTCATGTTATCTTTATAACACTTAGTCATGTTATCTTTATAACACTTAGTCATGTTATCTTTATAACACTTAGTCATGTTATCTTTATAACTCTTAGTCATATTATCTTTATAACTCTTAGTCATGTTATCTTTATAACACTTAGTCATGTTATCTTTATAACACTTAGTCATGTTATCTTTATAACACTTAGTCATATTATCTTTATAACAGTCATGTTATCTTTATAACACTTAGTCATATTATCTTTATAACACTTAGTCATATTATCTTTATAACTCTTAGTCATGTTATCTTTATAACTCTTAGTTATATCTTTATAACTCTTAGTCATATTATCTTTATAACTCTTAGTCATGTTATCTTTATAACACTTAGTCATGTTATCTTTATAACACTTAGTCATATTATCTTTATAACACTTAGTCATGTTATCTTTATAACTCTTAGTCATGTTATCTTTATAACACTTAGTCATATTATCTTTATAACTTAGTCATATTAACTTTATAACTCTTAGTCATGTTATCTTTATAACTCTTAGTCATGTTATCTTTATAACTCTTAGTCATGTTATCTTTATAACACTTAGTCATATTATCTTTATAACGCTTAGTCATGTTATCTTTATAACGCTTAGTCATATTATCTTTATAACACTTAGTCATGTTATCTTTATAACTCTTAGTCATATCTTTATAACTCTTAGTCATATCTTTATAACACTTAGTCATGTTATCTTTATAACACTTAGTCATGTTATCTTTATAACTCTTAGTCATATCTTTATAACTCTTAGTCATATCTTTATAACTCTTAGTCATGTTATCTTTATAACACTTAGTCATGTTATCTTTATAACTCTTAGTCATGTTATCTTTATAACACTTAGTCATGTTATCTTTATAACACTTAGTCATGTTATCTTTATAACTCTTAGTCATATTATCTTTATAACTCTTAGTCATGTTATCTTTATAACACTTAGTCATGTTATCTTTATAACACTTAGTCATGTTATCTTTATAACACTTAGTCATATTATCTTTATAACACTTAGTCATGTTATCTTTATAACACTTAGTCATGTTATCTTTATAACACTTAGTCATGTTATCTTTATAACACTTAGTCATATTATCTTTATAACTCTTAGTCATGTTATCTTTATAACACTTAGTCATGTTATCTTTATAACACTTAGTCATATTATCTTTATAACACTTAGTCATGTTATCTTTATAACTCTTAGTCATGTTATCTTTATAACACTTAGTCATATTATCTTTATAACTTAGTCATATTAACTTTATAACTCTTAGTCATGTTATCTTTATAACTCTTAGTCATGTTATCTTTATAACTCTTAGTCATGTTATCTTTATAACACTTAGTCATATTATCTTTATAACGCTTAGTCATGTTATCTTTATAACGCTTAGTCATATTATCTTTATAACACTTAGTCATGTTATCTTTATAACTCTTAGTCATATCTTTATAACTCTTAGTCATATCTTTATAACACTTAGTCATGTTATCTTTATAACACTTAGTCATGTTATCTTTATAACTCTTAGTCATATCTTTATAACTCTTAGTCATATCTTTATAACTCTTAGTCATGTTATCTTTATAACACTTAGTCATGTTATCTTTATAACTCTTAGTCATGTTATCTTTATAACACTTAGTCATGTTATCTTTATAACTCTTAGTCATATTATCTTTATAACTCTTAGTCATGTTATCTTTATAACACTTAGTCATGTTATCTTTATAACACTTAGTCATGTTATCTTTATAACACTTAGTCATATTATCTTTATAACACTTAGTCATGTTATCTTTATAACACTTAGTCATGTTATCTTTATAACTCTTAGTCATGTTATCTTTATAACACTTAGTCATATTATCTTTATAACACTTAGTCATATTATCTTTATAACACTTAGTCATGTTATCTTTATAACTCTTAGTCATATCTTTATAACTCTTAGTCATATCTTTATAACTCTTAGTCATATTATCTTTATAACACTTAGTCATGTTATCTTTATAACACTTAGTCATGTTATCTTTATAACACTTAGTCATGTTATCTTTATAACACTTAGTCATGTTATCTTTATAACACTTAGTCATGTTATCTTTATAACACTTAGTCATATTATCTTTATAACACTTAGTCATATTATCTTTATAACTCTTAGTCATGTTATCTTTATAACACTTAGTCATATTATCTTTATAACACTTAGTCATATTATCTTTATAACACTTAGTCATATTATCTTTATAACACTTAGTCATGTTATCTTTATAACTCTTAGTCATATCTTTATAACTCTTAGTCATATCTTTATAACTCTTAGTCATATCTTTATAACTCTTAGTCATGTTATCTTTATAACACTTAGTCATGTTATCTTTATAACACTTAGTCATATTATCTTTATAACACTTAGTCATGTTATCTTTATAACTCTTAGTCATGTTATCTTTATAACACTTAGTCATATTATCTTTATAACGCTTAGTCATGTTATCTTTATAACACTTAGTCATATTATCTTTATAACACTTAGTCATGTTATCTTTATAACACTTAGTCATGTTATCTTTATAACACTTAGTCATATTATCTTTATAACTCTTAGTCATGTTATCTTTATAACACTTAGTCATATTATCTTTATAACACTTAGTCATGTTATCTTTATAACACTTAGTCATGTTATCTTTATAACACTTAGTCATGTTATCTTTATAACACTTAGTCATATTATCTTTATAACACTTAGTCATGTTATCTTTATAACTCTTAGTCATGTTATCTTTATAACACTTAGTCATATTATCTTTATAACTTAGTCATATTAACTTTATAACTCTTAGTCATGTTATCTTTATAACTCTTAGTCATATCTTTATAACTCTTAGTCATATCTTTATAACTCTTAGTCATGTTATCTTTATAACACTTAGTCATGTTATCTTTATAACTCTTAGTCATATCTTTATAACTCTTAGTCATGTTATCTTTATAACTCTTAGTCATATCTTTATAACTCTTAGTCATGTTATCTTTATAACACTTAGTCATGTTATCTTTATAACTCTTAGTCATATTATCTTTATAACACTTAGTCATGTTATCTTTATAACACTTAGTCATATTATCTTTATAACACTTAGTCATGTTATCTTTATAACTCTTAGTCATGTTATCTTTATAACACTTAGTCATATTATCTTTATAACTTAGTCATATTAACTTTATAACTCTTAGTCATGTTATCTTTATAACTCTTAGTCATATCTTTATAACTCTTAGTCATATCTTTATAACTCTTAGTCATGTTATCTTTATAACACTTAGTCATGTTATCTTTATAACTCTTAGTCATGTTATCTTTATAACACTTAGTCATGTTATCTTTATAACACTTAGTCATGTTATCTTTATAACACTTAGTCATGTTATCTTTATAACACTTAGTCATATTATCTTTATAACAGTCATGTTATCTTTATAACACTTAGTCATATTATCTTTATAACTTAGTCATATTAACTTTATAACTCTTAGTCATGTTATCTTTATAACTCTTAGTCATATCTTTATAACTCTTAGTCATATCTTTATAACTCTTAGTCATGTTATCTTTATAACACTTAGTCATGTTATCTTTATAACACTTAGTCATGTTATCTTTATAACTCTTAGTCATATCTTTATAACTCTTAGTCATATCTTTATAACTCTTAGTCATGTTATCTTTATAACACTTAGTCATGTTATCTTTATAACTCTTAGTCATATTATCTTTATAACACTTAGTCATGTTATCTTTATAACACTTAGTCATATTATCTTTATAACACTTAGTCATGTTATCTTTATAACTCTTAGTCATGTTATCTTTATAACACTTAGTCATATTATCTTTATAACGCTTAGTCATGTTATCTTTATAACACTTAGTCATATTATCTTTATAACACTTAGTCATGTTATCTTTATAACACTTAGTCATGTTATCTTTATAACACTTAGTCATATTATCTTTATAACTCTTAGTCATGTTATCTTTATAACACTTAGTCATGTTATCTTTATAACTCTTAGTCATATCTTTATAACTCTTAGTCATATCTTTATAACTCTTAGTCATGTTATCTTTATAACACTTAGTCATGTTATCTTTATAACACTTAGTCATGTTATCTTTATAACTCTTAGTCATATCTTTATAACTCTTAGTCATGTTATCTTTATAACACTTAGTCATGTTATCTTTATAACTCTTAGTCATGTTATCTTTATAACACTTAGTCATGTTATCTTTATAACACTTAGTCATGTTATCTTTATAACTCTTAGTCATATTATCTTTATAACTCTTAGTCATGTTATCTTTATAACACTTAGTCATGTTATCTTTATAACACTTAGTCATGTTATCTTTATAACACTTAGTCATATTATCTTTATAACACTTAGTCATGTTATCTTTATAACGCTTAGTCATATTATCTTTATAACACTTAGTCATGTTATCTTTATAACACTTAGTCATGTTATCTTTATAACGCTTAGTCATATTATCTTTATAACGCTTAGTCATGTTATCTTTATAACACTTAGTCATATTATCTTTATAACACTTAGTCATGTTATCTTTATAACACTTAGTCATATTATCTTTATAACACTTAGTCATATTATCTTTATAACTCTTAGTCATGTTATCTTTATAACACTTAGTCATGTTATCTTTATAACACTTAGTCATATTATCTTTATAACACTTAGTCATGTTATCTTTATAACACTTAGTCATATTATCTTTATAACACTTAGTCATATTATCTTTATAACTCTTAGTCATGTTATCTTTATAACACTTAGTCATATTATCTTTATAACACTTAGTCATATTATCTTTATAACACTTAGTCATATTATCTTTATAACACTTAGTCATGTTATCTTTATAACTCTTAGTCATATCTTTATAACTCTTAGTCATATCTTTATAACTCTTAGTCATATCTTTATAACTCTTAGTCATGTTATCTTTATAACACTTAGTCATGTTATCTTTATAACACTTAGTCATATTATCTTTATAACACTTAGTCATGTTATCTTTATAACTCTTAGTCATGTTATCTTTATAACACTTAGTCATATTATCTTTATAACGCTTAGTCATGTTATCTTTATAACACTTAGTCATATTATCTTTATAACACTTAGTCATGTTATCTTTATAACACTTAGTCATGTTATCTTTATAACACTTAGTCATATTATCTTTATAACTCTTAGTCATGTTATCTTTATAACACTTAGTCATATTATCTTTATAACACTTAGTCATGTTATCTTTATAACACTTAGTCATGTTATCTTTATAACACTTAGTCATGTTATCTTTATAACACTTAGTCATATTATCTTTATAACACTTAGTCATGTTATCTTTATAACTCTTAGTCATGTTATCTTTATAACACTTAGTCATATTATCTTTATAACTTAGTCATATTAACTTTATAACTCTTAGTCATGTTATCTTTATAACTCTTAGTCATATCTTTATAACTCTTAGTCATATCTTTATAACTCTTAGTCATGTTATCTTTATAACACTTAGTCATGTTATCTTTATAACTCTTAGTCATATCTTTATAACTCTTAGTCATGTTATCTTTATAACTCTTAGTCATATCTTTATAACTCTTAGTCATGTTATCTTTATAACACTTAGTCATGTTATCTTTATAACTCTTAGTCATATTATCTTTATAACACTTAGTCATGTTATCTTTATAACACTTAGTCATATTATCTTTATAACACTTAGTCATGTTATCTTTATAACTCTTAGTCATGTTATCTTTATAACACTTAGTCATATTATCTTTATAACTTAGTCATATTAACTTTATAACTCTTAGTCATGTTATCTTTATAACTCTTAGTCATATCTTTATAACTCTTAGTCATATCTTTATAACTCTTAGTCATGTTATCTTTATAACACTTAGTCATGTTATCTTTATAACTCTTAGTCATGTTATCTTTATAACACTTAGTCATGTTATCTTTATAACACTTAGTCATGTTATCTTTATAACACTTAGTCATGTTATCTTTATAACACTTAGTCATATTATCTTTATAACAGTCATGTTATCTTTATAACACTTAGTCATATTATCTTTATAACTTAGTCATATTAACTTTATAACTCTTAGTCATGTTATCTTTATAACTCTTAGTCATATCTTTATAACTCTTAGTCATATCTTTATAACTCTTAGTCATGTTATCTTTATAACACTTAGTCATGTTATCTTTATAACACTTAGTCATGTTATCTTTATAACTCTTAGTCATATCTTTATAACTCTTAGTCATATCTTTATAACTCTTAGTCATGTTATCTTTATAACACTTAGTCATGTTATCTTTATAACTCTTAGTCATATTATCTTTATAACACTTAGTCATGTTATCTTTATAACACTTAGTCATATTATCTTTATAACACTTAGTCATGTTATCTTTATAACTCTTAGTCATGTTATCTTTATAACACTTAGTCATATTATCTTTATAACGCTTAGTCATGTTATCTTTATAACACTTAGTCATATTATCTTTATAACACTTAGTCATGTTATCTTTATAACACTTAGTCATGTTATCTTTATAACACTTAGTCATATTATCTTTATAACTCTTAGTCATGTTATCTTTATAACACTTAGTCATGTTATCTTTATAACTCTTAGTCATATCTTTATAACTCTTAGTCATATCTTTATAACTCTTAGTCATGTTATCTTTATAACACTTAGTCATGTTATCTTTATAACACTTAGTCATGTTATCTTTATAACTCTTAGTCATATCTTTATAACTCTTAGTCATGTTATCTTTATAACACTTAGTCATGTTATCTTTATAACTCTTAGTCATGTTATCTTTATAACACTTAGTCATGTTATCTTTATAACACTTAGTCATGTTATCTTTATAACTCTTAGTCATATTATCTTTATAACTCTTAGTCATGTTATCTTTATAACACTTAGTCATGTTATCTTTATAACACTTAGTCATGTTATCTTTATAACACTTAGTCATATTATCTTTATAACACTTAGTCATGTTATCTTTATAACGCTTAGTCATATTATCTTTATAACACTTAGTCATGTTATCTTTATAACACTTAGTCATGTTATCTTTATAACGCTTAGTCATATTATCTTTATAACGCTTAGTCATGTTATCTTTATAACACTTAGTCATATTATCTTTATAACACTTAGTCATGTTATCTTTATAACACTTAGTCATATTATCTTTATAACACTTAGTCATATTATCTTTATAACTCTTAGTCATGTTATCTTTATAACACTTAGTCATGTTATCTTTATAACACTTAGTCATATTATCTTTATAACACTTAGTCATATTATCTTTATAACTCTTAGTCATGTTATCTTTATAACACTTAGTCATATTATCTTTATAACACTTAGTCATATTATCTTTATAACACTTAGTCATATTATCTTTATAACACTTAGTCATGTTATCTTTATAACTCTTAGTCATGTTATCTTTATAACTCTTAGTCATATCTTTATAACTCTTAGTCATGTTATCTTTATAACACTTAGTCATGTTATCTTTATAACACTTAGTCATATTATCTTTATAACACTTAGTCATGTTATCTTTATAACACTTAGTCATGTTATCTTTATAACACTTAGTCATATTATCTTTATAACTCTTAGTCATGTTATCTTTATAACACTTAGTCATATTATCTTTATAACACTTAGTCATGTTATCTTTATAACACTTAGTCATGTTATCTTTATAACACTTAGTCATGTTATCTTTATAACACTTAGTCATATTATCTTTATAACACTTAGTCATATTATCTTTATAACACTTAGTCATGTTATCTTTATAACTCTTAGTCATGTTATCTTTATAACACTTAGTCATATTATCTTTATAACTTAGTCATATTAACTTTATAACTCTTAGTCATGTTATCTTTATAACTCTTAGTCATGTTATCTTTATAACTCTTAGTCATATCTTTATAACTCTTAGTCATATCTTTATAACTCTTAGTCATGTTATCTTTATAACACTTAGTCATGTTATCTTTATAACACTTAGTCATGTTATCTTTATAACTCTTAGTCATATCTTTATAACTCTTAGTCATATCTTTATAACGCTTAGTCATGTTATCTTTGTAACACTTAGTCATGTTATCTTTATAACTCTTAGTCATATTATCTTTATAACACTTAGTCATGTTATCTTTATAACACTTAGTCATATTATCTTTATAACACTTAGTCATGTTATCTTTATAACTCTTAGTCATGTTATCTTTATAACACTTAGTCATATTATCTTTATAACTTAGTCATATTAACTTTATAACTCTTAGTCATGTTATCTTTATAACTCTTAGTCATATCTTTATAACTCTTAGTCATATCTTTATAACTCTTAGTCATGTTATCTTTATAACACTTAGTCATGTTATCTTTATAACACTTAGTCATGTTATCTTTATAACTCTTAGTCATATCTTTATAACTCTTAGTCATATCTTTATAACTCTTAGTCATGTTATCTTTATAACACTTAGTCATGTTATCTTTATAACTCTTAGTCATGTTATCTTTATAACTCTTAGTCATGTTATCTTTATAACACTTAGTCATGTTATCTTTATAACACTTAGTCATGTTATCTTTATAACTCTTAGTCATATTATCTTTATAACTCTTAGTCATGTTATCTTTATAACACTTAGTCATGTTATCTTTATAACACTTAGTCATGTTATCTTTATAACACTTAGTCATATTATCTTTATAACACTTAGTCATGTTATCTTTATAACACTTAGTCATGTTATCTTTATAACTCTTAGTCATGTTATCTTTATAACACTTAGTCATATTATCTTTATAACACTTAGTCATATTATCTTTATAACACTTAGTCATATTATCTTTATAACACTTAGTCATATTATCTTTATAACACTTAGTCATATTATCTTTATAACACTTAGTCATGTTATCTTTATAACACTTAGTCATATTATCTTTATAACACTTAGTCATATTATCTTTATAACACTTAGTCATATTATCTTTATAACACTTAGTCATATTATCTTTATAACACAGTCATATTATCTTTATAACTCTTAGTCATATTATCTTTATAACTCTTAGTCATATTATCTTTATAACTCTTAGTCATATTAACTTTATAACTCTTAGTCATGTTATCTTTATAACTCTTAGTCATGTTATCTTTATAACACTTAGTCATATTATCTTTATAACGCTTAGTCATGTTATCTTTATAACACTTAGTCATGTTATCTTTATAACACTTAGTCATGTTATCTTTATAACTCTTAGTCATATTATCTTTATAACTCTTAGTCATATTATCTTTATAACACTTAGTCATATTATCTTTATAACTCTTAGTCATGTTATCTTTATAACTCTTAGTCATATTATCTTTATAACACTTAGTCATGTTATCTTTATAACACTTAGTCATATTATCTTTATAACTCTTAGTCATGTTATCTTTATAACTCTTAGTCATATTATCTTTATAACTCTTAGTCATGTTATCTTTATAACTCTTAGTCATATTATCTTTATAACTCTTAGTCATGTTATCTTTATAACTCTTAGTCATATTATCTTTATAACACTTAGTCATATTATCTTTATAACACTTAGTCATATTATCTTTATAACTCTTAGTCATGTTATCTTTATAACTCTTAGTTATATCTTTATAACTCTTAGTCATATTATCTTTATAACTCTTAGTCATGTTATCTTTATAACACTTAGTCATGTTATCTTTATAACACTTAGTCATATTATCTTTATAACACTTAGTCATGTTATCTTTATAACTCTTAGTCATGTTATCTTTATAACACTTAGTCATATTATCTTTATAACTTAGTCATATTAACTTTATAACTCTTAGTCATGTTATCTTTATAACTCTTAGTCATGTTATCTTTATAACTCTTAGTCATGTTATCTTTATAACACTTAGTCATATTATCTTTATAACGCTTAGTCATGTTATCTTTATAACGCTTAGTCATATTATCTTTATAACACTTAGTCATGTTATCTTTATAACTCTTAGTCATATCTTTATAACTCTTAGTCATATCTTTATAACACTTAGTCATGTTATCTTTATAACACTTAGTCATGTTATCTTTATAACTCTTAGTCATATCTTTATAACTCTTAGTCATATCTTTATAACTCTTAGTCATGTTATCTTTATAACACTTAGTCATGTTATCTTTATAACTCTTAGTCATGTTATCTTTATAACACTTAGTCATGTTATCTTTATAACACTTAGTCATGTTATCTTTATAACTCTTAGTCATATTATCTTTATAACTCTTAGTCATGTTATCTTTATAACACTTAGTCATGTTATCTTTATAACACTTAGTCATGTTATCTTTATAACACTTAGTCATATTATCTTTATAACACTTAGTCATGTTATCTTTATAACACTTAGTCATGTTATCTTTATAACACTTAGTCATGTTATCTTTATAACACTTAGTCATATTATCTTTATAACTCTTAGTCATGTTATCTTTATAACACTTAGTCATGTTATCTTTATAACACTTAGTCATATTATCTTTATAACACTTAGTCATGTTATCTTTATAACTCTTAGTCATGTTATCTTTATAACACTTAGTCATATTATCTTTATAACTTAGTCATATTAACTTTATAACTCTTAGTCATGTTATCTTTATAACTCAGTCATGTTATCTTTATAACTCTTAGTCATGTTATCTTTATAACACTTAGTCATATTATCTTTATAACGCTTAGTCATGTTATCTTTATAACGCTTAGTCATATTATCTTTATAACACTTAGTCATGTTATCTTTATAACTCTTAGTCATATCTTTATAACTCTTAGTCATATCTTTATAACACTTAGTCATGTTATCTTTATAACACTTAGTCATGTTATCTTTATAACTCTTAGTCATATCTTTATAACTCTTAGTCATATCTTTATAACTCTTAGTCATGTTATCTTTATAACACTTAGTCATGTTATCTTTATAACTCTTAGTCATGTTATCTTTATAACACTTAGTCATGTTATCTTTATAACACTTAGTCATGTTATCTTTATAACTCTTAGTCATATTATCTTTATAACTCTTAGTCATGTTATCTTTATAACACTTAGTCATGTTATCTTTATAACACTTAGTCATGTTATCTTTATAACACTTAGTCATATTATCTTTATAACACTTAGTCATGTTATCTTTATAACACTTAGTCATGTTATCTTTATAACTCTTAGTCATGTTATCTTTATAACACTTAGTCATATTATCTTTATAACACTTAGTCATATTATCTTTATAACACTTAGTCATGTTATCTTTATAACTCTTAGTCATATCTTTATAACTCTTAGTCATATCTTTATAACTCTTAGTCATATTATCTTTATAACACTTAGTCATGTTATCTTTATAACACTTAGTCATGTTATCTTTATAACACTTAGTCATGTTATCTTTATAACACTTAGTCATGTTATCTTTATAACACTTAGTCATGTTATCTTTATAACACTTAGTCATATTATCTTTATAACACTTAGTCATATTATCTTTATAACTCTTAGTCATGTTATCTTTATAACACTTAGTCATATTATCTTTATAACACTTAGTCATATTATCTTTATAACACTTAGTCATATTATCTTTATAACACTTAGTCATGTTATCTTTATAACTCTTAGTCATATCTTTATAACTCTTAGTCATATCTTTATAACTCTTAGTCATATCTTTATAACTCTTAGTCATGTTATCTTTATAACACTTAGTCATGTTATCTTTATAACACTTAGTCATATTATCTTTATAACACTTAGTCATGTTATCTTTATAACTCTTAGTCATGTTATCTTTATAACACTTAGTCATATTATCTTTATAACGCTTAGTCATGTTATCTTTATAACACTTAGTCATATTATCTTTATAACACTTAGTCATGTTATCTTTATAACACTTAGTCATATTATCTTTATAACTCTTAGTCATGTTATCTTTATAACACTTAGTCATGTTATCTTTATAACACTTAGTCATGTTATCTTTATAACACTTAGTCATATTATCTTTATAACACTTAGTCATGTTATCTTTATAACTCTTAGTCATGTTATCTTTATAACACTTAGTCATATTATCTTTATAACTTAGTCATATTAACTTTATAACTCTTAGTCATGTTATCTTTATAACTCTTAGTCATATCTTTATAACTCTTAGTCATATCTTTATAACTCTTAGTCATGTTATCTTTATAACACTTAGTCATGTTATCTTTATAACTCTTAGTCATATCTTTATAACTCTTAGTCATGTTATCTTTATAACTCTTAGTCATATCTTTATAACTCTTAGTCATATTATCTTTATAACACTTAGTCATGTTATCTTTATAACACTTAGTCATATTATCTTTATAACACTTAGTCATGTTATCTTTATAACTCTTAGTCATGTTATCTTTATAACACTTAGTCATATTATCTTTATAACTTAGTCATATTAACTTTATAACTCTTAGTCATGTTATCTTTATAACTCTTAGTCATATCTTTATAACTCTTAGTCATATCTTTATAACTCTTAGTCATGTTATCTTTATAACACTTAGTCATGTTATCTTTATAACTCTTAGTCATGTTATCTTTATAACACTTAGTCATGTTATCTTTATAACACTTAGTCATGTTATCTTTATAACACTTAGTCATGTTATCTTTATAACACTTAGTCATATTATCTTTATAACAGTCATGTTATCTTTATAACACTTAGTCATATTATCTTTATAACTTAGTCATATTAACTTTATAACTCTTAGTCATGTTATCTTTATAACTCTTAGTCATATCTTTATAACTCTTAGTCATATCTTTATAACTCTTAGTCATGTTATCTTTATAACACTTAGTCATGTTATCTTTATAACACTTAGTCATGTTATCTTTATAACTCTTAGTCATATCTTTATAACTCTTAGTCATATCTTTATAACTCTTAGTCATGTTATCTTTATAACACTTAGTCATGTTATCTTTATAACTCTTAGTCATATTATCTTTATAACACTTAGTCATGTTATCTTTATAACACTTAGTCATATTATCTTTATAACACTTAGTCATGTTATCTTTATAACTCTTAGTCATGTTATCTTTATAACACTTAGTCATATTATCTTTATAACGCTTAGTCATGTTATCTTTATAACACTTAGTCATATTATCTTTATAACACTTAGTCATGTTATCTTTATAACACTTAGTCATGTTATCTTTATAACACTTAG
This sequence comes from Telmatherina bonti, assembly GCF_933228915.1. Taxonomy (NCBI): domain Eukaryota; kingdom Metazoa; phylum Chordata; class Actinopteri; order Atheriniformes; family Telmatherinidae; genus Telmatherina; species Telmatherina bonti. The sequence goes on from NC_136617.1 coordinate 5,086,856, forward strand.
TCATATTATCTTTATAACTCTTAGTCATGTTATCTTTATAACACTTAGTCATGTTATCTTTATAACTCTTAGTCATATCTTTATAACTCTTAGTCATATCTTTATAACTCTTAGTCATGTTATCTTTATAACACTTAGTCATGTTATCTTTATAACACTTAGTCATGTTATCTTTATAACTCTTAGTCATATCTTTATAACTCTTAGTCATGTTATCTTTATAACACTTAGTCATGTTATCTTTATAACTCTTAGTCATGTTATCTTTATAACACTTAGTCATGTTATCTTTATAACACTTAGTCATGTTATCTTTATAACTCTTAGTCATATTATCTTTATAACTCTTAGTCATGTTATCTTTATAACACTTAGTCATGTTATCTTTATAACACTTAGTCATGTTATCTTTATAACACTTAGTCATATTATCTTTATAACACTTAGTCATGTTATCTTTATAACGCTTAGTCATATTATCTTTATAACACTTAGTCATGTTATCTTTATAACACTTAGTCATGTTATCTTTATAACGCTTAGTCATATTATCTTTATAACGCTTAGTCATGTTATCTTTATAACACTTAGTCATATTATCTTTATAACACTTAGTCATGTTATCTTTATAACACTTAGTCATATTATCTTTATAACACTTAGTCATATTATCTTTATAACTCTTAGTCATGTTATCTTTATAACACTTAGTCATGTTATCTTTATAACACTTAGTCATATTATCTTTATAACACTTAGTCATATTATCTTTATAACTCTTAGTCATGTTATCTTTATAACACTTAGTCATATTATCTTTATAACACTTAGTCATATTATCTTTATAACACTTAGTCATATTATCTTTATAACACTTAGTCATGTTATCTTTATAACTCTTAGTCATGTTATCTTTATAACTCTTAGTCATATCTTTATAACTCTTAGTCATGTTATCTTTATAACACTTAGTCATGTTATCTTTATAACACTTAGTCATATTATCTTTATAACACTTAGTCATGTTATCTTTATAACTCTTAGTCATGTTATCTTTATAACACTTAGTCATATTATCTTTATAACGCTTAGTCATGTTATCTTTATAACACTTAGTCATATTATCTTTATAACACTTAGTCATGTTATCTTTATAACACTTAGTCATGTTATCTTTATAACACTTAGTCATGTTATCTTTATAACACTTAGTCATATTATCTTTATAACTCTTAGTCATGTTATCTTTATAACACTTAGTCATATTATCTTTATAACACTTAGTCATGTTATCTTTATAACACTTAGTCATGTTATCTTTATAACACTTAGTCATGTTATCTTTATAACACTTAGTCATATTATCTTTATAACACTTAGTCATATTATCTTTATAACACTTAGTCATGTTATCTTTATAACTCTTAGTCATGTTATCTTTATAACACTTAGTCATATTATCTTTATAACTTAGTCATATTAACTTTATAACTCTTAGTCATGTTATCTTTATAACTCTTAGTCATGTTATCTTTATAACTCTTAGTCATATCTTTATAACTCTTAGTCATATCTTTATAACTCTTAGTCATGTTATCTTTATAACACTTAGTCATGTTATCTTTATAACACTTAGTCATGTTATCTTTATAACTCTTAGTCATATCTTTATAACTCTTAGTCATATCTTTATAACGCTTAGTCATGTTATCTTTGTAACACTTAGTCATGTTATCTTTATAACTCTTAGTCATATTATCTTTATAACACTTAGTCATGTTATCTTTATAACACTTAGTCATATTATCTTTATAACACTTAGTCATGTTATCTTTATAACTCTTAGTCATGTTATCTTTATAACACTTAGTCATATTATCTTTATAACTTAGTCATATTAACTTTATAACTCTTAGTCATGTTATCTTTATAACTCTTAGTCATATCTTTATAACTCTTAGTCATATCTTTATAACTCTTAGTCATGTTATCTTTATAACACTTAGTCATGTTATCTTTATAACACTTAGTCATGTTATCTTTATAACTCTTAGTCATATCTTTATAACTCTTAGTCATATCTTTATAACTCTTAGTCATATCTTTATAACTCTTAGTCATGTTATCTTTATAACACTTAGTCATGTTATCTTTATAACACTTAGTCATGTTATCTTTATAACTCTTAGTCATATCTTTATAACTCTTAGTCATATCTTTATAACTCTTAGTCATGTTATCTTTATAACACTTAGTCATGTTATCTTTATAACTCTTAGTCATGTTATCTTTATAACTCTTAGTCATGTTATCTTTATAACACTTAGTCATGTTATCTTTATAACACTTAGTCATGTTATCTTTATAACTCTTAGTCATATTATCTTTATAACTCTTAGTCATGTTATCTTTATAACGCTTAGTCATGTTATCTTTATAACACTTAGTCATATTATCTTTATAACACTTAGTCATGTTATCTTTATAACACTTAGTCATGTTATCTTTATAACACTTAGTCATATTATCTTTATAACTCTTAGTCATGTTATCTTTATAACACTTAGTCATGTTATCTTTATAACTCTTAGTCATATCTTTATAACTCTTAGTCATATCTTTATAACTCTTAGTCATGTTATCTTTATAACACTTAGTCATGTTATCTTTATAACACTTAGTCATGTTATCTTTATAACTCTTAGTCATATCTTTATAACTCTTAGTCATGTTATCTTTATAACACTTAGTCATGTTATCTTTATAACTCTTAGTCATGTTATCTTTATAACACTTAGTCATGTTATCTTTATAACACTTAGTCATGTTATCTTTATAACTCTTAGTCATATTATCTTTATAACTCTTAGTCATGTTATCTTTATAACACTTAGTCATGTTATCTTTATAACACTTAGTCATGTTATCTTTATAACACTTAGTCATATTATCTTTATAACACTTAGTCATGTTATCTTTATAACGCTTAGTCATATTATCTTTATAACACTTAGTCATGTTATCTTTATAACACTTAGTCATGTTATCTTTATAACGCTTAGTCATATTATCTTTATAACGCTTAGTCATGTTATCTTTATAACACTTAGTCATATTATCTTTATAACACTTAGTCATGTTATCTTTATAACACTTAGTCATATTATCTTTATAACACTTAGTCATATTATCTTTATAACTCTTAGTCATGTTATCTTTATAACACTTAGTCATGTTATCTTTATAACACTTAGTCATATTATCTTTATAACACTTAGTCATATTATCTTTATAACTCTTAGTCATGTTATCTTTATAACACTTAGTCATATTATCTTTATAACACTTAGTCATATTATCTTTATAACACTTAGTCATATTATCTTTATAACACTTAGTCATGTTATCTTTATAACTCTTAGTCATGTTATCTTTATAACTCTTAGTCATATCTTTATAACTCTTAGTCATGTTATCTTTATAACACTTAGTCATGTTATCTTTATAACACTTAGTCATATTATCTTTATAACACTTAGTCATGTTATCTTTATAACTCTTAGTCATGTTATCTTTATAACACTTAGTCATATTATCTTTATAACGCTTAGTCATGTTATCTTTATAACACTTAGTCATATTATCTTTATAACACTTAGTCATGTTATCTTTATAACACTTAGTCATGTTATCTTTATAACACTTAGTCATGTTATCTTTATAACACTTAGTCATATTATCTTTATAACTCTTAGTCATGTTATCTTTATAACACTTAGTCATATTATCTTTATAACACTTAGTCATGTTATCTTTATAACACTTAGTCATGTTATCTTTATAACACTTAGTCATGTTATCTTTATAACACTTAGTCATATTATCTTTATAACACTTAGTCATATTATCTTTATAACACTTAGTCATGTTATCTTTATAACTCTTAGTCATGTTATCTTTATAACACTTAGTCATATTATCTTTATAACTTAGTCATATTAACTTTATAACTCTTAGTCATGTTATCTTTATAACTCTTAGTCATGTTATCTTTATAACTCTTAGTCATATCTTTATAACTCTTAGTCATATCTTTATAACTCTTAGTCATGTTATCTTTATAACACTTAGTCATGTTATCTTTATAACACTTAGTCATGTTATCTTTATAACTCTTAGTCATATCTTTATAACTCTTAGTCATATCTTTATAACGCTTAGTCATGTTATCTTTGTAACACTTAGTCATGTTATCTTTATAACTCTTAGTCATATTATCTTTATAACACTTAGTCATGTTATCTTTATAACACTTAGTCATATTATCTTTATAACACTTAGTCATGTTATCTTTATAACTCTTAGTCATGTTATCTTTATAACACTTAGTCATATTATCTTTATAACTTAGTCATATTAACTTTATAACTCTTAGTCATGTTATCTTTATAACTCTTAGTCATATCTTTATAACTCTTAGTCATATCTTTATAACTCTTAGTCATGTTATCTTTATAACACTTAGTCATGTTATCTTTATAACACTTAGTCATGTTATCTTTATAACTCTTAGTCATATCTTTATAACTCTTAGTCATATCTTTATAACTCTTAGTCATGTTATCTTTATAACACTTAGTCATGTTATCTTTATAACTCTTAGTCATGTTATCTTTATAACTCTTAGTCATGTTATCTTTATAACACTTAGTCATGTTATCTTTATAACACTTAGTCATGTTATCTTTATAACTCTTAGTCATATTATCTTTATAACTCTTAGTCATGTTATCTTTATAACACTTAGTCATGTTATCTTTATAACACTTAGTCATGTTATCTTTATAACACTTAGTCATATTATCTTTATAACACTTAGTCATGTTATCTTTATAACACTTAGTCATGTTATCTTTATAACTCTTAGTCATGTTATCTTTATAACACTTAGTCATGTTATCTTTATAACGCTTAGTCATATTATCTTTATAACGCTTAGTCATGTTATCTTTATAACACTTAGTCATATTATCTTTATAACACTTAGTCATGTTATCTTTATAACACTTAGTCATATTATCTTTATAACACTTAGTCATATTATCTTTATAACTCTTAGTCATGTTATCTTTATAACACTTAGTCATGTTATCTTTATAACACTTAGTCATATTATCTTTATAACACTTAGTCATATTATCTTTATAACTCTTAGTCATGTTATCTTTATAACACTTAGTCATATTATCTTTATAACACTTAGTCATATTATCTTTATAACACTTAGTCATATTATCTTTATAACACTTAGTCATGTTATCTTTATAACTCTTAGTCATGTTATCTTTATAACTCTTAGTCATATCTTTATAACTCTTAGTCATGTTATCTTTATAACACTTAGTCATGTTATCTTTATAACACTTAGTCATATTATCTTTATAACACTTAGTCATGTTATCTTTATAACTCTTAGTCATGTTATCTTTATAACACTTAGTCATATTATCTTTATAACGCTTAGTCATGTTATCTTTATAACACTTAGTCATATTATCTTTATAACACTTAGTCATGTTATCTTTATAACACTTAGTCATGTTATCTTTATAACACTTAGTCATGTTATCTTTATAACACTTAGTCATATTATCTTTATAACTCTTAGTCATGTTATCTTTATAACACTTAGTCATATTATCTTTATAACACTTAGTCATGTTATCTTTATAACACTTAGTCATGTTATCTTTATAACACTTAGTCATGTTATCTTTATAACACTTAGTCATATTATCTTTATAACACTTAGTCATATTATCTTTATAACACTTAGTCATGTTATCTTTATAACTCTTAGTCATGTTATCTTTATAACACTTAGTCATATTATCTTTATAACTTAGTCATATTAACTTTATAACTCTTAGTCATGTTATCTTTATAACTCTTAGTCATGTTATCTTTATAACTCTTAGTCATATCTTTATAACTCTTAGTCATATCTTTATAACTCTTAGTCATGTTATCTTTATAACACTTAGTCATGTTATCTTTATAACACTTAGTCATGTTATCTTTATAACTCTTAGTCATATCTTTATAACTCTTAGTCATATCTTTATAACGCTTAGTCATGTTATCTTTGTAACACTTAGTCATGTTATCTTTATAACTCTTAGTCATATTATCTTTATAACACTTAGTCATGTTATCTTTATAACACTTAGTCATATTATCTTTATAACACTTAGTCATGTTATCTTTATAACTCTTAGTCATGTTATCTTTATAACACTTAGTCATATTATCTTTATAACTTAGTCATATTAACTTTATAACTCTTAGTCATGTTATCTTTATAACTCTTAGTCATATCTTTATAACTCTTAGTCATATCTTTATAACTCTTAGTCATGTTATCTTTATAACACTTAGTCATGTTATCTTTATAACACTTAGTCATGTTATCTTTATAACTCTTAGTCATATCTTTATAACTCTTAGTCATATCTTTATAACTCTTAGTCATGTTATCTTTATAACACTTAGTCATGTTATCTTTATAACTCTTAGTCATGTTATCTTTATAACTCTTAGTCATGTTATCTTTATAACACTTAGTCATGTTATCTTTATAACACTTAGTCATGTTATCTTTATAACTCTTAGTCATATTATCTTTATAACTCTTAGTCATGTTATCTTTATAACACTTAGTCATGTTATCTTTATAACACTTAGTCATGTTATCTTTATAACACTTAGTCATATTATCTTTATAACACTTAGTCATGTTATCTTTATAACACTTAGTCATGTTATCTTTATAACTCTTAGTCATGTTATCTTTATAACACTTAGTCATATTATCTTTATAACACTTAGTCATATTATCTTTATAACACTTAGTCATATTATCTTTATAACACTTAGTCATATTATCTTTATAACACAGTCATATTATCTTTATAACTCTTAGTCATATTATCTTTATAACTCTTAGTCATATTATCTTTATAACTCTTAGTCATATTAACTTTATAACTCTTAGTCATGTTATCTTTATAACTCTTAGTCATGTTATCTTTATAACACTTAGTCATGTTATCTTTATAACGCTTAGTCATGTTATCTTTATAACACTTAGTCATGTTATCTTTATAACACTTAGTCATGTTATCTTTATAACACTTAGTCATATTATCTTTATAACTCTTAGTCATGTTATCTTTATAACTCTTAGTCATATTATCTTTATAACACTTAGTCATGTTATCTTTATAACACTTAGTCATATTATCTTTATAACTCTTAGTCATGTTATCTTTATAACTCTTAGTCATATTATCTTTATAACTCTTAGTCATGTTATCTTTATAACTCTTAGTCATATTATCTTTATAACTCTTAGTCATGTTATCTTTATAACTCTTAGTCATATTATCTTTATAACACTTTATAACTGGAAATAATCTGCATAAATACTGACCAGCCGTACACTTAGTCTGCTGTAGTACTGTTAGTCGTTCTACTGTAGTACATGTCTGTTAGTAGTACTACTGTAGTACATGACTGTTAGTAGTACTACTGTAGTACATGACTGTTAGTAGTACTACTGTAGTACATGACTGTTAGTAGTACTACTGTAGTACATGTCTGTTAGTAGTACTACTGTAGTACATGACTGTTAGTAGTACTACTGTAGTACATGTCTGTTAGTAGTACTACTGTAGTACATGTCTGTTAGTAGTACTACTGTAGTACATGACTGTTAGTAGTACTACTGTAGTACATGACTGTTAGTAGTACTACTGTAGTACATGACTGTTAGTAGTACTACTGTAGTACATGACTGTTAGTAGTACTACTGTAGTACATGACTGTTAGTAGTACTACTGTAGTACATGTCTGTTAGTAGTACTACTGTAGTACATGACTGTTAGTAGTACTACTGTAGTACATGTCTGTTAGTAGTACTACTGTAGTACATGTCTGTTAGTAGTACTACTGTAGTACATGACTGTTAGTAGTACTACTGTAGTACATGACTGTTAGTAGTACTACTGTAGTACATGACTGTTAGTAGTACTACTGTAGTACATGACTGTTAGTAGTACTACTGTAGTACATGACTGTTAGTAGTACTACTGTAGTACATGACTGTTAGTAGTACTACTGTAGTACATGTCTGTTAGTAGTACTACTGTAGTACATGACTGTTAGTAGTACTACTGTAGTACATGTCTGTTAGTAGTACTACTGTAGTACATGTCTGTTAGTAGTACTACTGTAGTACATGACTGTTAGTAGTACTACTGTAGTACATGACTGTTAGTAGTACTACTGTAGTACATGACTGTTAGTAGTACTACTGTAGTACATGACTGTTAGTAGTACCACTATACGCTGTAAAAAATATTCCCGCTATGCAAAGGGATAGAACTTAAAACTGCTGGTACTGTGTACCGGTACCATGATTCCTTTTAGATTTTTTGCTTTATTGATTTTTTTTCTGCGATTTGTTTAATTTAAATGATCTTTAGTTTCACGGCCGACTCTTCCCGCACCACGATGCAGGTGACCACGGTGAACCAGAATCCAGCAGGTTTGAAGGTATGAAGCCTCTTGAACCCAGTAAAACATCCAGATGTTCCTCAGCAGCTGCTTCTGTTTCCACGGAGACGAGCCGTGACCGGATCATGAAAACCTTTTCCAGGTGTTTTAACCAATCACATCACTGATGTGCGGCCATCTTACCTTTCTGCGACTCTTTCGGATCCTTCAGCTCTTTCTGTGCCTCTTCGATTTTATCTGAAACAGAGAAGAGACATTTTCAGCCGGAGGACGAAGACGAGCGATGAAGATGAGGCTGCAGCAGGATGAAGCTCCTGAGACGGAGAAACCCACATTCCTGCTTTGTGTCGGATGCAGCGCTACTGAGATCAACCTGCTGCAGGAGGACGGAGACGTTTTCATCACCGTGAAACTGTAATATCACAAAACTCCAAAGGGAAAAACACATTTCTCTGAAGTCTTTACGTTGTCATGACGACGGCTTTGGCGTCCAACACACCAGTGAAAACACGAAGCACGGCGATACTTTGTTGAAGTTTTAGAAAAGCTGCTTTTATTAGAAAAGCCGAGACGGAAACGCAGATTAACGTTGGAACGTCTCAGTTTGTTTTAAAAGAAGGATGTTAATGAGATGCAGAAAAGAGAAGCCTGGGATATACTTATTATATGATGGATTTTTATTATTTATAACAAGAATAGTTTATTTTCACAGATTTCTCTTTTATTTGCAAAACTACATACAGATGTATAAACATGAATATATAATGTAAACAAGTACTATTAGAAAAGATTTCTGTATTTAAAGTGCTTTTGTCTTTATTTCCTAATTCTCACCACGAACCTTAAAATTTATTACCTTCTTATTTCTCAGGGATAAACATTTCCACTTTCACAAAACCAAATATTAACTTCCTTTTTCTGAAAGTGGATTTTAACCCTTTAAATGCCGATCTGACTTAATAAATTTTCAGGTCAAAAATGTCCCATTAAGTCATGTTAAATGTGCATTTTTAATCTACTCATTGTTCTAAATGATAAAAGTTTATTCTGGGATTTTACTGTTTTGTTTTATGAAATTAAATTCTAAAATAAGCTGCTGAACATAAAATACAGGTAGAAAAATTAAAAGTTGAGCTTGTAAAGAGACTTTCTTGTGAAGAATTGTTCCATTTGCACCAATACGGTGAAACGGATCAATATCTGCTGCAGTTTCACCAAATCACTGAGAAATCGTCATTAAACTCTAAACAGCTAAACAACAAATGATAAAAAATGACGACGCATCAGGAACTCTCAAAGCTGTCAATCCAAGAGAACGAAGCGGTGTGATTGGCTGAAAGTGAGGAGGCGGTTCTGCAGTGGAGATGATCAGACTGTTAGCGTAGCTTTGGTTTTAGTAAGGGTGGAAATCAAATAGAAAAAATCAAATATCTGGAGTTTTTGCTTCACAATTTAAAAATCTATTTTTTAGTTGAAAAAATTGATTCTTTTCTTTATTTTTTACAAATAAATACAAATAATACGTCATAATCTTTTTTTTTGTCATTTTTATTGTTATTGATCTTTTGAGTTGTTTTCTTGGGCATCATAGCTGCAGAATGATCCGTTTACAGTGTTGTTTTTTTCCTGATTTAAATCAAGAAAAATGACGAGCAAATAAAGTTTTGTACATTTTTTAAATTTTGTTTTTAGTCTAAAAAAATTCAGCAATATGGAAGAACAGTGAGAATTGCAATTTAAATCAGATCAGCACCCAAAAAAAAAAAAAAAAAAAAAAAATCTGAATCGAATCGGGATGAAAGCATATCGTCCCGGTTCTAGTTTTTAGCTACATCCAGCAGGAGGTGGAAGCAGCAAATATATTTATGGTTTAAATACTTTTAAAATTACTTGTTTAAAATTCTACTGGTATTTTTATCTTTATAATATGAAAAAAAAAAATTTATTTACATACTTTCTACATTTCTGTATCATAAATAAACATTTAATCGATTTATAGTTAATATATTTTATTCATATTATTTCCAACAAGGAACTTTAGAAAATGATTTGTTTTCTTTTTATTCTTCCAGCATGCAGACGACTTCATTCTCTGTGATCTGATTTAGTTTTAACTAATAGCTCAAAATTAAAATGATAATACTATATTAAAGTACAATGAAATACAATATATTAAAATAGCATAATGTTTTTTTAAATTAAATTCTGATGATCATTATTATTATTATTTTAATTATTATTATTATCATCATCATCTAGAAGAATAAAACTCTGGTCCTGGACTTCAGAGACTGCTTCGGTATTGCAGCTTCATGTTAAACACACATGAGCAGATTTAAGGCATCATGCCGGGAAACTCCAGCAGGCCTCACAGGATGATGTCACCATGTGTTACTAAGGACACGCCCCTCTCCCTCCATGGCACACGCATGTTATTACATAATGCAACCCCACCCCTGAAAACCAGGGCAACAGAAACCGTGTTTGTTTACACGGCAGATTGAGGAATGCAGCTCTGTTTACATGTCAACGCCTTCGGCTTTTCCTGGCAACAGAAGCAGCTTGATGGGATTCCTCCACACGGAGAGGATCCCTCCGACTTTCCTGCTGTAAACCATTCCTGCCGAGGTCAGACCGGAGGCCGGCCCACCGAACAGCTGATCCACCAGGAGACGCAAATATGTACAAAGGTTCTGCATGTTCTGAACGTGTACAAAGGTTCTGCATGTTCTGAACGTGTACAAAGGTTCTGCATGTTCTGAACGTGTACAAAGGTTCTGCATGTTCTGAACGTGTACAAAGGTTCTGCATGTTCTGAACGTGTACAAAGGTTCTGCATGTTCTGAACGTGTACAAAGGTTCTGCATGTTCTGAACGTGTACAAAGGTTCTGTATGTTCTGAACGTGTACAAAGGTTCTGTCTGTTCTGAACGTGTACAAAGGTTCTGTCTGTTCTGAACGTGTACAAAGGTTCTGTATGTTCTGAACGTGTACAAAGGTTCTGCATGTTCTGAACGTGTACAAAGGTTCTGCATGCTCTGAACGTGTACAAAGGTTCTGCATGTTCTGAACGTGTACAAAGGTTCTGTATGTTCTGAACGTGTACAAAGGTTCTGCATGTTCTGAACATGTACAAAGGTTCTGTATGTTCTGAACGTGTACAAAGGTTCTGTATGTTCTGAACGTGTACAAAGGTTCTGCATGTTCTGAACGTGTACAAAGGTTCTGCATGTTCTGAACGTGTACAAAGGTTCTGTATGTTCTGAACGTGTACAAAGGTTCTGTATGTTCTGAACGTGTACAAAGGTTCTGCATGTTCTGAACGTGTACAAAGGTTCTGCATGTTCTGAACGTGTACAAAGGTTCTGTATGTTCTGAACATGTACAAAGGTTCTGCATGTTCTGAACGTGTACAAAGGTTCTGTCTGTTCTGAACGTGTACAAAGGTTCTGCATGTTCTGAACGTGTACAAAGGTTCTGTATGTTCTGAACGTGTACAAAGGTTCTGCATGTTCTGAACGTGTACAAAGGTTCTGCATGTTCTGAACGTGTACAAAGGTTCTGTATGTTCTGAACATGTACAAAGGTTCTGCATGTTCTGAACGTGTACAAAGGTTCTGTCTGTTCTGAACGTGTACAAAGGTTCTGCATGTTCTGAACGTGTACAAAGGTTCTGTATGTTCTAAGAATTCGGCTGCTGCTCTCACACCCGACACGCCGAACATGCAAACATGACCAAACATGACAAGTTGAAAACCGGACAACACAGGAGGTTGCCATGGTGACCAAGACCAGAACAAAAACAATCGGACTGTGGAACCAACCTGTCTGCCTTCATATGAACAAGTTCTGGTTCATATGAAGGTGGAAAGTGGAAGTAAAACTGTCAAACTGGATCCAGTCAGCGTCTGGAGTCGCTTCTGCTTTCCAGCACCGGCAGTGTGACGCCTGGAGGCGGAGCCACGCCTGGAGGCGGGGCCACGTCCTGCTGGGACAGGAAGCACCTCATCACAGAGGTCAAACCCAGGATTACTTCCTCCTGACTTCACACATGAGCCGATACTAAACTGCAGTTCCAGGATCATTCAGGAATCTGGTTTTCTGGACCAGGAATCCGGTTTTCTGGACCAGGAATCCGGTTTATTGGACCAGGAATCTAGTTTTCTGGACCAGGAATCTAGTTTTCTGGACCGGGAATCTGGTTTACTGGACCAGGAATCTAGTTTTCTGGACCAGGAATCTAGTTTTCTGGACCAGGAATCTAGTTTTCTGGACCGGGAATCTGGTTTACTGGACCAGGAATCCGGTTTTCCGGACCAGGAATCTAGTTTTCTGGACCAGGAATCTAGTTTTGTGGACCAGGAATCTAGTTTTGTGGACCAGGAATCCGGTTTACAGGACCGGGAATCTGGTTTACTGGACCAGGAATCTGGTTTACTGGACCAGGAATCTGGTTTAATTGACCAGTAATCTGGTTTACTGGACCAGGAATCCAGTTTTCCAGACCAGTAATCCGGTTTACGGACCAGGAATCCGGTTTTGTGGACCAGGAATCTAGTTTTGTGGACCAGGAATCTAGTTTTCTGGACCAGGAATCTAGTTTTCTGGACCAGGAATCCAGTTTTGTGGACCAGGAATCCGGTTTTGTGGACCAGGAATCTAGTTTTGTGGACCAGGAATCTAGTTTTCTGGACCAGGAATCCAGTTTTGTGGACCAGGAATCCGGTTTTGTGGACCAGGAATCTAGTTTTCCAGACCAGTAATCCGGTTTACTGGACCAGGAATCCGGTTTTGTGGACCAGGAATCCGGTTTTGTGGACCAGGAATCTAGTTTTGTGGACCAGGAATCTAGTTTTCTGGACCAGGAATCCAGTTTTGTGGACCAGGAATCCGGTTTTGTGGACCAGGAATCTAGTTTTCCAGACCAGTAATCCGGTTTACTGGACCAGGAATCCGGTTTTGTGGACCAGGAATCCGGTTTTGTGGACCAGGAATCCGGTTTTGTGGACCAGGAATCTAGTTTTGTGGACCAGGAATCTAGTTTTCTGGACCAGGAATCCAGTTTTCCATAACAGGAATCTGGTTTACTGGACCAGGAATCTGGTTTACTGGACCAGGAATCCAGTTTTCCAGACCAGTAATCCGGTTTACTGGACCAGGAATCCAGTTTTCCAGACCAGTAATCCGGTTTACTGGACCAGGAATCCGGTTTTGTGGACCAGGAATCCGGATTACTGGACCAGGAATCTGGTTTTGTGGACCAGGAATCCGGTTTTGTGGACCAGTAATCTGGTTTACTGGACCAGGAATCCAGTTTTCCAGACCAGGAATCTGGTTTACTGGACCAGGAATCCGGTTTTCCGGACCAGGAATCACCTCCAGGTAAGACAAACTTACTCATCAGCTGACACCCTGCAGCCAAACCCGGTTTGTCTCCGATTCCTGACGGTTGCCGTGGCAGCCTGAGTGATTGACAGCCACCGTCTGCTTCCTGTCTTTGTTCGGCGAGATGAGACACCTCCGTCAGCTGGAGGGGGGGGTGGGGTGGCGGTGGGGGGGTCTCTGCAGGTCGAAATGTTCGCGTCTCACTCGGGACAAACTCCCAGCTGCTCCTCTTGTTTGGGAAGTTGAAGCGAATGTCAACACACACACACACACACACACACACACACACACACACACACACACACACACACACACACACACACAGTGTTTCAACACCAGAGTGTGTTTCCGGCCAATCAGCTGTGGATAGGCGGAGCCTCGGTTGCCGTGACGAGGAGGGGAATTCCTGTAAGTCCCAGGAGGAGGAGGAGGGAGACGTCACTGAAACTGACTCCGGCACCTCCTGGGGATCCTCCTCCTGCTGACCCCCCCGCTGCCCGGGGAGGGCGAGGAAGAGCAGCGACCTCCAGCTCCTGTTTTACTTCCTTTCTGACGATGAGGTTGCAGCTTCGCAGCTGAAACTTTGTTTTGTTTTTGCTTCCTGACAAACTTTATTTAAACCGTTTGACGCTTCGTGGGACGTTTCAGGCTCCACGTCCACATTTATTACTTTCTTTTCACTTCTAATAAAAAATGGCAGAATATTTAGATAACTTTACTCTTTAAAGGCTGATTAATGATGAGATCTTATTGTTCCACCTAACATACTCCACTAGGAGTAGTGTAGGAGCAGGACCCCCCCCCCACGCCGGAGGTCCTGCTGGGGTCCCGCCAGGCAGACTGAAAAACTGCTTTTACCCAACAGCAGTAAATCCACTTCATGCAGTAGAATGGAAACATGTTGGTGTCAACTCCTGACTTTATTCTGTTTATTTGTTTCGTTATTTGTCTGTTTTTTTTTTTTTGGTTTTTTTTTTTTACAATGTTTTTATGAGAATGATCGACGTCCAGGTTTGTACTTTTAATGTCGTTGTAGCAGGTACAATGACAATAAAGATATTTTCTACTCGGGAATGCAGAACTCTTTTAGCACTTCAAAACAAACGTTCATTTTGCTGGATTGTTGACGTTTTCAGCCTCTTCAGGTCGTTCAAAGAAAAAAAAGAAGTCTGTAAAAATTACAGATTAATATTTTAACTTGTTTTTATTCTAATCTTTTCAGTTCTAATGAAAAAATGACTAAATGTGTATTTATTGGTATTATTTTAACAACATAAAAAGCTTCAACAGGGAGTTTTATATGAAATATACAAGTTTTAAGGCTTATAGGAGGCTTCACCCGCCAGGCCAGCCGGCCGCTACAACACACCCAACCAGCAGAGCAATGGTTGTCAGAAACCAGGACATTCCTCTGCTTTACTTCTGCTTTGTGGGGAATTATGCTGGTTTTCCCCGGACGGCGTGCAGCGTGAGGAGCTGGATCAATGTGGCGTGCTGCCGCATCAGTTGGCGATGAGACAGCAGAATAAAGCTCCGCCTCCGGAAATGAGTGGCGGATGGCAGCGCAGACGCCACCCCGGCGTCCAGCGTTTATGTCGGTGTGTTTGTGCGAGGACGGCGAGCTCGGTCTGAGTGGGAACATCGGAGTGAATGACAGCTGAGCCACTGATGATGCGGCACAGTGAGGTAATCCAACCGGTAACCTCCAATGGGTTAATCCAGGTTACACGTTCATTCAGCCTGCTGCCAATCGGCCTCTCCTCCACCAGGACAACGTCTGCAACCACGCCACAGCACAACAAGCCGAGTACAGGCACCTCCATGCCCGTCCTTTTTAATACGGACACCAGGATCTTCAGAAACAAGGAGGATAAAACGCTGACGTGGTGGAAATCAACTTCCGTCGCTGAGATTTATTTAAATATTCACATCTGTGCTCATTTCAGTAGAATGATTTAAAGATTAAGACAAACTGTGGAAAATATAAATCTGTAACGTTGTTACTGCAATTTGTGGGATTTGTGGGACAAGTAATGACAGCAGTCGGTTAGTCTCCCGCCAACCGGATGAAACCGGTCAGGACGCCATTTCTTTCGGCTTGTCGACGTGTCGTTACGGCGCGTCGTTACTGGCGTGTCACTACGGCGCGTGATTACTGGCGTGTCGTTACTGGCGTGTCGTTACGGCGCGTCGTTACTGGCGTGTCGTTACGGCGCGTCGTTACAGGCGTGTCGCTACAGCGCGTGATTACTGGCATGTCGTTACTGGCATGTCGTTACTGGCGTGTCGTTACTGGCGTGTCGTTACTGGCGTGTCGTTACGGCGCGTCGTTACAGGCGTGTCGTTACGGCGCGTCGTTACAGGCGTGTCGCTACAGCGCGTGATTACTGGCATGTCGTTACTGGCGTGTCGTTACGGCGCGTCGTTACAGGCGTGTCACTACGGCGCGTGATTACTGGCGTGTCGTTACGGCGCGTCGTTACTGGCGTGTCGTTACGGCGCGTCGTTACAGGCGTGTCGCTACAGCGCGTGATTACTGGCATGTCGTTACTGGCGTGTCGTTACGGCGCGTCGTTACAGGCGTGTCGCTACGGCGCGTGATTACTGGCGTGTCGTTACGGCGCGTCGTTACTGGCGTGTCGTTACGGCGCGTCGTTACAGGCGTGTCGCTACAGCGCGTGATTACTGGCATGTCGTTACTGGCGTGTCGTTACGGCGCGTCGTTACAGGCGTGTCGCTACGGCGCGTGATTACTGGCATGTCGTTACTGGCGTGTCGTTACTGGCGTGTCGTTACGGCGCGTCGTTACTGGCGCGTCGTTACTGGCGCGTCGTTACTGGCATTTCGTTACTGGCGTGTCGTTACGGCGCGTCGTTACAGGCGTGTCGTTACAGGCGTGTCACTACGGCGCGTGATTACTGGCGTGTCGTTACTGGCGTGTCACTACGGCGCGTGATTACTGGCGTGTCGTTACTGGCGTGTCGTTACGGCGCGTCGTTACAGGCGTGTCGCTACGGCGCGTCGCTACGGTGCGTCGCTACGGCGCGTCGCTACGGCGCGTGATTACTGGCGTGTCGTTACGGCGCGTCGTTACGGCGCTTCGTTACCGGCGCGTCGTTACCGGCGCGTTGTTACTGGCGCGTCGTTACTGGCGTGTCGTTACGGCGTGTCACTACGGCGCGTGATTACTGGCGTGTCGTTACTGGCGTGTCGTTACGGCGCGTCGTTACAGGCGCGTCGCTACGGCGCGTCGCTACGGCGCGTCGCTACGGCGCGTGATTACTGGCGTGTCGTTACGGCGCGTCGTTACCGGCGCGTTGTTACTGGCGTGTCGTTACTGGCGTGTCGTTACGGCGCGTCGTTACTGGCGTGTCGTTACGGCGCGTCGTTACAGGCGTGTCGCTACGGCGCGTCGCTACGGCGCGTCGCTACGGCGCGTCGCTACGGCGCGTGATTACTGGCGTGTCGTTACGGCGCGTCGTTACCGGCTCGTCGTTACCGGTGTGTCGTTACCGCCGCGTCGTTACTGACGTGTCGTTACGGCGCGTCGTTACAGGCGTGTCACTACGGCGCGTGATTACTGGCGTGTCGTTACGGCGCGTCGTTACGGGCGCGTCGTTACGGGCGTGTCGTTACTGACGTGTCGTTACTGGCGTGTCGTTACTGGCGTGTCGTTACGGCGTGTCACTACGGCGCGTGATTACTGGCGTGTCGTTACTGGCGTGTCGTTACGGCGCGTCGTTACAGGCGCGTCGCTACGGCGCGTCGCTACGGCGCGTCGCTACGGCGCGTGATTACTGGCGTGTCGTTACGGCGCGTCGTTACGGCGCTTCGTTACCGGCGCGTCGTTACCGGCGCGTTGTTACTGGCGCGTCGTTACTGGCGTGTCTTTACTGGCGTGTCGTTACGGCGTGTCACTACGGCGCGTGATTACTGGCGTGTCGTTACTGGCGTGTCGTTACGGCGCGTCGTTACAGGCGCGTCGCTACGGCGCGTCGCTACGGCGCGTGATTACTGGCGTGTCGTTACGGCGCGTCGTTACCGGCGCGTTGTTACCGGTGTGTCGTTACCGCCGCGTCGTTACTGACGTGTCGTTACGGCGCGTCGTTACAGGCGTGTCACTACGGCGCGTGATTACTGGCGTGTCGTTACGGCGCGTCGTTACGGGCGTGTCGTTACTGACGTGTCGTTACGGCGCGTCGTTACAGGCGTGTCACTACGGCGCGTGATTACTGGCGTGTCGTTACGGCGCGTCGTTACTGGCGTGTCGTTACGGGCGCGTCGTTACTGGCGTGTCGTTACTGACGTGTCGTTACGGCGCGTCGTTACAGGCGTGTCACTACGGCGCGTCATTACTGGCGTGTCGTTACGGCGCGTCGTTACGGGCGTGTCGTTACGGCGCGTCGTTACGGGCGCGTCGTTACGGGCGTGTCGTTACTGACGTGTCGTTACGGCGCGTCGTTACAGGCGTGTCACTACGGCGCGTGATTACTGGCGTGTCGTTACGGCGCGTCGTTACTGGCGTGTCGTTACGGCGCGTCGTTACCGGCTCGTCGTTACCGGTGTGTCGTTACCGCCGCGTCGTTACTGACGTGTCGTTACGGCGCGTCGTTACAGGCGTGTCACTACGGCGCGTGATTACTGGCGTGTCGTTACGGCGCGTCGTTACGGGCGTGTCGTTACTGACGTGTCGTTACGGCGCGTCGTTACAGGCGTGTCACTACGGCGCGTGATTACTGGCGTGTCGTTACGGCGCGTCGTTACTGGCGTGTCGTTACGGGCGCGTCGTTACTGGCGTGTCGTTACTGACGTGTCGTTACGGCGCGTCGTTACAGGCGTGTCACTACGGCGCGTCATTACTGGCGTGTCGTTACGGCGCGTCGTTACGGGCGTGTCGTTACGGCGCGTCGTTACGGGCGCGTCGTTACGGGCGTGTCGTTACTGACGTGTCGTTACGGCGCGTCGTTACAGGCGTGTCACTATGGCGCGTGATTACTGGCGTGTCGTTACGGCGCGTCGTTACTGGCGTGTCGTTACGGGCGTGTCGTTACGGCGTGTCGTTACGGCGCGTCGTTACAGGCGTGTCACTACGGCGCGTCGTTACTGGCGTGTCGTTACGGCGCGTCGTTACTGGCGTGTCGTTACGGCGCGTCGTTACTGGCGTGTCGTTACGGCGCGTCGTTACAGGCGTGTCGCTACGGCGCGTGATTACTGGCGTGTCGTTACGGCGTGTCGTTACGGCGTGTCGTTACGGCGCGTCGTTACAGGCGTGTCACTACGGCGCGTGATTACTGGCGTGTCGTTACGGCGCGTCGTTACTGGCGTGTCGTTAAGGCGCGTCGTTACAGGCGTGTCGCTACGGCGCGTGATTACTGGCGTGTCGTTACGGCGCGTCGTTACCGGCGCGTCGTTACGGTGCGTCGTTACGGCGCGTCGTTACGGGCGTGTCGTTACGGCGCGTCGTTACGGCGCGTCGTTACGGGCGTGTCGTTACGGCGCGTCGTTACGGTGCGTCGTTACTGGCGTGTCGTTACTGGCGTCTCGTTACGGTGTGTCGTAACGGTGCGTCGTTACTGGCGTGTCGTTACGGCGTGTCGTTACAGGCGTGTCGCTACGGCGCGTGATTACTGGCGTGTCGTTACGGCGCGTCGTTACCGGCGCGTCGTTACGGGCGTGTCGTTACCGGCGTGTCGTTACGGGCGTGTCGTTACGGCGTGTCGTTACGGCGCGTCGTTACGGCGTGTCGTTACGGGCGTGTCGTTACGGCGTGTCGTTACGGTGCGTCGTTACTGGCGTGTCGTTACTGGCGTCTCGTTACTGGCGTCTCGTTACGGTCGTCTCGTTACGGTGCGTCGTAACGGTGCGTCGTTACGGCGTGTCGTTACTGGCGTGTCGTTACTGGCGTCTCGTTACGGGCGTGTCGTTACTGGCGTCTCGTTACGGGCGTCTCGTTACGGGCGTCTCGTTACGGGCGTCTCGTTACGGGCGTCTCGTTACGGTGTGTCGTAACGATGCGTCGTTACTGGCGTGTCGTTACTGGCGTGTCGTTACTGGCGTGTCGTTACTGGCATGTCGTTACGGCGTCTCGTTACGGGCGTCTCGTTACGGTGTGTCGTAACGGTGCGTCGTTACTGGCGTGTCGTTACGGCGTGTCGTTACGGCGCGTCGTTACAGGCGTGTCGCTACGGCGCGTGATTACTGGCGTGTCGTTACGGCGTGTCGTTACGGCGTGTCGTTACGGCGCGTCGTTACAGGCGTGTCACTACGGCGCGTGATTACTGGCGTGTCGTTACGGCGCGTCGTTACTGGCGTGTCGTTAAGGCGCGTCGTTACAGGCGTGTCGCTACGGCGCGTGATTACTGGCGTGTCGTTACGGCGCGTCGTTACCGGCGCGTCGTTACGGGCGCGTCGTTACGGCGTGTCGTTACGGTGCGTCGTTACGGCGCGTCGTTACGGGCGTGTCGTCACGGTGCGTCGTTACGGCGCGTCGTTACGGGCGTGTCGTTACGGCGCGTCGTTACGGTGCGTCGTTACTGGCGTGTCGTTACTGGCGTCTCGTTACGGGCGTCTCGTTACGGTGTGTCGTAACGGTGCGTCGTTACTGGCGTGTCGTTACGGCGTGTCGTTACAGGCGTGTCGCTACGGCGCGTGATTACTGGCGTGTCGTTACCGGCGCGTCGTTACCGGCGCGTCGTTACCGGCGCGTCGTTACCGGCGCGTCGTTACGGGCGTGTCGTTACGGGCGTGTCGTTACGGCGTGTCGTTACGGTGCGTCGTTACGGCGTGTCGTTACGGGCGTGTCGTTACGGCGTGTCGTTACGGTGCGTCGTTACTGGCGTGTCGTTACTGGCGTCTCGTTACTGGCGTCTCGTTACGGTCGTCTCGTTACGGTGTGTCGTAACGGTGCGTCGTTACGGCGTGTCGTTACTGGCGTCTCGTTACGGGCGTGTCGTTACTGGCGTGTCGTTACTGGCGTCTCGTTACGGGCGTCTCGTTACGGGCGTCTCGTTACGGGCGTCTCGTTACGGGCGTCTCGTTACGGGCGTCTCGTTACGGTGTGTCGTAACGATGCGTCGTTACTGGCGTGTCGTTACTGGCGTGTCGTTACTGGCGTGTCGTTACTGGCATGTCGTTACGGCGTCTCGTTACGGGCGTCTCGTTACGGTGTGTCGTAACGGTGCGTCGTTACTGGCGTGTCGTTACTGGCGTGTCGTTACGGCGTGTCGTTACTGGCGTGTCGTTATGGGCATTAGCTGTTTCAAGCTGCACACTCCGTCTGGGCTTCAGACAATCATCTGCGTTCACATGTGCCTCTCAACACGTGTCTTCCTGCATACATGCGACATGTCAGCCCAGGAAGCGGAGCAGCATCACCCGAGTCAGTCGTCATCGGTAACTTCCCGCCAGCTGTTCCAGACGCATCTCATGTTTCTGGTCGCTGCTGATGAACGTCCACAACTCCACCTGTGTTGCTCCACCATCAGCAGCGAGTCGGAGGAAACGTTATGCAACCGAAAACACACACCGTTCCCTTCTTCATCTTCCTCCTCCTCATCTCCTCCCTTCCTCTCTTTCTGTCATCACCCTCCCTCCCTCCCTCCCACGCCTCAACACTCCTCCCCCAGCATTTGTTGTTTTCTGTCAGACGATGAATCAGCTGATCATTCCAGCTCCATTTCTCTCTGTTAAAATATTAAAAAGCAGATTTCCACTGCGGGAGAGTTGTTGTTTCCAGATGTTTGGATCAACAAAAGACTAAATATTTAATGTAAAATATATTTCCAGGAAGTTTCCATGAATGTTTATCTCCAGATAAACCAGTTCACACCTGCACACCATGATTAATTTAGTTCGTCTCTTCCAGAAGAAACCAGTTGTGTAGAAATAACACAGATCAGCAGCGACCTTTTCTCATCTGCACGTCATCCTACCACGTCTGGAACACACACAACACTGTTTCCATGTTTAACTGAATATTCTGACAGGTTCTGCTAAAACTTGATCTGCAGACAGGTTGATGTGAACAAACACAGTCAGATTCAGGGAAAAGAAGTGGTCCGAGTTCAGATCCCTGAGGCACGCCTCTGAACATCTCAGAAGTGCATCTAACCTGAAACCTGTTGCTCTGAAACAAACACACAAACTGTTTTCCTGCTTTTCTCATCAGCCTGTTGATCTTTGGCTGCTCCTGATCGTTACCATCAGCTCTCTGATTGGTGGAAAGTCTGACAGGAAGTGATAATCATTTCTGAGGTCTCTTAGCAACATAACAGTACTGAAAATGTGATGATTTAAGTAAAATCGGCTTTAAACAGATGAGAAATGACCACGTAAACACTTCGACAGTTCGGGATTGAACTTAATTCCGAAGCAAGTCGCCGGTTTATTCTCATTTTCAGTCGTGTAAATGTTCAGTCTGCTTTCAGTTCATTCTGATCGTTCTGCACTTTGCCGTTCCCTCATCCCGTCCAGATGACGCACATTTACCGTCTCCTGCTTCCCGTCTGAGGAACGTTATCTTCCCCCTCCTTGGTGTGCTCGTGTCGAGCTGCCGATTCCAAATTATAAAAATGTAACAAGGTTTTCCATGAAGCAGGAAGCGGAGTCCGTTTCTTTCCAGGAGATAGACGTACGTCATGTCCGCCCCCGTCCAATCAGACCCCGCTGAGCTAAAGCGGAAGAGACGTGTTTTCCATGTAAATTTCAGAATTACTGTTTCCATTCATTCCAAAAAAGAAAACTGGAAGTCTGAATTATTTAACGCAGAATTAAGAAACGCCATGACACCGCAGCCATGATGGATTTACCATCCAGAGTCTCTGAATAAACACGACGTGTTGTGTCTGGACTGTCAACTTCCTGGACGGCTGGAAAACCTCTGTAGACCAGCTGGAGGGTCACATGACCAGCTCCACTCCTGAGACGATGACGACGATGATGATTTCCAAGGAGTTTTAAGGGTTAACAGGATTTAAAGCTGCAGGAAGAACAAAGCCAACAAGGTGATGATCTAATTAAATAAAGAAGTGGAAGGATCCTAAAAGTTCTGGTCTGGCCGCTACGGGACCCACTCGAGTCGATTCGGACCTCTGAGCTCAGAGATCTGCAGGAGAAACTCCTAAAGTTTTAATTCCTCCTGCAGACGTGAGGAAGTGACATGACTTGGAGCGGAACGCTTCTAGAGAGGCGTTTCTGGAGGAGCGGCTCCGACGGGAACAGAAAACAAGAATTCAGCAGCTCGGTGAGGAAAAGCCGTCATGAGGACAGAGTCAGCCCACACCAAGGCCAGCACTAAAAACAAAGAGCGGCACTGTACCTGGTAGACGAGGAGGACACTTCCTCAGACCCGCTCACAGGGAAACCCCTGACATTCCCGAGCCAGACAAACATTCCCAAACAGTAGCAGCCGACATTCCAGAGCGAGCAGAAGACGGAGCGTCCTCGCTGCCGTCTCTCTGAGCTTTCACTTCTGCCTGCTTTCTCGTCCGTCAGCGCTGCTTCCTTCCCTCCTCCCCGCCTGGCTTCGTCTTCCCTCCTCCTCCTCCTCTCTGCCTTTAATCCCTTCTCTGCATGGGGAAAGCCCTCCCTGCCGGATCACCGACTTCCCCGAGCCGAGCGGCACATCTCGCTCCTGCTATAAAAAGCCGAGCAAAGCAGGTCTTTAACTCCTCGCCACATCAGATTACCGCTAACCCACTTCTGTGTTCAGGCTATAAATACTCATCAATCAGCTCAGAGCATTGATCCGATCACCGCTGGTCTGCCGGTGTTACGACCGCCACTAACCTGGACCTGACGGAGCGCCGCCGCCGCCGCCGCGTCAGGAGACACTTCAGCTGTTTGTAAACAACAAACATCAGCTGAGGAGATCAGTTCTCTGCTAAGGAGAAAACCTCCATCTGGACCAGAACCAGGAAGGAAAACCTCCATCTGGACCAGAACCAGGAAGGAAAACCTCCATCTGGACCAGAACCAGGGAGGAAAACCTCCATCAGGACCAGAACCAGGAAGGAAAACCTCCATCTGGACCAGAACCAGGGAGGAAAACCTCCATCAGGACCAGAACCAGGCAGGAAAACCTCCATCTGGACCAGAACCAGGGAGGAAAACCTCCATCAGGACCAGAACCAGGAAGGAAAACCTCCATCAGGACCAGAACCAGGAAGGAAAACCTCCATCAGGACTAGATCCAGGAACGAAAACCTCCATCTGGACCAGAACCAGGGTGGAAAACCTCCATCAGGACCAGAACCAGGAAGGAAAACCTCCATCTGGACCAGAACCAGGAAGGAAAACCTCCATCAGGACCAGAACCAGGAAGGAAAACCTCCATCTGGACCAGAACCAGGGAGGAAAACCTCAATCTGAACCAGAACCAGGGAGGAAAACCTCCATCTGGACCAGAACCAGGAAGGAAAACCTCCATCAGGACCAGAACCAGGAAGGAAAACCTCCATCTGGACCAGAACCAGGGAGGAAAACCTCCATCTGGACCAGAACCAGGAAGGAAAACCTCCATCTGAACCAGAACCAGGAAGGAAAACCTCCATCTGGACCAAAACCAGGAAGGAAAACCTCCATCAGGACCAGAACCAGGAAGGAAAACCTCCATCTGAACCAGAACCAGGAAGGAAAACCTCCATCTGGACCAGAACCATGGAGGAAAACCTCCATCTGGACCAGACCCAGCGAGGAAAACCTCCATCTGGACCAGAACCAGGGAGGAAAACCTCCATCTGGACCAGAACCAGGAAGAAAAACCTCCATCTGAACCAGAACCAGGAAGGAAAACCTCCATCTGGACCAGAACCAGGGAGGAAAACCTCCATCAGGACCAGAACCAGGAAGGAAAACCTCCATCTGGACCAGAACCAGGGAGGAAAACCTCAATCTGAACCAGAACCAGGAAGGAAAACCTCCATCTGGACAAGAACCAGGAAGGAAAACCTCCATCTGGACCAGATCCAGGAACGAAAACCTCCATCTGGACCAGAAACAGGGAGGAAAACCTCAATCTGAACCAGAACCAGGAAGGAAAACCTCCATCTGGACCAGAACCAGGAAGGAAAACCTCCATCAGGACCAGAACCAGGAAGGAAAACCTCCATCTGGACCAGGACCAGGGAGGAAAACCTCAATCTGAACCAGAACCAGGAAGGAAAACCTCCATCAGGACCAGAACCAGGAAGGAAAACCTCCATCTGGACCAGAACCAGGGAGGAAAACCTCCATCTGGACCAGAACCAGGAAGGAAAACCTCCATCTGAACCAGAACCAGGAAGGAAAACCTCCATCTGGACCAAAACCAGGAAGGAAAACCTCCATCAGGACCAGAACCAGGAAGGAAAACCTCCATCTGAACCAGAACCAGGAAGGAAAACCTCCATCTGGACCAGAACCATGGAGGAAAACCTCCATCTGGACCAGAACCAGGAAGGAAAACCTCCATCTGGACCAGAACCAGGAAGGAAAACCTCCATCTGAACCAGAACCAGGAAGGAAAACCTCCATCTGGACCAAAACCAGGAAGGAAAACCTCCATCAGGACCAGAACCAGGAAGGAAAACCTCCATCTGAACCAGAACCAGGAAGGAAAACCTCCATCTGGACCAGAACCAGGAAGGAAAACCTCCATCAGGACCAGAACCAGGAAGGAAAACCTCCATCTGGACCAGAACATGGAAGGAAAACCTCCATCTGGACTAGACCCAGGAAGGAAAACCTCTATCATGACCAGAACCAGGAAGGAAAACCTCCATCTGGACTAGACCCAGGAAGGAAAACCTCCATCTGGACTAGAACCAGGGAGGAAAACCTCCATCTGGACTAGACCCAGGAAGGAAAACCTCCATCTGGACCAGAACCAGGGAGGAAAACCTCCATCTGGACCAGATCCAGGAACGAAAACCTCCATCTGGACCAGAAACAGGGAGGAAAACCTCAATCTGAACCAGAACCAGGAAGGAAAACCTCCATCTGGACCAGAACCAGGAAGGAAAACCTCCATCAGGACCAGAACCAGGAAGGAAAACCTCCATCTGGACCAGGACCAGGGAGGAAAACCTCAATCTGAACCAGAACCAGGAAGGAAAACCTCCATCAGGACCAGAACCAGGAAGGAAAACCTCCATCTGGACCAGAACCAGGGAGGAAAACCTCCATCTGGACCAGAACCAGGAAGGAAAACCTCCATCTGAACCAGAACCAGGAAGGAAAACCTCCATCTGGACCAAAACCAGGAAGGAAAACCTCCATCAGGACCAGAACCAGGAAGGAAAACCTCCATCTGAACCAGAACCAGGAAGGAAAACCTCCATCTGGACCAGAACCATGGAGGAAAACCTCCATCTGGACCAGAACCAGGAAGGAAAACCTCCATCTGGACCAGAACCAGGAAGGAAAACCTCCATCTGAACCAGAACCAGGAAGGAAAACCTCCATCTGGACCAAAACCAGGAAGGAAAACCTCCATCAGGACCAGAACCAGGAAGGAAAACCTCCATCTGAACCAGAACCAGGAAGGAAAACCTCCATCTGGACCAGAACCAGGAAGGAAAACCTCCATCAGGACCAGAACCAGGAAGGAAAACCTCCATCTGGACCAGAACATGGAAGGAAAACCTCCATCTGGACCAGAACCAGAAAGGAAAACCTCCATCTGGACCAGAACCAGGAAGGAAAACCTCCATCTGGACCAGACCCAGGAAGAAAAACCTCCATCAGGACCAGAACCAGGAAGGAAAACCTCCATCTGAACCAGAACCAGGAAGGAAAACCTCCATCAGGACCAGTACCAGGAAGGAAAACCTCCATCAGGACCAGAACCAGGGCGGAAAACCTCCATCAGGACCAGAACCAGGGCGGAAAACCTCCATCAGGACCAGACCCAGGGCGGAAAACCTCCATCTGGACCAGAACCAGGAAGGAAAACCTCCATCAGGACCAGAACCAGGAAGGAAAACCTCCATCTGAACCAGAACCAGGAAGGAAAACCTCCATCTGAACCAGAACCAGGAAGGAAAACCTCCATCAGGACCAGAACCAGGGAGGAAAACCTCCATCTGGACCAGAACCAGGGAGGAAAACCTCCATCTGGACCAGAACCAGGGAGGAAAACCTCCATCATGACCAGAACCAGGGAGGAAAACCTCCATCTGGACTAGACCCAGGAAGGAAAACCTCCATCTGGACTAGAACCAGGGAGGAAAACCTCCATCATGACCAGAACCAGGGAGGAAAACCTCCATCTGGACCAGAACCAGGAAGGAAAACCTCCATCTGAACCAGAACCAGGAAGGAAAACCTCCATCTGGACTAGACCCAGGAAGGAAAACCTCCATCAGGACCAGAACCAGGAAGGAAAACCTCCATCTGGACTAGACCCAGGAAGGAAAACCTCCATCTGGACTAGAACCAGGGAGGAAAACCTCCATCATGACCAGAACCAGGAAGGAAAACCTCCATCTGGACTAGACCCAGGAAGGAAAACCTCCATCTGGACTAGAACCAGGGAGGAAAACCTCCATCATGACCAGAACCAGGAAGGAAAACCTCCATCTGGACCAGAACCAGGAAGGAAAACCTCCATCTGAACCAGAACCAGGAAGGAAAACCTCCATCTGGACTAGACCCAGGAAGGAAAACCTCCATCATGACCAGAACCAGGAAGGAAAACCTCCATCTGGACCAGAACCAGGAAGGAAAACCTCCATCTGGACTAGACCCAGGAAGGAAAACCTCTATCATGACCAGAACCAGGAAGGAAAACCTCCATCTGGACTAGACCCAGGAAGGAAAACCTCCATCTGGACTAGAACCAGGGAGGAAAACCTCCATCTGGACTAGACCCAGGAAGGAAAACCTCCATCTGGACCAGAACCAGGGAGGAAAACCTCCATCAGGACCAGAACCAGGAAGGAAAACCTCCATCAGGACCAGAACCAGGAAGGAAAACCTCCATCTGGACCAGAACCAGGAAGGAAAACCTCCATCAGGACCAGAACCAGGAAGGAAAACCTCCATCTGGACCAGAACCAGCGAGGAAAACCTCCATCTGGACAAGAACCAGGAAGGAAAACCTCCATCTGGACCAGAACCAGGAAGGAAAACCTCCATCTGGACCAGAACCAGGAAGGAAAACCTCCATCTGGACCAGAACCAGGAAGGAAAACCTCCATCAGGACCAGAACCAGGAAGGAAAACCTCCATCTGAACCAGAACCAGGAAGGAAAACCTCCATCTGGACCAGAACCAGGAAGGAAAACCTCCATCTGGACCAGAACCAGGAAGGAAAACCTCCATCTAGACCAGAACCAGGAAGGAAAACCTCCATCAGGACCAGAACCAGGAAGGAAAACCTCCATCAGGACCAGAACCAGGAAGGAAAACCTCCATCTGGACCAGAACCAGGAAGGAAAACCTCCATCAGGACCAGAACCAGGAAGGAAAACCTCCATCTGGACCAGAACCAGGAAGGAAAACCTCCATCAGGACCAGAACCAGGAAGGAAAACCTCCATCTGGACTAGAACCAGGAAGGAAAACCTCCATCTGGACTAGAACCAGGAAGGAAAACCTCCATCTGGACCAGAACCAGGAAGGAAAACCTCCATCTGGACTAGAACCAGGAAGGAAAACCTCCATCTGGACCAGAACCAGGAAGGAAAACCTCCATCTGGACCAGAACCAGGAAGGAAAACCTCCATCTGGACCAGAACCAGGAAGGAAAACCTCCATCTAGACCAGAACCAGGAAGGAAAACCTCCATCAGGACCAGAACCAGGAAGGAAAACCTCCATCTGGACCAGAACCAGGAAGGAAAACCTCCATCTGGACCAGAACCAGGAAGGAAAACCTCCATCAGGACCAGAACCAGGAAGGAAAACCTCCATCTGGACCAGAACCAGGAAGGAAAACCTCCATCAGGACCAGAACCAGGAAGGAAAACCTCCATCTGGACTAGAACCAGGAAGGAAAACCTCCATCTGGACTAGAACCAGGAAGGAAAACCTCCATCTGGACCAGAACCAGGAAGGAAAACCTCCATCTGGACTAGAACCAGGAAGGAAAACCTCCATCTGGACCAGAACCAGGAAGGAAAACCTCCATCAGGACCAGAACCAGGGAGGAAAACCTCCATCTGGACCAGAACCAGGAAGGAAAACCTCCATCTGGACCAGAACCAGGAAGGAAAACCTCCATCTGGACCAGAACCAGGAAGGAAAACCTCCATCTGGACCAGAACCAGGAAGGAAAACCTCCATCAGGACCAGAACCAGGAAGGAAAACCTCCATCAGGACCAGAACCAGGAAGGAAAACCTCCATCAGAACCAGAACCAGGAAGGACAACCTCCATCTGGACCAGAACCAGGAAGGAAAACCTCCATCAGGACCAGAACCAGGAAGGAAAACCTCCATCTGGACCAGAACCAGGAAGGAAAACCTCCATCTGGACCAGAACCAGGAAGGAAAACCTCCATCTGGACCAGAACCAGGAAGGAAAACCTCCATCTGAACCAGAACCAGGAAGGAAAACCTCCATCTGGACCAGAACCAGGAAGGACAGTTCTCTGATGTAAACAGACTCAGTTTTCTGTAAATGAATCGATGATGAGTCGGATGTAACTGGAACGGAACGAGGCAATCGTGGCGACAGTGTTCCCCTCCGAGTCTCTAAACTGGTCAGTAAACTGGATCCTTGGACCATCTCCCCCCTCTGGGAGACAATCCGGGTTTTTGTCCTGACACTGAAAGCACCATGAGTCATCGTCATGGTAACAAGCAACAGCTGGAAAGCTGAACCTGGATCTGCAGCGCTTCGCACCAGGTAACTCTCACAGGTTGTCACAATCAGCCTTGCTTCCTCCAGCATTGCTGCTTGCCACACCCCTAATCAGTTCACTGCTCTCACCTGCCTCTGCCACCTGTTCACAATCCCCATCAGTTCAGCCTGCGCATATATGCAGCCTCCACCATTCACTCACTGCCAGATTGTCATTGCTCTCATGCCTGACCTTCCAGCACTCCGACCACAATTGCCTGCCCGTTACCGACCTGATCCGTCCCCGACTTCCGCTTCCTGCCTTGCCCTTGGAGCCTGCTCCCCAGTGGTTACTGGGTTTCTGTCCTGGAGGACCCCCAACCGTGAGTTGTGGATCTTCACTCACCTTGTTGTGCTAGGTGTCCACTCTGTCGGCCCAGAGGAAAGTTACTCTGCTCTACTCATTGGGAACCAGAGTTCAACTCCAGCACCGAACCTCACCAAGTGGCTAAAATAAAGACTGTTAACCTGCCCAGATCTCTTGTGCTGCTTTTGGGTCCTTTCTCCGATCATTTCACAGGTTGTTGTTCTGGAACCTCCATCAGGACCACCCAGAGTCCACCTACAGAAACCAAGGTCTGATGCAGGGACGGACCCGCCCTAAACACCGGGACTGATGGTAAATCCACTATGATCCATGATAACACCATTATTTCTCACATCTTCATCACCATCACTACCATGTTGCTAAGAGACCTCTATTTTCACCTGGACATGATGATGAAGACACTTCCTGTCAGACTTTCCACCAATCAGAGAGCTTAAACTGACGGTAACGTCCAATCAGGAGCAGCCAAAGATCAACAAGTGATGAGAAAAGCAGGAAAATAATGATCCTCTATGGCTGGAATAAAGCCAAGAAGATGTTTGGGATGCAGCTGAGGTGGAGGTGCTGCAGTGAGGACAGCAGGTAGATAGTAGCAGGAAGACGTGTGGAAACATGGAAACAGTGTGTGTGTGTGTGTGTGTGTGTGTGTGTGTGTGTGTGTGTGTGTGTGTTTCAGACATGAGAGAATGATGTGCAGATGAGAAAAGACTTGGTCACTGCTGATCTATGTGTGTTATTTCTACAATCTTCTGTTAGCTCTTTATGCTGCTTTATCTGTTCATTCATTCATTTTACATCATTTTAGCCTCAGAATCTGACAGCTGAGGCTGAAACGTCACGACGTCTCCATTGATACGTCGCGTCTCCGTGGAAACGTCGCGTCTGCTGTCTGACTGGGACTGAACTGATAAACTGGTTTAGAAACATATAAACTAGTCTGGACTTTGAAGGGTTAAACGATGAGGACATGATTAGTCTATTTAAACTTCTTCTGTCATTAGAAAGTCCAGCCAGTCGCTCCACAGGTGACGGGGACCAGTCAGATTATCGGGTCTGAACTCCTCAGACTGACGCATAGTGACGGACTCAGACTCGGTCCAGGTAAATTAGAGCTAATGAATCATGTAGCCATCAGGTGTGTGTGCACATGCACCCCCACCCTTCCTGGAAACCAGACCCCGTCGGAGTGGGACTGTTGAGGGGGGAGGGATGGATTGGGATGGGACCTGGAGCAGTCCTGTCTTAGCAGGACCAATGAGACGAGGCTTTACTCCGGGATAGAGACCCACCGAGGACGAGGAGCCAGCTCCGGGGGGGGGGGGAGAACGTGAGGCTGCTGGAAGGATGTGAAAAGCTTTGGGAAATGTAAAGATGAGGAGCTGAGATGTGGCAACCGGAAACCCTTACAAGGCTTCGTGTGTGGGGGCGCCTTTCTGAGCGTGTGCAGAGCTGGCTTTGCCTCATGGTTGCCAGGGAAACAGAGCAGCATGAGGCTCAGAGTGCAGGTGCTGTTCTCGTGTCCAACTGCTGGAACCTCCTACGAACGGAGGGCAGGATGGAGACGAGGGGGGGACTCGTACCAGGAGTCAAGTTTGTCCTCTTATCTTCTGCAGGAGAGGACAGCGTCCCAAATACTGAAAACTACGCGTAGAAGCAAAGTACTTGACATGGAACAAAACGTAGAGTTTAGTCGACAGAGTTCATTGGTGGAAAGTCTGACAGGAAGTGTCTTCATCATCATGTCCAGGTGAAAATAGAGGTCTCTTAGCAACATGGTGGTGATGGTGATGAAGATGTGAGAAATAATGGTGGATTTACCATCTAGAGTCTCTGAATAAACACTACATGTTGTGTCTGGATTGTAAACCTGCTGGACGGATAGAAACGCTGGAAAACCTCTGTAGACCAGCTGGAGGGTCACATGACCATCACAGTTCCACCCTGCTGTTTACTGGGACCAGTAGAATAAATATTGATGGTGTCATCTGTGTGGTTACACCATCAGGCAGCACATAGATGGAAGGTTTAGGGAAGGTAAAAACTACACTCCATCTCCTCTCAGGATGTTGTGTCGGTGTTGTATTTGCCTTGTGCACCACTTTACCGGTAAGAAACCCTGAAAACTGAACCAGTCTGGCGTCTGATGAGTTCTACCGGGCGTCCTGCAGAAAATGTTCAGGTTTATGGAGATGGGAAAACATATTCTGAATAATCAGACACGAGGGCGGGGCTTAGCCATCGGCTGTTTTGGTGAATGGAACCGCTCAGGTCGGTCGGAAAGATGCAGGAGGAAAACAAAAAGCGGTGCGCAGGAAATGAAGAAAAAAAGCAGCAGGATGAAGGTGAAATTACCAAATCAGACGAGTTCTTTACTCAAATCCAGGTGGCTAAAGCTAGCGCCCCGCTGGAGGCTAGCGTCCAGCTGGAGGCTAGCGTCCCTCTGGAGGCTAGCGCCCCTCTGGAGGCTAGCGCCCCTCTGGAGGCTAGCGCCCCTCTGGAGGCTAGCGCCCCGCTGGAGGCTAGCGCCCCGCTGGAGGCTAGCGCCCCGCTGGAGGCTAGCGTCCCGCTGGAGGCTAGCGTCCCGCTGGAGGCTAGCGTCCCTCTGGAGGCTAGCGCCCCTCTGGAGGCTAGCGCCCCTCTGGAGGCTAGCGCCCCGCTGGAGGCTAGCGTCCCGCTGGAGGCTAGCGCCCCGCTGGAGGCTAGCGTCCCTCTGGAGGCTAGCGTCCCGCTGGAGGCTAGCGTCCCGCTGGAGGCTAGCGTCCCGCTGGAGGCTAGCAGTAGCTGCCTGCTAGCTCCAATAATAAAGCAGCATCTTGGATCTCAGCGGCGAAAAAGACCCATGAATTATTCTAAAGAGAGAAGAGCTTCTCTTTGCTGTTAAGTGGAAATAATGAGATTTAATCTGCAGCAATTTACAACCTGCTGAAAAGACGTGCAGATACTGTCTGTACTCCTACTCGGTTTATCCTCTCGGTCTGTACTCGGGGTTTATTCCTCGTTTTTTCACCTAAAATAAATGTTCTCTTCATAAAGAGAGTCTTAATCTGATTTGATCTGTCACATACAATCCTCCCCTTCTTCTCTTTCACATTGATTTGGGATAATTTAATAAAAAACTAATTGGATCAAAATGTTGTCATGAGGCACATTTAATGAAGAAAACAGAAAAGACGAATTAGGACGGCTATAAGAGGAAATGTTCGAAAAAATAAAGTTTATGTCAAGAAAACGTTCTGATCTGGAGCTTTGGAGGCAAAATGTTTTAACCCGGGCCAAAGGTCATGATGTAACGCTTCTGCATGAGACACCGGTGATGGCAGAAGAGATGGACCTCGGGGAGATCTGCTGGAGTTTTACTGGTTAACCAGTTGCAAAAATAATAAATCTTATCCAGCAAACAGAAGAAACAAACACATGACCTTTCCTGCACAGTTAGGCGATGGTGGCAGATACAGGATCAGTTAACCAACACTGACAGTCTGCAACCAGCTGATGTCGGATCAACAAGTGTTTACATCCCTCATACAACCAGAGAAAACTCGAAATAAAAGATGAGGAGAAAATCAGGGTGAAAGGATCCACCCTTTCATGATCAACGCACCACACATGGATCATCTGGCATGTTCAGAGAAACACGGAACGTTTTTTTCTTTCAACGACCAAACTGTCTGATTTGAGTCTGATGAGAAAAATGTTAACAGGTGTGTTAAAGTGAGCGTGGATTACCAGGTAACTAAAACTAGCTTTAAAAACACAACACAGACCATCGTCTTCGTCCCGTCTCTTCTCTGAGTCCCTCCCCTAACGACGTCTGATCCTCCATCGTCTTCGTCCCGTCTCTTCTCTGAGTCCCTCCCCTAACGACGTCTGATCCTCCATCGTCTTCGTCCCGTCTCTTCTCTGAGTCCCTCCCCTAACGACGTCTGATCCTCCATCGTCTTCGTCCCGTCTCTTCTCTGAGATCTCCCCTAACGTCTGATCCTCCATCGTCTTCGTCCCGTCTCCTCTCTGAGTCCCTCCCCTAACGACGTCTGATCCTCCATCGTCTTCGTCCCGTCTCTTCTCTGAGTCCCTCCCCTAACGACGTCTGATCCTCCATCGTCTTCGTCCCGTCTCTTCTCTGAGTCCCTCCCCTAACGACGTCTGATCCTCCATCGTCTTCGTCCCGTCTCTTCTCTGAGTCCCTCCCCTAACGACGTCTGATCCTCCATCGTCTTCGTCCCGTCTCTTCTCTGAGTCCCTCCCCTAACGACGTCTGATCCTCCATCGTCTTCGTCCCGTCTCTTCTCTGAGTCCCTCCCCTAACGACGTCTGATCCTCCATCGTCTTCGTCCCGTCTCTTCTCTGAGATCTCCCCTAACGACGTCTGATCCTCCATCGTCTTCGTCCCGTCTCCTCTCTGAGTCCCTCCCCTAACGACGTCTGATCCTCCATCGTCTTCGTCCCGTCTCTTCTCTGAGTCCCTCCCCTAACGACGTCTGATCCTCCATCGTCTTCGTCCCGTCTCCTCTCTGAGTCCCTCCCCTAACGACGTCTGATCCGACATCGTCTTCGTCCCGTCTCTTCTCTGAGTCCCTCCCCTAACGACGTCTGATCCGACATCGTCTTCGTCCCGTCTCTTCTCTGAGTCCCTCCCCTAACGACGTCTGATCCGACATCGTCTTCGTCCCGTCTCTTCTCTGAGTCCCTCCCCTAACGACGTCTGATCCGACATCGTCTTCGTCCCGTCTCTTCTCTGAGTCCCTCCCCTAACGACGTCTGATCCGACATCGTCTTCGTCCCGTCTCTTCTCTGAGTCCCTCCCCTAACGACGTCTGATCCGACATCGTCTTCGTCCCGTCTCTTCTCTGAGTCCCTCCCCTAACGACGTCTGATCCGACATCGTCTTCGTCCCGTCTCTTCTCTGAGTCCCTCCCCTAACGACGTCTGATCCGACATCGTCTTCGTCCCGTCTCTTCTCTGAGTCCCTCCCCTAACGACGTCTGATCCGACATCGTCTTCGTCCCGTCTCTTCTCTGAGTCCCTCCCCTAACGACGTCTGATCCGACATCGTCTTCGTCCCGTCTCTTCTCTGAGATCTCCCCTAACGACGTCTGATCCTCCATCGTCTTCGTCCCGTCTCTTCTCTGAGTCCCTCCCCTAACGACGTCTGATCCGACATCGTCTTCGTCCCGTCTCGTCTCTGAGATCTCCCCTAACGACGTCTGATCCGACATCGTCTTCGTCCCGTCTCTTCTCTGAGATCTCCCCTAACGACGTCTGATCCGACATCGTCTTCGTCCCGTCTCTTCTCTGAGTCCCTCCCCTAACGACGTCTGATCCGACATAGTCTTCGTCCCGTCTCTTCTCTGAGATCTCCCCTAACGACGTCTGATCCTCCATCGTCTTCGTCCCGTCTCTTCTCTGAGTCCCTCCCCTAACGACGTCTGATCCTCCATCGTCTTCGTCCCGTCTCTTCTCTGAGATCTCCCCTAACGACGTCTGATCCTCCATCGTCTTCGTCCCGTCTCTTCTCTGAGATCTCCCCTAACGACGTCTATTCCTCCTTCGTCTTCGTCCCGTCTCTTCTCTGAGTCCCTCCCCTAACGACGTCTGATCCTCCATCGTCTTCGTCCCGTCTCTTCTCTGAGTCCCTCCCCTAACGACGTCTGATCCGACATCGTCTTCGTCCCGTCTCTTCTCTGAGATCTCCCCTAACGACGTCTGATCCTCCATCGTCTTCGTCCCGTCTCTTCTCTGAGATCTCCCCTAATGACGTCTGATCCTCCATCGTCTTCGTCCCGTCTCCTCTCTGAGTCCCTCCCCTAACGACGTCTGATCCTCCATCGTCTTCGTCCCGTCTCTTCTCTGAGATCTCCCCTAACGACGTCTGATCCTCCATCGTCTTCGTCCCGTCTCTTCTCTGAGTCCCTCCCCTAACGACGTCTGATCCTCCATCGTCTTTGTCCCGTCTCTTCTCTGAGATCTCCCCTAACGATGTCTGATCCTCCATCGTCTTCGTCCCGTCTCTTCTCTGAGTCCCTCCCCTAACGACGTCTGATCCTCCATCGTCTTCGTCCCGTCTCTTCTGAGATCTCCCCTAACGACGTCTGATCCTCCATCGTCTTCGTCCCGTCTCTTCTCTGAGATCTCCCCTAACGACGTCTGATCCGACATCGTCTTCGTCCCGTCTCTTCTCTGAGTCCCTCCCCTAACGACGTCTGATCCGACATCGTCTTCGTCCCGTCTCTTCTCTGAGTCCCTCCCCTAACGACGTCTGATCCGACATCGTCTTCGTCCCGTCTCTTCTGAGTCCCTCCCCTAACGACGTCTGATCCTCCATCGTCTTCGTCCCGTCTCTTCTCTGAGTCCCTCCCCTAACGACGTCTGATCCTCCATCGTCTTCGTCCCGTCTCTTCTCTGAGATCTCCCCTAACGACGTCTGATCCTCCATCGTCTTCGTCCCGTCTCTTCTCTGAGTCCCTCCCCTAACGACGTCTGATCCTCCATCGTCTTCGTCCAGTCTCTTCTCTGAGTCCCTCCCCTAACGACGTCTGATCCTCCATCGTCTTCGTCCCGTCTCTTCTGAGTCCCTCCCCTAACGACGTCTGATCCTCCATCGTCTTCGTCCCGTCTCTTCTGAGATCTCCCCTAACGACGTCTGATCCGACATCGTCTTCGTCCCGTCTCTTCTCTGAGTCCCTCCCCTAACGACGTCTGATCCGACATAGTCTTCGTCCCGTCTCTTCTCTGAGTCCCTCCCCTAACGACGTCTGATCCTCCATCGTCTTCGTCCCGTCTCTTCTCTGAGTCCCTCCCCTAACGACGTCTGATCCTCCATCGTCTTCGTCCCGTCTCTTCTCTGAGTCCCTCCCCTAACGACGTCTGATCCTCCATCGTCTTCGTCCCGTCTCTTCTCTGAGTCCCTCCCCTAACGACGTCTGATCCTCCATCGTCTTCGTCCCGTCTCTTCTCTGAGTCCCTCCCCTAACGACGTCTGATCCTCCATCGTCTTCGTCCCGTCTCTTCTCTGAGATCTCCCCTAACGACGTCTGATCCTCCATCGTCTTCGTCCCGTCTCCTCTCTGAGTCCCTCCCCTAACGACGTCTGATCCTCCATCGTCTTCGTCCCGTCTCTTCTCTGAGTCCCTCCCCTAACGACGTCTGATCCTCCATCGTCTTCGTCCCGTCTCCTCTCTGAGTCCCTCCCCTAACGACGTCTGATCCGACATCGTCTTCGTCCCGTCTCTTCTCTGAGTCCCTCCCCTAACGACGTCTGATCCGACATCGTCTTCGTCCCGTCTCTTCTCTGAGTCCCTCCCCTAACGACGTCTGATCCGACATCGTCTTCGTCCCGTCTCTTCTCTGAGTCCCTCCCCTAACGACGTCTGATCCGACATCGTCTTCGTCCCGTCTCTTCTCTGAGTCCCTCCCCTAACGACGTCTGATCCGACATCGTCTTCGTCCCGTCTCTTCTCTGAGTCCCTCCCCTAACGACGTCTGATCCTCCATCGTCTTCGTCCCGTCTCTTCTCTGAGTCCCTCCCCTAACGACGTCTGATCCGACATCGTCTTCGTCCCGTCTCTTCTCTGAGTCCCTCCCCTAACGACGTCTGATCCGACATCGTCTTCGTCCCGTCTCTTCTCTGAGTCCCTCCCCTAACGACGTCTGATCCGACATCGTCTTCGTCCCGTCTCTTCTCTGAGTCCCTCCCCTAACGACGTCTGATCCGACATCGTCTTCGTCCCGTCTCTTCTCTGAGATCTCCCCTAACGACGTCTGATCCTCCATCGTCTTCGTCCCGTCTCTTCTCTGAGTCCCTCCCCTAACGACGTCTGATCCTCCATCGTCTTCGTCCCGTCTCGTCTCTGAGATCTCCCCTAACGACGTCTGATCCTCCATCGTCTTCGTCCCGTCTCTTCTCTGAGATCTCCCCTAACGACGTCTGATCCGACATCGTCTTCGTCCCGTCTCTTCTCTGAGTCCCTCCCCTAACGACGTCTGATCCGACATAGTCTTCGTCCCGTCTCTTCTCTGAGATCTCCCCTAACGACGTCTGATCCTCCATCGTCTTCGTCCCGTCTCTTCTCTGAGTCCCTCCCCTAACGACGTCTGATCCTCCATCGTCTTCGTCCCGTCTCTTCTCTGAGATCTCCCCTAACGACGTCTGATCCTCCATCGTCTTCGTCCCGTCTCTTCTCTGAGATCTCCCCTAACGACGTCTATTCCTCCTTCGTCTTCGTCCCGTCTCTTCTCTGAGTCCCTCCCCTAACGACGTCTGATCCTCCATCGTCTTCGTCCCGTCTCTTCTCTGAGTCCCTCCCCTAACGACGTCTGATCCGACATCGTCTTCGTCCCGTCTCTTCTCTGAGATCTCCCCTAACGACGTCTGATCCTCCATCGTCTTCGTCCCGTCTCTTCTCTGAGATCTCCCCTAATGACGTCTGATCCTCCATCGTCTTCGTCCCGTCTCCTCTCTGAGTCCCTCCCCTAACGACGTCTGATCCTCCATCGTCTTCGTCCCGTCTCTTCTCTGAGATCTCCCCTAACGACGTCTGATCCTCCATCGTCTTCGTCCCGTCTCTTCTCTGAGTCCCTCCCCTAACGACGTCTGATCCTCCATCGTCTTTGTCCCGTCTCTTCTCTGAGATCTCCCCTAACGATGTCTGATCCTCCATCGTCTTCGTCCCGTCTCTTCTCTGAGTCCCTCCCCTAACGACGTCTGATCCTCCATCGTCTTCGTCCCGTCTCTTCTGAGATCTCCCCTAACGACGTCTGATCCTCCATCGTCTTCGTCCCGTCTCTTCTCTGAGATCTCCCCTAACGACGTCTGATCCGACATCGTCTTCGTCCCGTCTCTTCTCTGAGTCCCTCCCCTAACGACGTCTGATCCGACATCGTCTTCGTCCCGTCTCTTCTCTGAGTCCCTCCCCTAACGACGTCTGATCCGACATCGTCTTCGTCCCGTCTCTTCTGAGTCCCTCCCCTAACGACGTCTGATCCTCCATCGTCTTCGTCCCGTCTCTTCTCTGAGTCCCTCCCCTAACGACGTCTGATCCTCCATCGTCTTCGTCCCGTCTCTTCTCTGAGATCTCCCCTAACGACGTCTGATCCTCCATCGTCTTCGTCCCGTCTCTTCTCTGAGTCCCTCCCCTAACGACGTCTGATCCTCCATCGTCTTCGTCCAGTCTCTTCTCTGAGTCCCTCCCCTAACGACGTCTGATCCTCCATCGTCTTCGTCCCGTCTCTTCTGAGTCCCTCCCCTAACGACGTCTGATCCTCCATCGTCTTCGTCCCGTCTCTTCTGAGATCTCCCCTAACGACGTCTGATCCGACATCGTCTTCGTCCCGTCTCTTCTCTGAGTCCCTCCCCTAACGACGTCTGATCCGACATAGTCTTCGTCCCGTCTCTTCTCTGAGTCCCTCCCCTAACGACGTCTGATCCTCCATCGTCTTCGTCCCGTCTCTTCTCTGAGATCTCCCCTAACGACGTCTGATCCTCCATCGTCTTTGTCCCGTCTCTTCTCTGAGATCTCCCCTAACGACGTCTGATCCTCCATCGTCTTCGTCCCGTCTCTTCTCTGAGTCCCTCCCCTAACGACGTCTGATCCTGCATCGTCTTCGTCCCGTCTCTTCTCTGAGTCCCTCCCCTAACGACGTCTGATCCTCCATTGTCTTCGTCCCGTCTCTTCTCTGAGGTCTCCCCTAACGACGTCTGATCCTCCATCGTCTTCGTCCCGTCTCTTCTCTGAGTCCCTCCCCTAACGACGTCTGATCCTCCATCGTCTTCGTCCCGTCTCTTCTCTGAGTCCCTCCCCTAACGACGTCTGATCCTCCATCGTCTTCGTCCCGTCTCTTCTCTGAGTCCCTCCCCTAACGACGTCTGATCCTCCATCGTCTTCGTCCCGTCTCTTCTCTGAGTCCCTCCCCTAACGACGTCTGATCCTCCATCGTCTTCGTCCCGTCTCTTCTCTGAGTCCCTCCCCTAACGACGTCTGATCCTCCATCGTCTTCGTCCCGTCTCTTCTCTGAGTCCCTCCCCTAACGACGTCTGATCCTCCATCGTCTTCGTCCCGTCTCTTCTCTGAGATCTCCCCTAACGACGTCTGATCCTCCATCGTCTTCGTCCCGTCTCTTCTCTGAGATCTCCCCTAACGACGTCTGATCCTCCATCGTCTTCGTCCCGTCTCTTCTCTGAGATCTCCCCTAACGACGTCTGATCCTCCATCGTCTTCGTCCAGTCTCTTCTCTGAGTCCCTCCCCTAACGACGTCTGATCCTCCATCGTCTTCGTCCCGTCTCTTCTCTGAGATCTCCCCTAACGACGTCTGATCCTCCATCGTCTTCGTCCCGTCTCTTCTCTGAGATCTCCCCTAACGACGTCTGATCCTCCATCGTCTTCGTCCCGTCTCTTCTCTGAGTCCCTCCCCTAACGACGTCTGATCCGTCTTCGTCCCGTCTCTTCTCTGAGTCCCTCCCCTAACGACGTCTGATCCTCCATCGTCTTCGTCCCTTCTCTTCTCTGAGTCCCTCCCCTAACGACGTCTGATCCTCCATCGTCTTCGTCCCTTCTCTTCTCTGAGTCCCTCCCCTAACGACGTCTGATCGTCCATCGTCTTCGTCCCGTCTCTTCTCTGAGATCTCCCCTAACGACGTCTGATCCTCCATCGTCTTCGTCCCGTCTCTTCTCTGAGATCTCCCCTAACGACGTCTGATCCTCCATCGTCTTCGTCCCGTCTCTTCTCTGAGTCCCTCCCCTAACGACGTCTGATCCTCCATCGTCTTCGTCCCGTCTCTTCTCTGAGTCCCTCCCCTAACGACGTCTGATCCTCCATCGTCTTCGTCCCGTCTCTTCTCTGAGTCCCTCCCCTAACGACGTCTGATCCTCCATCGTCTTCGTCCCGTCTCTTCTCTGAGTCCCTCCCCTAACGACGTCTGATCCTCCATCGTCTTCGTCCCGTCTCTTCTCTGAGTCCCTCCCCTAACGACGTCTGATCCTCCATCGTCTTTCGTCCCGTCTCTTCTCTGAGATCACCCCTAACGACGTCTGATCCTCCATCGTCTTCGTCCCGTCTCTTCTCTGAGATCTCCCCTAACGACGTCTGATCCGACATCGTCTTCGTCCCGTCTCTTCTCTGAGTCCCTCCCCTAACGACGTCTGATCCGACATCGTCTTCGTCCCGTCTCTTCTCTGAGTCCCTCCCCTAACGACGTCTGATCCTCCATCGTCTTCGTCCCGTCTCTTCTCTGAGTCCCTCCCCTAACGACGTCTGATCCTCCATCGTCTTCGTCCCGTCTCTTCTCTGAGTCCCTCCCCTAACGACGTCTGATCCTCCATCGTCTTCGTCCCGTCTCTTCTCTGAGTCCCTCCCCTAACGACGTCTGATCCTCCATCGTCTTCGTCCCTTCTCTTCTCTGAGTCCCTCCCCTAACGACGTCTGATCGTCCATCGTCTTCGTCCCGTCTCTTCTCTGAGATCTCCCCTAACGACGTCTGATCCTCCATCGTCTTCGTCCCGTCTCTTCTCTGAGATCTCCCCTAACGACGTCTGATCCTCCATCGTCTTCGTCCCGTCTCTTCTCTGAGTCCCTCCCCTAACGACGTCTGATCCTCCATCGTCTTCGTCCCGTCTCTTCTCTGAGTCCCTCCCCTAACGACGTCTGATCCTCCATCGTCTTCGTCCCGTCTCTTCTCTGAGTCCCTCCCCTAACGACGTCTGATCCTCCATCGTCTTTCGTCCCGTCTCTTCTCTGAGATCACCCCTAACGACGTCTGATCCTCCATCGTCTTCGTCCCGTCTCTTCTCTGAGATCTCCCCTAACGACGTCTGATCCGACATCGTCTTCGTCCCGTCTCTTCTCTGAGTCCCTCCCCTAACGACGTCTGATCCGACATCGTCTTCGTCCCGTCTCTTCTCTGAGTCCCTCCCCTAACGACGTCTGATCCTCCATCGTCTTCGTCCCGTCTCTTCTCTGAGTCCCTCCCCTAACGACGTCTGATCCTCCATCGTCTTCGTCCCGTCTCTTCTCTGAGTCCCTCCCCTAACGACGTCTGATCCTCCATCGTCTTCGTCCCGTCTCTTCTCTGAGTCCCTCCCCTAACGACGTCTGATCCTCCATCGTCTTCGTCCCGTCTCTTCTCTGAGTCCCTCCCCTAACGACGTCTGATCCTCCATCGTCTTCGTCCCGTCTCTTCTCTGAGTCCCTCCCCTAACGACGTCTGATCCTCCATCGTCTTCGTCCCGTCTCTTCTCTGAGTCCCTCCCCTAACGACGTCTGATCCTCCATCGTCTTCGTCCCGTCTCTTCTCTGAGACTTCTCCTACCAGTAAAAATCAGTCTCATGTCGACTCATCCCATCTCTTTCCTTTTGTCTCCTCTCTTCCTGTGATGTTTTGTTATGTTTGTTAACTCTGTGATGTTGCGCGCGCTGATCTCCAGTTGCTAGCGACATGCAGCAACTGGTAAAGCAGCGGTAAAGTGAGGCTTTGGTTTCTCAGCAGCAGGATGAAGACAGCAATGTCCAGGACTGAACATAGTCACCCAAACATCTCGGAAACAGTTTTTAAAGCGGGAAAGTTTTGTTGTATTGCTTTAAAATATGGTTTTAGGTTTTTGTCCAAATCCAGAGACACTCAGTACTTTTTGTTTCACTTTTTATTTTACTTAAATGAAGAATCATTCTGATGTTTTATGTCTATATGTGGAACTGTACATCATGTGTGTCTGGTTACATCACCACTTCCATTTCTCTGGTTGAATAAATGCTAAATTAAACTCAGATGTGCAGAACTTAATTGTTTACTATGTATAAACATCTTTGTTTTGTGGTTTAAACTCATCAAACACAATAACCAGCTTCTGACAGATTGGTTTCCAGCGGACCAGATGTTTCCAGGTGTCGGGGAGGACGTCGCCCTGAGGGCCATCGTGTCGGGAAGAAACCGCCTTCACTCAGCAGAGTGATTAAACAGCTGCTGTCAGCAAGACAATCAGACTTCATACGGTATGAAACGGGGAACAAACGGCTGATGTTCCCACAGTTTCCATCATCAAAGATTCATTCTGCATCTCTGAGTGCTCTGAGGTCATCAAACCCCCCCACCCAGAATGACGTTTTAATCTGCTTTTTAAAAGCAGCAACACACATTAAGCCTCATTTTAGGACGGCAAAGTGTGAAAACAAGTTTCTTCTTTTCACCAGTTTCATTCTCACAAAATTAGGCCGTAAAATTCACGAGTCGGGCTCCTCCCTGTTCCTGCACTGCATCTGGCAAAGTGAAACCTCTCTGAGGTTCACATCCAGTTAAACCAGCATCCCTGGACCAGTTTCAGCCTGTCTGTTGTAGTTACTGTTGCTAAAACCCGGCTTGTCCCTGCCTCTGGGAGAGAAGTTCCCTTTGTGTGAATCTCTCTGCAGGCGCTCTGTAATTTGAGGGGACTGCACGGAAACACTGGTTTGGTTGCCTGAGCGTGACACAACAAGCAGAAATCCTGCAGGGTGTTAACTCTTACCGCGCACCAGAGTTAGCGCTCATCACAGCACAATAACTCACTGGTTTAATGATCTGATTCTAAAACTGTACTTTAATAAAAGACAGTGGAGATGGTGATGGACTTTTCAGTGCTTCGCATCGGTTTGAAATATTAAATAATCAGATGTGCAGAACTTAATTGTTTACTATGTATAAACATCTTTGTTTTGTGGTTTAAACTCATCAAACACAATAACCAGCTTCTGACAGATTTTGCTGTTTGCTGCACAGATTGTGCTCAGATTTTGCTGTTTTCAGACAAAACAAGTCTGATAATGTGACTAAAAAGTGATGCAAGTCATTTCACATGTAAACCAAATATGTGTTCACCATCTGATTCCTGGATTTATCAGATAATT
The DNA here is from genome assembly GCF_933228915.1 of Telmatherina bonti. Classification (NCBI taxonomy): domain Eukaryota; kingdom Metazoa; phylum Chordata; class Actinopteri; order Atheriniformes; family Telmatherinidae; genus Telmatherina; species Telmatherina bonti. The sequence goes on from NC_136617.1 coordinate 5,130,836, forward strand.
CAGGTGACCATGTAAACACAATAATCCCATTATGCTTTATAAAATAATTGCCATCTTCAGATTGTGAGAGACTGGATTTTCCCCACTATGCCAATACTTAATATTTAGCCTTTTTACATTGGCACAAGTACGAAAAGCTGCATCTTCAGTCGGTAATCAGCTTCTCTGGCAGAGATAATTCTGATCTTTATTTTGTCAGGACTCATTAATTAAAGAGCATTTAGTGGCCTCTCTCTTTGTACATTTGAAGTGTTGAGATGGGGTGGTACAGGGATTTCTTTGTTAGCCCTCACTTCAGCTGGCAAAAATGAACGTTATGCGCTCCTCTATTGACAGCTAAAGCTAACTTGGTGGACTAACCTTAGCAGCTAGCATCAAGACGATGGGCTCAGACATTATCACCATAGACTGTATATAAAAGATGGAGGCAGCCTCCGTGACGTCACCCGTAGGTTTCTGAAGAGCTGAATTGAAGCTCGGTGGGCGGTTCCTACCATCATCATCTTGGCAGGGTCATGCATGTCGTCTCGCCTGGAAAATACAAATATGGGCAAAGAGGTGGAGCTGAGAGGGGGGCTGTGAGCGTCATGGTGGATGATTGACATCGAACGAACTCCGAGCTTTCTGTAGCTAAGAGCTAACCGAGCTAACCCGGAGCTAACAGGAGCTAACCAGCTAACAGAGGTAAGCGGTTAAAGCTAAGTCACGTTGTTATGCCGGGCGGACACTGTGCGATTTTAGAAATCTGACTGTCGGGGAAATGCTCCCACTGCACCACCGGGTTTGTCCCTCGTACTCTACTTGACCCGATGACATGTGTACTCATACTGTACGACTGCTGTCAGCCATGATAATTGACAACCACGACTACTTGTCAGCGCCAGTCGGCGTGTGACGGCACGACGTGCTCGAGTGTAAACAACGAAAAACAAAGGTTCCTAGTTCCTATGACAACCACAGCGTGCCTGACAACAAGATGGCGAGCAGGCAGCAAGTTGTTGATGAACGAAAAAAAAAAGAAAACCTCGTCTTCTCTCCGTAGCTCTACTAATCTCTCTTCTAGCAGCTGTGTCCACCGCACACGTCTGAAGTTGGGGTTGCCCACCCTTGTTAAAAGCTCCACCGGTGTCTTCTGCGCAGGTGCGAACGTAGAATCGTGTACGAGCGACGGCGAACATTTCTGACATGCCAGAAGTTTGATCGGGAGGTCGCAGCATCATCGTTAGAACGTAGCAGCAATTAATCCTTCCTCCTGAGTGTTCTCACACTGTACGGCTCCCGACCTCCCGACCGGACATCCCGACGCTACCATGTTTCCACGATGACGCAGCGCGGTCTGCAACAGCAAAATTGTGGTGAAATCCCCTGCTGTAAACGTGTTTATTCCTGCTGTAAACGTGTTTATTCCTGCTGTAAACGTGTTTATTCCTGCTGTAAACGTGTTTATTTCTGCTGTAAACGTGTTTATTCCTGCTGTAAACGTGTTTATTTCTGCTGTAAACGTGTTTATTCCTGCTGTAAACGTGTTTATTTCTGCTGTAAACATGTTTATTCCTGCTGTAAACGTGTTTATTTCTGTTGTGAAGTTGGTCTTTTTAACATGGGAGTCTACAGGGATTTGCTCTGTTTTGCAGCCCCTAGTGGATGAAGGGGGGACTGCAGTTTTAATGCACTTCCATATTGGCTCCGCTTTTAACCGCCGTAAGCTGCTGATTGGCTCCCACATTAGCAGCTAATGTTAACACCATTTATGGAGTTATCTGATCATTTAAATATAGACAGAATTACTCCCAGGCATCTGGGTTTTGTCTGCATGTAAACCCACTCAAGGTGTCAATCTGACGTCTCAGAGTCAAACGGTTGCTGTAGTCTGATGTAGAATAATCAGATGATGCCGTTTCCATGATCCCTGAATCATGTGGTTGCTCCCCTCAGCAGACGTCATCATGACGGCTTGTTGGCTGGAAATGTTGATCTCACAAACGGATTTACTCCAGACATCCGTTTACACCTGCTTCCCTGCCGAGCAGAACCGGCCGATTCTGCCCGGCCGATCAGAACCTGCCGGGCAGAACCGGCCGAGCAGAACCTGCCGGGCAGAACCGGCCGGGCAGAACCTGCCGAGTGAACAGCGAGTGATGGAAACTCTGCAAACCCTGAGTAAACATTTTCCACCTCGTTAAACGCCCCTCCTTTCGCCGCGGCTGCTCGCCGTCACCACGCGGCGTGTTGGGCCATAAATCGAGGAACCAGACCCGCTGGGCCTCGTCATGAGGAGGCTTTTATAGGACCAGAGGAATTCTCAGTGCTTCCATAAACACCGGCGCTGCTGCCATGTTTTAGACGGGAGACACGCCACGAGGACCCTGAACGCGTCGTGAGAACGAGCATACCAGAGTTTAAAGCCACAACAGAAAACTTTAGAACTCACAACAGAGACGGGATGAGGACGTGGGATTATCCGTCATCATGGGGCATCAGAGAACCGCAAACCTTTACTTTATTCATTTATATCTCAGTTATTTACTTTTATTTTTACATTTATTATTTATTGTTGTAATTCAGTATTTAATTGCAGTTTGTTTTATTTTCCATTCATTTTTTCATTAAATTTTTTACTTGTATTTATTTTGTTTTTATAAAAACTGTAAACAAGTTCAGCTCTTAAGTTAAACTTGTTTTTTCTGTTGAACCAACAGAAAAAACAAGTGTTTGTTGGAGTCAAACTTCAGGTGTTTCTCAGACTTTACCTGAAAGAAATCTCTAAGTAAATAATTTTGTTAAAAGTACTTACAGTACATAGAATATAAAATGAAGGCTTTTAACAGGGCTGACAATATGCTTTTGTCCTGATTCGATTTAAACTGTGATTCTCATGATTTCTTCAATATTACTGATTTTTATTGGAGACTAAAAACAAAACAAAAATGTACAAAACTTTTCTTGCTTTGAAAAAGAAAAAAACAACACAGTACCGAACCATCATTCTGCTCCATAATGCTCAAGAAGACACATAAAAAGATCAACAATAAAAATAATTTAAAAATTTATAGTGGAACTGCACGTATGACGATGCTCAGACGATACGCTGAGCAGCTCTGATCAGGAGTGAAGACGACGATTCATCCCGACTGACGGCAGGAGGGTGAGCGGAGAGTAACCGTGTGACATGAAACGCATTTCCTGCGTGCTGGAGGACACGCCCGGGGAACTGGGTCAGAGGTCGCAGCCAGCGACCACTGAGGAAGAGGGGGGGAGGGGGGTTGTTCCCCGCTGATTTCAGCAGAAGTCTGGTGATAAGTTCAAGTCGACGCCGTTTCACCCGCTCCAACGTGACAAGTTGCAGCTCAGTTCGTCATGCACAGCTAAACCAGCTGCAGAAAACCACAGAAGAAGAACTAAAAACCACTTCTCTCTGCCGCTGCTCCTGTTTTCACTGCAGGGGGAATGTTCCAGTTTCATCACAGCAAACCAATAACAAACAGCAACGTTTCTGCTTCTGCACAAAGCTGAAAGAGATCCAGTGAGCAGGAAGCTCGTCATCTCTGGCAGAATCAATTATTCTGATTAGATCATGATTCCTCCTGCCATCAGAATAACAACAACAGAGTCTCTGAAATACGGTAGGGCTGGCTTTGGTACGGCTTTGGTACGGTAGGACTGGGTTTGGTACGGTAGGGCTGGGTTTAGTACGGTAGGGCTGGGTTTAGGTACGGTAGGGCTGGGTTTAGTACGGTAGGGCTGGGTTTAGTACGGTAGGGCTGGGTTTGGTACGGTAGGACTGGTTTGAGGTACGGTAGGGCTGGGTTTAGGTACGGTAGGGCTGGGTTTGGTACGGTAGGGCTGGGTTTAGGTACGGTAGGGCTGGGTTTAGGTACGGTAGGGCTGGGGTTTGGTACGGTACGGCTGGGTTTAGGTACGGTAGGGCTGGGTTTAGTACGGTAGGGCTGGTTTGAGGTACGGTAGGGCTGGGTTTGGTACGGTAGGGCTGGGTTTAGGTACGGTAGGGCTGGGTTTAGGTACGGTAGGGCTAGTGTATAGGTACGGTAGGACTGGGTTTAGGTACGGTAGGGCTGGGTTTGGTACGGTAGGGCTGGTTTGAGGTACGGTAGGGCTGGGTTTAGGTACGGTAGGGCTAGTGTATAGGTACGGTAGGACTGGGTTTAGGTACGGTAGGGCTGGGTTTGGTACGGTAGGGCTGGGTTTGGTACGGTAGGGCTGGGTTTGGTACGGTAGCGCTGGGTTTAGGTACGGTAGCGCTGGGTTTAGGTACGGTAGGGCTGGGTTTGGTACGGTAGGGCTGGGTTTAGGTACGGTAGGGCTAGTGTTTAGGTACGGTAGGGCTGGGTTTAGGTACGGTAGGGCTGGGTATGGTACGGTAGGGCTGGGTTTGGTACGGTAGGGCTAGTGTATAGGTACGGTAGGACTGGGTTTAGGTACGGTAGGGCTGGGTTTGGTACGGTAGGGCTGGGTTTGGTACGGTAGGGCTGGGTTTGGTACGGTAGCGCTGGGTTTAGGTACGGTAGGGCTGGGTTTGGTACGGTAGGGCTGGGTTTAGGTACGGTAGGGCTAGTGTATAGGTACGGTAGGACGGTTTTGGTACGGTAGGGCTGGGTATGGTACGGTAGGGCTGGTTTTGGTACGGTAGGGCTGGGTTTGGTACAGTAGGGCTGGGTTTGGTACGGTACGGCTGGGTTTAGGTACGGTAGGGCTGGGTTTGGTACGGTAGGACTGGGTTTAGGTACGGTAGCGCTGGGTTTGGTACGGTAGGGCTGGGTTTGGTACGGTAGGGCTGGGTTTAGGTACGGTAGGGCTGGTTTTAGGTACGGTAGGGCTGGGTTTGGTACGGTAGGGCTGGGTTTGGTACGGTAGGGCTGGGTTTGGTACGGTAGGGCTGGGTTTAGTACGGTAGGGCTGGGTTTAGGTACGGTAGGGCTGGCGTTTGGTACGGTTGGACTGGGTTTGGTACGGTAGAGCTGGGTTTAGTACAGTAGGGCTGGGTTTGGTACGGTAGGACTGGGTTTGGTACGGTACGGCTGGGTTTAGGTACGGTAGGGCTGGTTTGAGGTACGGTAGGGCTGGTTTGAGGTACGGTAGGGCTGGGTTTGGTACGGTAGGGATGGGTTTAGGTACGGTAGGGCTGGGTTTGGTACGGTAGGGCTGGGTTTAGGTACGGTAGGGCTGGGTTTAGGTACGGTAGGGCTGGCGTTTAAGTACCGTAGGGCTGGGTTTGGTACGGTAGGGCTGGCGGTTGGTAAGGAAGGGCTGGGTTTGGTACGGTAGGACTGGGTTTAAGTACGGTAGGACTGGGTTTGGTACGGAAGGGCTGGGTTTGGTATGGTAGGGCTGGGTTTAAGTACGGTAGGGCTGGCTTTAAGTACCGTTGGGCTGGGTTTAGGTACGCTAGGGCTGGGTTTGGTACGGTAGGGCTGGGTTTAAGTACGGTAGGGCTGGGTTTAGGTACGCTAGGGCTGGGTTTGGTACAGTAGGCTGGGTTTAAGTACGGTAGAGCTGGGTTTGGTACGGTAGAGCTGGTTTTAGGTACGGTAGGGCTGGGTTTGGTACGGTAGCGCTGGGTTTGGTACGGTAGCGCTGGGTTTGGTACGGTAGCGCTGGCGTTTGGTACGGTAGGGCTGGCGTTTGGTACGGTAGGGCTGGGTTTAGGTACGGTAGGGCTGGGTTTAGGTACGGTAGGGCTGGGTTTGGTACGGTAGGGCTGGTTTGAGGTACGGTAGGGCTGGGTTTGGTACGGTAGGGCTGGGTTTAGGTACGGTAGGGCTGGGTTTAGGTACGGTAGGGCTGGGTTTAGGTACGCTAGGGCTGGGTTTGGTACAGTAGGCTGGGTTTGGTACGGTAGCGCTGGGTTTGGTACGGTAGGGCTGGGTTTGGTACGGTAGGGCTGGGTTTAGGTACGGTAGGGCTGGGTTTAGGTACGGTAGGGCTGGGTTTAGGTACGGTAGGGCTGGCGTTTGGTACGGTAGTGCTGGGTTTGGTACGGTACAGCTGGGTTTGGTACAGTAGGGCTGGGTTTGGTACGGTACGGCTGGGTTTAGGTACGGTAGGGCTGGGTTTGGTACGGTAGGGCTGGTTTGAGGTACGGTAGGGCTGGGTTTGGTACGGTAGGGCTGGGTTTGGTACGGTAGGGCTGGGTTTAGGTACGGTAGGGCTGGGTTTAGGTACGGTAGGGCTGGGTTTAGGTACGGTAGGGCTGGGTTTGGTACGGTAGGGCTGGGTTTAGGTACGGTAGGGCTGGCGTTTAAGTACGGTAGGGCTGGGTTTAGGTACGCTAGGGCTGGGTTTGGTACGGTAGGGCTGGGTTTGGTACGGTAGGGCTGGGTTTGGTACGGTAGGCTGGGTTTAGGTACGGTAGGGCTGCGTTTAAGTACCGTTGGGCTGGGTTTAGGTACGCTAGGGCTGGGTTTGGTACGGTAGGCTGGGTTTGGTACGGTAGGGCTGGGTTTAAGTACGGTAGGGCTGGGTTTAGGTACGGTAGGGCTGGCGTTTAAGTACCGTAGGGCTGGGTTTAGGTACGGTAGGGCTGGGTTTGGTACGGAAGAGCTGGGTTTAGGTACGGTAGAGCTGGGTTTGGTACAGTAGGGCTGGGTTTGGTACGGAACGGCTGGGTTTAGGTACGGTAGGGCTGGTTTGAGGTACGGTAGGGCTGGTTTGAGGTACGGTAGGGCTGGGTTTGGTACGGTAGGGATGGGTTTAGGTACGGTAGGGCTGGGTTTGGTACGGTAGGGCTGGGTTTAGGTACGGTAGGGCTGGGTTTAGGTACGGTAGGGCTGGGTTTAGGTACGGTAGGGCTGGGTTTAGGTACGGTAGGGCTGGCGTTTAAGTACCGTAGGGCTGGGTTTGGTACGGTAGGGCTGGCGGTTGGTACGGAAGGGCTGGGTTTGGTACGGTAGGACTGGGTTTAAGTACGGTAGGACTGGGTTTGGTACGGAAGGGCTGGGTTTGGTACGGTAGGGCTGGGTTTAAGTACGGTAGGGCTGGCTTTAAGTACCGTTGGGCTGGGTTTAGGTACGCTAGGGCTGGGTTTGGTACGGTAGGCTGGGTTTGGTACGGTAGGGCTGGGTTTAAGTACCGTAGGGCTGGGTTTAGGTACGGTAGGGCTGGCGTTTAAGTACCGTAGGGCTGGGTTTAGGTACGGTAGGGCTGGGTTTGGTACGGAAGGGCTGGGTTTGGTACGGTAGGGCTGGGTTTAAGTACCGTAGGGCTGGCGTTTAAGTACCGTAGGGCTGGGTTTAGGTACGCTAGGGCTGGGTTTGGTACGGTAGAGCTGGTTTTGGTACGGTAGGGCTGGGTTTAGGTACGGTAGGGCTGCGTTTAAGTACCGTTGGGCTGGGTTTAGGTACGCTAGGGCTGGGTTTGGTACGGTAGGCTGGGTTTGGTACGGTAGGGCTGGGTTTAAGTACGGTAGGGCTGGCGTTTAGTACGGTAGGGCTGGGTTTAGGTACGGTAGGGCTGGGTTTAGGTACGGTAGGGCTGGGTTTAGGTACGGTAGGGCTGGGTTTGGTACGGTAGGGCTGGGTTTAGGTACGGTAGGGCTGGCGTTTGGTACGGTAGGGCTGGGTTTGGTACGGTAGGGCTGGGTTTGGTACAGTAGGGCTGGGTTTGGTACGTACGGCTGGGTTTAGGTACGGTAGGGCTGGGTTTGGTACGGTAGGGCTGGTTTGAGGTACGGTAGGGCTGGGTTTGGTACGGTAGGGCTGGGTTTAGGTACGGTAGGGCTGGGTTTAGGTACGGTAGGGCTGGGTTTGGTACGGTAGGGCTGGGTTTAGGTACGGTAGGGCTGGCGTTTAAGTACGGTAGGGCTGGGTTTAGGTACGCTAGGGCTGGGTTTAGGTACGCTAGGGCTGGGTTTGGTACGGTAGGCTGGGTTTAGGTACGGTAGGGCTGCGTTTAAGTACCGTTGGGCTGGGTTTAGGTACGCTAGGGCTGGGTTTGGTACGGTAGGCTGGGTTTGGTACGGTAGGGCTGGGTTTAAGTACGGTAGGGCTGGGTTTAGGCACGGTAGGGCTGGCGTTTAAGTACCGTAGGGCTGGCGTTTAGGTACGGTAGGGCTGGGTTTGGTACGGAAGGGCTGGGTTTGGTACGGTAGGGCTGGGTTTAAGTACGGTAGGGCTGGCGTTTAAGTACGGTAGGGCTGGCGTTTAAGTACCGTAGGGCTGGGTTTAGGTACGGTAGGGCTGGCATTTAAGTACCGTAGGGCTGGGATTAGGTTCGGTAGGGCTGGGTTTGGTACGGTAGGGCTGGGTTTGGTACGGTAGGGCTGGGTTTAAGTACGGTAGGGCTGGGTTTAGGCACGGTAGGGCTGGCGTTTAAGTACCGTAGGGCTGGCGTTTAGGTACGGTAGGGCTGGGTTTGGTACGGAAGGGCTGGGTTTGGTACGGTAGGGCTGGGTTTAAGTACGGTAGGGCTGGCGTTTAAGTACCGTAGGGCTGGGTTTAGGTACGGTAGGGCTGGCATTTAAGTACCATAGGGCTGGGATTAGGTTCGGTAGGGCTGGGTTTGGTACGGTAGGGCTGGGTTTGGTACGGAAGGGCTGGGTTTGGTACGGAAGGGCTGGGTTTGGTACGGTAGGGCTGGCATTTAAGTACCGTAGGGCTGGGATTAGGTTCGGTAGGGCTGGGTTTGGTACGGTAGGGCTGGGTTTGGTACGGTAGGGCTGGCGTTTAAGTACCGTAGGGCTGGTATGGTAGGGTTGGCGTTAGGCCAGAGCAGGGATGGCGGAGTATTTCCGTCCGTGTAAGGGGGGGACCAGCATGCGGTGGGAGCAGCATCACTGACGATGGCGAAATGGGCTCTCACATTTGAGCGTAGCGATACATCGTCCGTCTATGTTGATGTTTCAAGGTAAAAGCAGTAAAATGCAAATTTTCAGACATCAAACACCTGGTGGACTCGAGCTGTCTCCTACATCAACAGCTCTCGACTTCCTCTTTACGTCCACAGACATGAATGGTCTTCAGTACCATCAGACGGCCAATCAGAGCCCAGCTCAGCACCGCAGACCTGGTGCATCACGGCGTTCGCCTACCTTTCTTCAAACCAATGAAAACTTTCTGCTGGTCATGTGACTTCTTGTCTCTTTGATAGGATCAGTGAAACGCGACGACTTCTCAGCGTCACTTTACGTCGTAAGGACAAACTAGAAGAACCTCCTTCCGCCTGCTTTCTGCCCTGCGAGGAGAACCTGCACGCATCACATTTGTCAAACATGGCGGCTGCTGACAAGAGAGAAGAAGAAGTATTCTTCAGCTTCTGGGAGGCCTCAAGGTCTGAGAAGAAACACGGAGGGAGAAGAGACGCCATGCAGACGGGATGAATCTGACCAGCAGCCGCTGCTGAATCACTGATGGCCAAGCTGCAGACGTCTCTGTGATAAACACACAGACGGCGGAACATGTTCACACCCGCCGTGTTTCGCCACAAATCTCCATCTGTGAACCGCAAACGTCTGCTGACACCCGAAGCTGTCAGTGCAACATGACCCGCTGAGCCAATCAGAGCTCTGGATTCACACCGAACAGCAGCGACGCGCTCGGGCTCAGACTGGGGGGGTCGGGTCGCTAAACACTCATTTATTAATAAATTCTGCATCTGATCGGTTTCATCTCAGGTTACAGGCTCAAACATAAGGTCCGGGGACCGAAACAGGCCCGCCGGAGCCTCCAGCGTGGTCTGCAACATAAGGTCCGGGGACCGAAACAGGCCCGCCGGAGCCTCCAGCGTGGTCTGCAACATAAGGTCCGGGGACCGAAACAGGTCCGCCGGAGCCTCCAGCGTGGTCTGCAACATAAGGTCCGGGGACCGAAACAGGCCCGCCGGAGCCTCCAGCGTGGTCTGCAACATAAGGTCCGGGGACCGAAACAGGCCCGCCGGAGCCTCCAGCGTGGTCTGCAACATAAGGTCCGGGGACCGAAACAGGTCCGCCGGAGCCTCCAGCGTGGTCTGCAACATAAGGTCCGGGGACCGAAACAGGTCCACCGGAGCCTCCAGCGTGGTCTGCAACATAAGGTCCGGGGACCGAAACAGGTCCGCCGGAGCCTCCAGCGTGGTCTGCAACATAAGGTCCGGGGACCGAAACAGGTCCGCCGGAGCCTCCAGCGTGGTCTGCAACATAAGGTCCGGGGACCGAAACAGGTCCACCGGAGCCTCCAGCGTGGTCTGCGGTTCCGACCATCGCCATCTTGGCTGCATCATGCGTGTCGTCTCTTCCAGAAAATACAAAAATGTGCAACGAGGTGGAGGTGAGAGGGGGGCTGTGGGGTTGGGGTGGATGATTGACACGCCCCTAATTATTAGAGCATGGGCGATACGCTTTTCTACCAATTACATTTTTTATGATTTTTTGGGTGTTGATTCTATTCTATTTAAATGTGATTCCTCAACATTGCTGAGTTTTAGTTTCCTTAAAACAGCAGACCGTGTTTTTGCATAATGCCCAAGTCTACAGACTACACCACGAGGGGGGGCCGCGTCTGGTCACCAGCCAGATTTCCCCTCTACTCTTGTTATGCTCCTGCATATAAAAGTGCTGGTTTGAGTCTCTGCACACTTTAGCAGGTTTTCGCCGTTCTCCGTCTTTAAAGGTTTAAAGGTTTTTTTTTTCCAAAATGGATATAACATTATTTTACTGGACAGTCAAAGAGAAATATTTCACCCCCTGCTGGAGAAAACGGTAAATTCTTTAAACAACAAAAGAAGAAAAAAAAAAAAAGATGATTTTTTTTTATGTGAATCGATTTTTTTTTATATAAAATTCTCTCCTTCCACAGTTGTCATGAAGGTAAACGTGATCAAAAGGACAATCAAACACGCCCCTAAATATGCCGAACTTTGAGATTAAAGTAAGGTAAACCTGACCTTCATTCATTCATTCATTTTCCGAACCGCTTATTCCAGTTCAGGGTAACGGGGAAGCTGGAGCCTATCCCAGCTGGCTTTGGGCGACAGGCAGGGGACACCCTGGACAGCTCGCCAGTCCATCGCAGGTAAACCTGACCTATTAAACCTAAAATGGATTTTTGTACCAGGCTGTAAACATGTTTATTCCTGCTGTAAACGTGTTTATTCCTGCTGTAAACATGTTTATTCCTGCTGTAAACATGTTTATTCCTGCTGTAAACATGTTTATTTCTGCTGTAAACATGTTTATTCCTGCTGTAAACATGTTTATTCCTGCTGTAAACATGTTTATTTCTGCTGTAAACATGTTTATTCCTGCTGTAAACATGTTTATTCCTGCTGTAAACATGTTTATTCCTGCTGTAAACATGTTTATTTCTGCTGTAAACATGTTTATTCCTGCTGTAAACATGTTTATTCCTGCTGTAAACATGTTTATTCCTGCTGTAAACATGTTTATTTCTGCTGTAAACATGTTTATTCCTGCTGTAAACATGTTTATTCCTGCTGTAAACATGTTTATTTCTGCTGTAAACATGTTTATTTCTGCTGTGAAGTTGGTCTTTTTAACATGGGAGTCTATGGGGATTTGCTGTTTTGGTGCCCCTAGTGGATGAAGGGGGAACTGCAGCTTCTGGCCACCAGATGTTGCCGTTTGGTTTTGAGCTTTCGAATAAGATACAAATTCTAAACAACTGAGGTTTTCCTCGCGGCTCAGAGAACACATTAAAGGTGAAGTGCGTGTTCAGGAGACACCAGATCTCCGGCTCTGGGAAGATGGTGGAACCAGCTCCTCTTCATGTCGAAATGAAACCAAAGCTGTCGGAACGTTTGATCCCGACTGCATCACAGCGTGTCCACCTGCTGTAACAAACCAACCGAACGTGTCTCTGTGGGTCGAAGCCAACATGTAGAAGCTGACAAAACGACCTCCAAACCGACCCAGAGTCCATAAACCAGAACCTTTCCCTGAAGGTTCCTGATCCGACTGCAGAGAAAAGCTGAATCCATCGGGACAACATGGACCCGCCTCAGATCCTGCACACGCTCAGAAGCGTCCGCACACACCTGCTGCTGCAGAGCGACATCAAGCCACGACCGGACCTCAGCAGCGCCACAACCGGACCTCAGCAGCGCCACGACCGGACCTCAGCAGCGCCACGACCGGACCTCAGCAGCGCCACGACCGGACCTCAGCAGCGCCACAACCGGACCTCAGCAGCGCCACGACCGGACCTCAGCAGCGCCACAACCGGACCTCAGCAGCGCCACAACCGGACCTCAGCAGCGCCACGACCGGACCTCAGCACCGGACCTCAGCAGCGCCACGACCGGACCTCAGCAGCGCCACGACCGGACCTCAGCAGCGCCACGACCGGACCTCAGCAGCGCCAGCACCGGACCTCAGCAGCGCCACGACCGGACCTCAGCAGCGCCAGCACCGGACCTCAGCAGCGCCACAACCGGACCTCAGCAGCGCCACAACCGGACCTCAGCACCGGACCTCAGCAGCGCCACGACCGGACCTCAGCAGCGCCACAACCGGACCTCAGCAGCGCCACAACCGGACCTCAGCAGCGCCAGCACCGGACCTCAGCAGCGCCACAACCGGACCTCAGCAGCGCCACAACCGGACCTCAGCACCGGACCTCAGCAGCGCCACGACCGGACCTCAGCAGCGCCACGACCGGACCTCAGCAGCGCCACGACCGGACCTCAGCAGCGCCAGCACCGGACCTCAGCAGCGCCACAACCGGACCTCAGCACCGGACCTCAGCAGCGCCAGCACCGGACCTCAGCAGCGCCACAACCGGACCTCAGCACCGGACCTCAGCAGCGCCAGCACCGGACCTCAGCAGCGCCAGCACCGGACCTCAGCACCGGACCTCAGCAGCGCCAGCACCGGACCTCAGCAGCGCCACGACCGGACCTCAGCAGCGCCACGACCGGACCTCAGCAGCGCCACGACCGGACCTCAGCAGCGCCACGACCGGACCTCAGCAGCGCCACAACCGGACCTCAGCAGCGCCACGACCGGACCTCAGCAGCGCCACGACCGGACCTCAGCAGCGCCACGACCGGACCTCAGCAGCGCCACAACCGGACCTCAGCAGCGCCACAACCGGACCTCAGCAGCGCCACAACCGGACCTCAGCACCGGACCTCAGCAGCGCCACGACCGGACCTCAGCAGCGCCACGACCGGACCTCAGCAGCGCCACGACCGGACCTCAGCAGCGCCAGCACCGGACCTCAGCAGCGCCACAACCGGACCTCAGCACCGGACCTCAGCAGCGCCAGCACCGGACCTCAGCAGCGCCACAACCGGACCTCAGCACCGGACCTCAGCAGCGCCAGCACCGGACCTCAGCAGCGCCACAACCGGACCTCAGCACCGGACCTCAGCAGCGCCAGCACCGGACCTCAGCAGCGCCAGCACCGGACCTCAGCACCGGACCTCAGCAGCGCCAGCACCGGACCTCAGCAGCGCCACAACCGGACCTCAGCAGCACCACAACCGGACCTCAGCACCGGACCTCAGCAGCGCCACAACCGGACCTCAGCACCGGACCTCAGCAGCGGACCTCAGCAGCGCCAGCACCGGACCCACCTTTCAGGTTCTTGGGGTTGTTCTGCTTGGTGCGCGGCATCTTCTTCCTCGGTTCACAGGTGCATCCTGGGAATGTTGAACCCGGCCGCTGAGCCTCCGTCTGCAAACATCTGCAGGAGAGAAGACACACGGTGATGCCTGGGACCCGGTACGACCCGGTACGACCCACCAGGACCCGGTTCTGTGTAACCAGCTATAAAAACCTCATGCCTGCATCTAACCCTGCAGCTGATCGATGCCTGAAGTTAGAAGCAGCAGAATGATGGTGTGTGTGTGTGTGTGTGTGTGAGTGTGTGTGTGTGTGTGAGTGTGTGTGTGTGTGAGCTTTCACTCTGACTTCTCTGACGACCAGAAGCCTAAAATAAGCAGCATGCAGAGAGGAGGCGGTGGAGCGACAGAGACCTGATGAGCAGAAAGAACCGCAGAGGAAAGATCTGCAGAGAGACAGGAGGTCTCATCTGCACCTCCTGATGAGGAGGAGGAGGAGGAGGAGGAGGATGGAGATCTTCCTCAGCCTTTGTCCCAGCCTTACATAACTCCTACAGCTGGAAGCTCCACATGTGGCGCAGCTGGAGGATGACATCATCTCACGGTGCGTCTTTCTGCAGCAGGTCGCGTGCAAGTGGCGCACACACTCACCTGCAGCCTCCTGTCCCAGTGCGCGCTCCCCCCTGTCAGCGCGTGCGCGTGCTGGAGGAAACACCCCGCCACGGTGGAGAGGAAGAAGGAGAGGACGCCGCGTCCTGATCAGGTGAAGGAGAGCTTCCACACCTGAGGAGGCTCCGCGTGGGTTATGTAACTCCGGGGGGGGGCGACATGCACAGGATCTGAGCGCGCGCGTGGGAATGGCGTGTTGTGTGCCTGTTGCAACACGTGAACGCCCTGGAAGAGGGCGGAGTCAGGGAAAACCCCTCACCGTCCAACGGGACGCTTCCCGGCCGCCAGACCGCCGCCGCGCACGCGCTTGTTGCTGCTTCACGCTCAGAAAACGCGCACGAGCTTACCTGAAGTTGAGCAGAGCTGCGCGCGACCCTCCTCCAGACAAACAACAAGCAGGCTGCGCAAACACCGCCCGCCGACCGGCTGACCCAGAGTCCCCGGCAGGATGGAACCGGACCTCCGAACCGCTTCGGTTTCAGGCGGGCACGCGCTCGCACGGCGCGGGGTTTGCTACGCACAGGTGCGGCTGGAGCTCGTGCAACGGCGGGAGCGCACCTCAGCTGACGGAGGCTCCGTTTCTACTTCTGCTTCTATCTGACTTTCTATTGCAGGAAACGGACAGGCCCTCTGACGTAAGCGGGGGTCCCGTCTCCGCCTCCCCGACGCGGGGTCTCCCTGCCGGTCCGAGGGGGACGCTGACAGCCGCGCGCCACCGCCTCCCGGCACCGACGCCGAGTCTCACCCCCCACCCCCCCCCCCTCACCCCCCCGCTGCGCGTGCTCGGGTGAACGGCTCCTACTCTCGCGATAACAGCCGCAGGTCGTATCGCTCCGCGGAAACCCCCCTGCCGGACCCCCTTTCCTGACTGACGGTTTTCCCGGAGGTTCCTTGTTGTTAGGTCACGTTGTAACCCTCCGCCACGACCGACCGGGCTTCCCCTGCCGCAGGGACTCACAGCGGGTCCGTGGTCCGGGGCGGTGGCCGCGGGGTCGGGGGGGGGGGGGGGGGGGGGGGGGGACTGTGGCCCCCACCGGGGCCAAACTCCCCGGAAACGGCTCCCAGCGGAGGATTACTTCATGACGGGAGGTGTTTACACCAGGACCTGAAAAGCTTCACTTTGTTTTATAATCACAAAATTATATCTGCTTTAGATGTTTAATCACCAATGTTCACAATCACATATTCAAACACACTTTAATAAACATTTAGTTCACCTGAAAATATATTCAGTCATGAAATAGTGCCCAAGGTTCCCAAGTTTTATTGGAATTGTTTAAGCCAGAGATGTTTATCAAAATTAGGACAACTTTATTTACAGCTAGAGGAAACAGGCAACAGAAACTACCTAAAAACTAAAGAAATATTTATAAAAAAAAAAAGTGTCTACAGCAAAAGACACCACAAAATATAAAATGGCAATGACAAAAATTCAAAATAAATTAAAAATAGTTTCTAATAAATAAACAGAGTCAGCCATCAGAGGCATTTAAAGGCGTGATTGGAAGAAATAAATAAATTTAAATATGCTTCTACTGAGAAACAATTCAGCTTCTGAGTCAGGTGGATCCTCTGATAGCCGACTGCTTCAAATAATATTTATTATTTATCTTTTTATTTATCACAAAACATTTTTTCTTTTTGTCTATTACCTCAACGTCTAACATCGTACAGGTTATAAACATACGTATCTACCATGACCTTAAATGTTTCTGTGACTCAAATTAATCATCGAATTACAAAATGTAAACATTTAGTAACCACAAGAGATTAACTAATGAAACAAAAAGGCTTCTAACAAAGAAAAGACCACCAGTCGCAGCTGATAATCTACATTTCTGACCATTTTCTTACTCGCTTGATTTTCAATTTTTTACTCAAGTGTTTATCGAGATACTAGTTTCCTTCCACCTCCGACACATGAGGCAGGAAAACAAAAAGCTCCGAATCAGTGAGCAATGCTAGCTATCAGCTAAAAGCTAACATTACAAATGAAGCTAATTACAAGTTTAAAAAAGGTTTCATTACATTAAATGTGTCCTTCAGTTTCATCCTCAAAGACGAGTTTTAATCTTTCCTTTGTGTAATGTGGTGTAAAAAAAAAAAAAAAAGGTTTTTTTTTAATGCTAGCAAGCTAATTACACCAGTTAGCCAGAAAATTCCAAAACGTATAAACAAACAACGATAACATTTATTTTGCATGCTTTAGTTTCACTGTGAACATTCCTGGATTAGAAAACAGAATTGCTTCTCAATTTATTTATTTTGTTTTATTTTTATTTTCAGCTGTATGCTAACGAAGATGCTACAGCTAGCTCTAACCAAGAGCATGTTGGTAGCATGTTCTCATGAATCTCTTACATGAGCCATTTATCAGATAGTTTTAACTTTTACTTTTTACATTCTTAGTTTGTTTTCCCCCTTTAGGGAATAATGGCAGCTAGTCTGGATAATTCCCTGTTCGGCCTGTGTTTCTGAACCACTTCTTCCTGCTTCCGCTGGAAGATGCTCGGTGCATTTTGGAGGCTGTGGGGGAAATGTTCAGGACGAAAAGGTGCATTTCAACCAACAGCATCAGAAAACAATGCAGCACTGTTAATGAGGAGATAAAACTTTATTTTAACCCGGGCTCTGCTGCATTTCCACTGAGGTCGAACAAGTTAATCCACCCAAGGAGTTCTGTGTGAAATGTAAACAAAAACCACAATTTCCAGATGTCATCGGGTCATATTTCATCCCATAACAAGATAAACTGACATGTTATCTTTTCATGAGCTGATTGTAAATCGGATGGCAGCAGCACACGTGTAAAAAGTAGTTCCAGGGTGATGTCTGGCATCGTAAGCATCCCCTCTTCTTCTATCAACCATCTGAACGTGTGGGAAGTGAGAAGAACAGTTGTTGGAGTTGCAGGAGAGGAACGTTGTCTCATTCTGGTCTGATGCTGGATTCCAGCAGCTTTTTAAACACTATGCAAACATGAGCTGCCATTTATTGAGTAGAACTGGGGAGGAAAGGGGATTAGCCCAGAATTCAGACCTGGACTCGCTGCTCTGAGGACATGTAGAATCCGTGTGTGGAGCAGGTGCTCCATCAGATGAGTTAAACCGTTTCAGTGCCTTCAGTGTCTCCTGAGGAATGTAGATCACCAGCATCCAGCCTTGTCCCATGCATAGACTTTTTTCTAATTCTCTGATCCCGTTCTGATGCCATTAGATAACATAAGATAAACTTTATTTATATCGTGCTTTTCATAGACACAAGGTCACAAAGTGCTTCACAACAATAAAAACACAGAAAACCTACAACGTGTGGCAAAAAAAAAGAAAAACACTGTTAAACGCTGTAGATGGTGGTGGGTTACCAAAGACTTTCCAACAGTATTTAGATCCAGTTTGTCTCAGATTGGTGGTGAAGCTCTAAAAGACTGAAATGCTCCTTATCAACCAAATTCCAGTTAAACTGGTCACATTACAGACCCGTTCCCAGTTAAACTGGTAATGTCACTGACAGGTTCCCAGTTAAACCGGTCACATTACCGACCCGTTCCCAGTTAAACCGGTCCTATTGCCGGTTTGTTTCCAGTTAAAACGGTCTAGTTACTGGCCCATTTCCAGTTAAACAAGTCCTGTATCTGACTTGTTCCCAGTTAAACCAGTGAAAGTTCCATCCTGGCAGGGTGTTTGTTTGGATTGACCTGATGACATCCTGGTTTTATTGTAGTTTAACTGGAATCAGTTTGTAGTTTTTTGGAGGTTTAATGGGTTTGATGGGAGTCTAAAATGCCTTTCAGCTAAAATGGTTAGCTGTTAGCACGTCTGACAGCAGCTAGGCGACGGGTCAACTCTCGAAGCGGGGCTGTTGCCGTGGATACGAGGCGACCACCGAACCTGCGGTGGAAGTAGGTCGTTTACGGTGACCTTTGTTCGTTCTGTCAACTCAGTTTCCACCTCAGGGTAAGAAACCGTCACGCTGCCTGGAGGGAAATTTAGCTCCGCTACCCTGAAACAGCCTCACAGCCCTCTCAGAAAGCCTTCTGGAGCAACGTGATGTGGAGATGCTGCAACATTCTGATTAGTAGAATGTAAATGTGTGTGTGTTGATGGGAGCACTGGGAGAGCCGCTGGTGATCATTTCATCCCCGATGCGAGTTATTCCAGTTATGATGCTGTATCCCATGAAGGCAGAAATGTCTGACATGAAGGAAATGCAGTGAAACCACGACGACGTGTTTGTTCTTTAACTCTGCGAAGTCTCAGAGAAACAGAAAGTTTGCTGCAGCGAGGCAAATCTCACCATTAAGAAGTGAATGTGTGACAGCCGCCCACCAGCATATCACAGGCTTGCTGCAGACAGCAGAGTGGGACTCCTGGCTCAGCGGAGCGTTATGACTCACCTCTTTCAACTGCACCAACTTAAAATGGCACATTTGAATAGAGGAACTTTTCTTCTGCAACAACAGGAAGGAGACGCGAACACTGGAGCAGAAGTCGCCTGCTGACAGCTTCATGTAGATGTTAGCAGATCATACTCCAAGCATCAGTTAATGATATCGCCGCCACATGTCCGTAATAAAACTCTCTTCCTGCATCTGCCTGCGATGGGAAACCAGTTAAATCCAGGAAAAAAGTTCAATATCACGACTTTTCTTCTAAACAAAACTCTGACATTAAAGAATGACTTGCATTACGCTGTGACGACAGCGAGATTAAAAACATGGAAGTCGATTTGGTCCTTTTGGTCACAAAGGTCATAAAAAGGTCATTTTGAAGAAGATGAGAGTTAATGTTTAGATGCCACAGATATCATCTCATTTGCATTTTTTAGTCCTGAAACAATCACAACGTTTCCATGGAGACGTGATGTTTCCATGGAGACGTGATGTTTCCATGCAGACGTGACGTTTCCATGCAGACGTGACGTTTCCATGCAGACGTGACGTTTCCATGGAGACGTGACTTTTCCATGGTGATGTGATGTTTCCACGCAGAAGTGATGTTTCCATGGAAACATGACGTTTCATCACTGAGGCTCTTCCTGAGGATACATTTGATTGAACTCCTACAGATTTAATTTCCTTCTAAACTGGTCAGGATGTTCAGGAGACACGTGATGAAAAGTTCTTGTAACCTTTCTCAGAGGGGTCTGTAGAGGGGGCGGAGCCTCGGAGTTTGATCTCTCACCAGGAAAAACCAAACTGATATCACTCCGCCATGAAACAAGATATGTTAGTTTGACAGGTGTGATGCCCGTCCCATCCTCTGCACATCTACCTGTCAATAACTGCTTTATGAATTAGATACGCCCCCTGACAACAGGAAGTGACTCGTGGCTAATGGTCCGGGTTAAACGTTTCCATATAAAACGTTTCCTTTGCGTATTTAAAATAAAGCGACTTACACAGCGGAAATACACTGAACTCCATGCAGGGAAACCCAAACAGGAGCCGGGACGAGGTGGCGGACATGTCTGGACACAGGTCTTCATCCCGATGAACCCAGCAGCAGCGTTACATGCTAACCGTCGGGTTAGCATGTAACCTCCGCGTCTTCGACCAGGTTTTACTTCATCAGAACAAATTAATTAAAAACATGCAGCTGCATGAATACGACACGCAGGTCCGCCATGTTGCTTTCCGCAGGTTCAGCAGCATCTTAGAGCAAGATGACGTGAAAGACGTTGCCCAACGTTCTGGTTTACACGGAACCCGTTTACACTGGAGGCCGTTGGCAGGTTTACCCACCCAGAACTTCCGTTACCGTGGAAACCGGGCCTAAACGACCTGAAGCTGCAGGGAACTCGACGCCAGAAGAGATGCAGTTTGTTTGCCTCTCATGTTTCTCCAGCATCACATTTTACTTTGATCAGGTTTGGTTCAGGAAACTGGTTTACAGGTTGTTCTTCATTCCTGTGGAACTTCAGCGTTTCGGAACCAATCGGACCGGGAGCACGCCGAAGCTGCGGCTGCATGCGGACGACGGAACCAATCGGACCGGGAGCACGCCGAAGCTGCGGCTGCATGCAGACGACGGAACCAATCGGACCGGGAGCACGCCGAAGCTGCGGCTGCATGCGGACGACGGAACCAATCGGACCGGGAGCACGCCGAAGCTGCGGCTGCATGCGGACGACGGAACCAATCGGACCGGGAGCACGCCGAAGCTGCGGCTGCATGCGGACGACGGAACCAATCGGACCGGGAGCACGCCGAAGCTGCGGCTGCATGCGGACGACGGAACCAATCGGACCGGGAGCACGCCGAAGCTGCGGCTGCATGCGGACGACGGAACCAATCGGACCGGGAGCACGCCGAAGCTGCGGCTGCATGCGGACGACGGAACCAATCGGACCGGGAGCACGCCGAAGCTGCGGCTGCATGCGGACGACGGAACCAATCGGACCGGGAGCACGCCGAAGCTGCGGCTGCATGCGGCTCTGATATAAAATAGATATTTATCATCCTTCCGAAGAAAGAACCTCGACATTCATGAGGGAGTGCGTGCGCGTCCCATTTCTGTTGGCGCCCAGCGAGGCGTGAGGATAAAGACTGATGCATCTGAAGTATTTATGTGTCCCCCCCCCCTCCTGCTGCAGACACGCCGCCTGTCTAAACGCCAGCGGGTCGTGGTTGCTCTGCTGTCCTGTGGAGATAAGCAGGCATTCTGCACGCATCAGACCGGACACGTCTCCACCTTCCCGCCCAGCTCGGGGGGATGGAAGGGTTGTCATGGCGACGGTGTGTATCTGCCGAGACAGGAGCTGCTTTAAACTGAGCCTCCAATAAAACGCCTGTTTCCGTGTTCTGCAGCCGGTGATGGACGGCCCGGTGTTTACACCGGATGATGTTACATAACGGAAGTTATGTTGCCGTGGCAACGCCAAGGGACCCCACCCTTCAGACACTCACTCCGCTCAGGCAGCCGGCGTCCTGCAGCCTCACGCCACAACGACCAACACGCCACTGGTTTACGGCGTTCCACATGGCGAGGAGAAAACGCTGGACTAGGGACCGGTTCCACAGGGACCAGTTCCGCGGGGATCGGTTCCACAGGGACCAGTTCCGCGGGGATCGGTTCCACAGGGACCAGTTCCACGGGGATCGGTTCCAAAGGGATTGGTTCCAAAGGGATCGGTTCCACAGGGACCGGTTCCAAAGGGATCGGTTCCACAGGGATCGGTTCCGCGGGGATCGGTTCCAAAGGGATCGGTTCCACAGGGACCAGTTCCGCGGGGATCGGTTCCAAAGGGATCGGTTCCACAGGGACCAGTTCCGCGGGGATCGATTCCAAAGGGATTGGTTCCAAAGGGATCGGTTCCACAGGGACCAGTTCTGCGGGGACCGGTTCCACAGGGATCGGTTCCACAGGGACCGGTTCCAAAGGGATCGGTTCCGTTCTACAGGGCGGACTGCAGGTCTGGGAGGCCACTAGACCGGCTTCATGAAGGTTTCTGGACCAGAACCACAGGATCCGACAGTTAAATCCACCTTTCAGGCCCAGTTTATGCCCTGATCAATAAGATTTGAAGTCCTAATATTCCCCAATCTGTTACCATGGTTACGCTGATCCAGATCTACCAAGACCAGGAACCGGACCCTAGAACTCCAATCCTCCCCGAGATCAGGAACCTGAATCCTAGAACTCCAGTCCTCACTGAGACCAGGAACCTGAATCCTAGAACTCCAGTCCTCACCGAGATCAGGAACCTGAATCCTAGAACTCCAGTCCTCACCGAGACCAGGACCCTGAATCCTAGAACTCTAGTCCTCACCGAGACCAGGAACCAGGATCCTAGAACTACAGTCCTCACCTAGACCAGGACCCTGAATCCTAGAACTCCAGTCCTCACTGAGACCACGAACCGGATCCTAGAACTCCAGTCCTCACTGAGACCAGGAACCTGAATCCTAGAACTCCAGTCCTCACCGCGACCAGGAACCTGAATCCTAGAACTCCAGTCCTCACCGCGACCAGGAACCTGAATCCTAGAACTCCAGTCCTCACCGCGACCAGGAACCTGATCCTAGAACTCCAGTCCTCACCGCGATCAGGAACCTGATCCTAGAACTCCAGTCCTCAGATCAGAACTATGACTTTGATTCCTGCTCTTAGTTTATGAAACAGCGTGTGGTTTATTATCGAAGTGTCTAAAATCGGTCCTCGAGGCCCGCTGTCCTGCAGGGGTTCCATGTATCCCTGCTCCAACACACCTGGCTCCCCTACATGGACCCAACAGCCGATGAGGTTCTGCACATGTTCTGATTAGCTTCAGTCAGGTGTGTTAGAGCAGTAATACATGGAAAACCTGCAGGATTGTGACCCTGGAGGACCGGAGCTGGACACCCTTGGTTTAGGACCAGAATGTTTGAAGGATCTTCTGGGTTGTTCTGAACTAACCAGATCCTTCAGTTCGTCAGGTCCGGTCTACTTCCTGTCCCAGATCCAGAACTAAACCTGGAGACAGAAACGTCCAGAAACCTGCAGGCCTGAGTGACGGACATCCGGCTTTGCTTCAGGTTTCTGACCGAAGCTGGACTCCAGCCTTTTCTGAGTGTGGAAGCAGAAGGTTGACGCCAAACAACAAAACCACAATGAGGAAAAAAACGCTTCTCGGAAAATGCAGCTGAGGGGAAACTTTGTTCCCTCCCTGCACTCAGAGTCCTGGTAAATGAGCCTTTAGCAAAACTTTCCCATTTTTTCCCTGTTCCCTTGTGACCTACTAACAGTCCAGAGTTTCCACTCAGCTGCAGAAACCAACCTGCCGCCAAGGAAGTGACATTTCCACAGTCCTCCAGAAGAGGATCTGGGATGGAACCAGAGTCCTGTCTATTACCAAAGGGGAGAAGCCTGGTGTTGTGTCAACATTTCCAGTTACGTCAGCAGCGAAGGGAAAAGTCCCACCTGATGGGAAGCTAGGCTGCGATAATGATGGAGAGTTGCTCATATTCGCTGCAGTTTGACAGAAACGATTCCCTTTAAATGGAGCAGAGTGGAAACATCCAGAAAGTTCACAGGATTACTGAAAGCTCTGAACTAAAGAGCTTAAAAAAAAAACAAAAAAACAGCAGAGACGCTTCCAAACGTCATTGTATTTTAGATACGATCAAAGCATTAAACTTCACGTTACTTTCATTTGTTTTTAGTGAAACATGAAAATATTCCCGCTAAAATGAAGGACGATTTTCCAAACCGGTTAGCAGCTAACCAGAAGACTTATTTACGTCATCCAACCACCACTCTTCTGTTTTTCTCAGTTTAAACTTCTCTCCTGGTCTAGTTTCACCATGTTCGGGTTGGAGCTTGTTAACGACGCGGCCGCTCGATGGATGACCCGCAACAAGGCAAACCAATCAATCAATCAATCACCTGGTTATAAACTGAATGCAAACACAAACTGCGTGAGTCGCTGTGTGTCAACGCAGGAAAGTGCAACAACACTTATCAGAATCTGCCACAAAGGGGCGCCTTACAGGTTACTGACAGCAGCAGAGGTTCGCAATTCCTGCAGCCGACAAAATGTAAAACTTTGCAATTAAAGTTAGCTTTTTATTTTGTCATTAGCTAGCCTACCTGCTGCAGGTAGCTAACGACAAAATAAACATCTAACTTTGTCAGCTACCTGCAGCAGGTAGGCTAGCAAACGACAAAATAAAGGGCTAACTTTGTTAGCTTCCTGCAGCAGTAGGCTAGCTAACGACAAAATAAAGGGCTAACTTTGTTAGCTACCTGCAACAGGTTGGCTAGCTAACGACAAAATAAAGGGCTAACTTTGTTAGCTACCTGCAGCAGGTCGGCTAGCTAACGACAAAATAAATGTCTAACTTTGTTAGCTAGCCTACCTGCAGCAGGTAGCTATCGACAAAATAAAGGGCTAACTTTGTTAGCAACCTGCAGCAGGTAGGCTAGCTAACAACAAAATAAACGTCTAACTTTGTTAGCTACCTGCAGAAGGTAGCTGACGTAAGAAACAATTAGCGTTCATGCTAAATGTAGTGATTTGCTTCTTTTATCTGCCAGATCTGGATCAGTTTTCAGCACATTTTTTTGTGTCCACAGGTAAAAAAAAACAAGGACGGAACCAGAATATCAAACAAAATATCACTTTTCTGGGACGAGGACCTTATCTTGTAGTTCAGAAGGTTTCGTAGCTCGGCTACATGCGGTAGGTCACCAGCATCATCGTTGCATCACTTCCTGTATTCGGGACGTCCTGTAAAGAGACGTCTCTCATGATTCATCTCAGCTCTGGCTCAAGTGTTTAATATTTTGTAAATTTTTGTCGTAACGTAAAGTTACCCGCAAACCTGTTACCATTTTTTGTAATTGTGTTTTGATTTTCAATTTATTCCTTTATGTTTTTTAAAAAAAATCATTTTGTATCGGGAATGGTGACCTGTCGAGGTGTACTTTGTCTTTCACCCGAAGACTGCTGGGATAGGCTCCAGCTTCCCCTCAACCATTCATCGGACTAAGCAGTCAAGAAAATGGATGGATGAATTTGTATCTGATGCATCTGATTCAGATTATGGATCTTCTGTCTGCAGTCTGTCTACCTGCTGGGTCTATAGATGAAATAAGCTACAGGTCAGTGGTCTCTTGGTGTGTTTGGGGACCTTAGAGGTGGCCACCGTCTCCGTGGGGCCACCCTCATGTCTGGACCTCAGTGATGCTGCCAACATGGACCCTGACATTTTGAGGACACGTGGTCGGTAGTGGTAATGAGCCGAGATGTCGGTCCCGGTTTTGTCTCCGGAGGAAGAAGAGGGAGGAAGGCTCTTTGAGCCCGGTGCTTTCTCTCAGTCCTCTGGGCGGGATGCTGACCTCTCTGCTGGTCCGGCTTTGGAAGTAAACACAGATTAACGTGGTCGTACTGAGCAGGAATGTGACGATCTGGCATGTCTGAGCTGAGCCGGCAGGACTCTGGAAGCTATATTGGAGCCTAAGTGGCGTGATACGCTGATGCTGGATTTCTGCTGACACAGAACTGGAAACCTTCCACAAACAGGAATATGTGAAACTTTCTCTTTGGACCAGATTCAGTTAAACTAGCCACTGAAACCACATGGACACATGTTTGTCTTCACTCAAATGGAACAAAATGGATTAATTCCACTTGTCTCATGCTATGGTACACGTACCACTGTCTCCGTCTCGTAGGACAATGATGAATTTTCCTGGAATTTTAGATCCAACAACCAGATCATATACGATCAATAACAACAACAATTAAACATGTTGCTCCAAAAAGCACTAAAACAATGCAGAGTTAGCAGGAATGAACTAGTTAACCAGTAAAAACGACCAGCTAACCAGCTGACATGATCAGTCAACTTGTTGACACAACCAGGTAAGCGGTCAACACAACCTGAGTTAACAGGTAAACACAGTCAGTTAACCAGCTTTTCTGACACATCAACATTATCAGCTACAATTATATAAATTAGGAGAAAAACTAGTGACAAGTTAGGTTGTTAACCAACGAACCTTAAAATCCAACCAGTTTATAAACTCTTTTCCTGCTAACTTACGTCATCAAGCATCATGAATGCAAGGAAAACTGAGGTGGTGAATAAACATATTTTTTCATCACTTCATCATTAATTTATGCACAGCATGTTCACTGCTAACTGCTAGCCTGTTTGCTGTAAACAGCTACTATCTTCACCACCACCTGCTAGTGTTACAGGTCCGGTCTAGGGTGCGAGCCCATAACAGGGTTATCCTGTATAAAACAGGAGAAATAATGAGGCAGGTGGCGGTACTTCCTTCTAGTGCAGCTTCGCTCAGCCGAATGCTTTATTTGGAGAGCACACAAATATTCTAATCCCAAATAACAGACACAGAAATATACTTCTGAATGATAACCAGAATTTTCACATCAACATTTAGCTAATGCCGATCCAAATGTTATACGGCACACAGAATTACACATTCTCCATTATACACTCTCCAAGTCACCAACTTTCTGTATAACATTATACCAAATTGTGGTTGTTGCTGTCTCATACTAATATATGTGAATACAAAAGCACGTGTTTACAGTGCTAGAGGAATCACCAACCCATCAGGGTTATTTAGACTGACAAGCCAGCATTTGTTTTCACTCTTGCTCTAATACTTGAACAACATTAACAGCTGGAAGTTGTACATGCCATTGAAGCAAAAGAAACATGTTTTCATTGCGGCATAATACACAAAAATAAAGTTCGGAGAGCCAATATGAAAGTTCGTAATGTAAACACACACACCACCATCTTAAATGCATTCACACGTGAGAACATTTAGTTCACATTCAACAAGTTATGTAAACAAAATACTCTTATTTAACAATTCGGAGTTCTAACGAACATCTTAACATCCATGTTTGTACAGTTTTCCGTATTGTCCGACCATACTAACCTGTATAAAACAGGAGAAATAATGAGACAGGTGGCGGTACTTCCTTCTAGTGCAGCTTCGCTCAGCCGAATGAGGAAACGGCGCAAGACTAGACGGTTACACTAGAAGCAGCACATGAGAAGCAAAGCGCCACCTGCCTTTCGGGCAGGTCTCTATGACGGTTCGCCCAGTGACTCGTAGGTGAACATCTGAGCGGGCCTCCTTGTCCGAGTCGACTTACGGGTTACAAACTGTTCACTGTTCTCACCAGTAAGATATTGTGTCCTTGTTTCAGTGTCTGGTCCACTATCACGCTGACCCATATAGTTCTGTTCAATATGTGCAGATACTGATTCAGGCGATGTATACAGTCCTGCTTGTGTCCGATCGAATGATATAGTAC
The DNA here is from genome assembly GCF_933228915.1 of Telmatherina bonti. NCBI lineage: Eukaryota > Metazoa > Chordata > Actinopteri > Atheriniformes > Telmatherinidae > Telmatherina > Telmatherina bonti. The sequence continues at coordinate 5,157,797 of NC_136617.1, forward strand.
CAGGGGGTGTGTGTTGTTTGGGGTAAACTCTCCATTGGTTCAGGACAAGCATTTCCTTCCATCTCTTCTGAGAGTCCGACTGGGCTGCATGGTTGGGTGACAGAATCCTTGTGGCTGTTTTCCTGCAGTTTGTTCGATGGTTTTGATTTTGTGCCTCCCGGGATTCTTAACCAGTAATGGAATCCATCATCCTCAGAGTCCGAGGATCCACTGCTTAGTGTCTCTTTAGGCCATGTTTCAATACTTGGATCTCCCCTTTTAGCTTTCCATTGAAGATGTTTCCTTGCAGGTGTGTCTGATTGTTGTTGCAGGGCATGCTTGGTTGGTACATTCCGAGGCTGTTGAGGTAAGTCTGCTGGCAGATCATTGACCAAGAGGAGAAGGTTATGATGTAGCGTCCGCTCCCTCTTCCCTCCTGTTTCTGTCACAATTCTGTAGACAGGTCCATCAGCTACCCTTTCCTTCACCACATAGACAGTTTCTTCCTAGAATGACCTTAGTTTACCTGGCCCCCCTCTTTCGCCCAGATTGCGAACTAGAACACGGTCTCCTGGTTCCAGAACAACACCTCTTACATGACGGTCATAAAAATGCTTGCCTCGAGTACTTGACTGCTGACTATTTTCAGTCGCAATTCTGTAGGCTTCCTTCATCCACACTGCCCATCTATCAGCATAGCCTTTTGGAGAATTCTTTTCCTCCTCAGAGTTGAGTCCAAACACCAGATCAACCGGTAGCCGTGGATGACGTCCGAACATCAGGTAATAAGGTGACATTCCTGTTGCCTCATGTCTGGTGCAGTTGTAGGCATGAAGGACATGTGGCAAGTGCTCTTTCCATCTCTCTTTTTCTTTTTCCCCCAAAGTTCTGAGCATCTGGAGCAGGGTGCGGTTAAACCTCTCTGCAGGATTGCTCTGATATGGTGTGGTCCGGGAATGACCCACTTTACTCAGATGTTGTAGAGTCTTGAAGAGTCCGTTCTCAAATTCCCTTCCCTGATCATGATGAAGTTTCCACAGATAACCAAACCTGGGGATGAAATCATCGAACAGTTTTTCTGCAGCCGTCTTTCCAGATTTGTTTCTGGTGGCATAGGCTTGGGCAAATCTGGTAAAATGGTCTACAACAACCAAAATATACTCACCCCCCCCCCCCCCCCCTTACTTGTGTCTAAATGAAGATAGTCAATTGACACAAGCTCAAGGGGTGAGCTGGTGGAAATGTTTGCCATTGGTGCTCTGATGTGGGAGGCAGGTTTTTTCTTCTTTATGCAGGGGCACATTCTCATCACATAAGCCTCAACATCCCGTTTCATGTATGGCCAATAAAATCTGTCTCTGATTAAGGCCAAGACTTTCTCATATCCAACATGACCCATATCATTGTGAAGGAGTTTAAGGACCATGGGCCTATACTGTTTAGGCAAAACAAGCGGACATCTTTGACCAGCTTTCCTGAAGAGGATACCATTTTTAAACTGGAGTTTTCCCCACTCATACAAGAGTTTTCTTGAGGGGCCGCTGACTTTGTTTCTGATGGCACTGGTTAGAATGTTGGTTGTTTCCTTCAACTTAACAATGGGGCCAATAACAGGATCATTTTGCTGAGAGTCAATTAGCTCTGCCTGGCTGATAGTTGGGAGCAACTCTGGGGACTGGGAATGCAAGCTGTCCTGAGAAAGCTCCAGAATGGCAACATAAGCAACATCATCTAGCTTTGCAGCTCGACTGCCATCCCATATGGCCTGCATGGTGTCTTTTGACAGTTCCTCAATACACGAATCCACAAATTTGTTAATGTCAACTGGTAGCCTAGATAGTGTGTCAGCATCCACATTAGCCTTGCCTGGCCTGTATCTAATCTCAAAGCAGAAGTCAGCTAGTTCACCAACCCATCTATGGCCAACAGCATTGAGCTTTGCTGTACTCATCACATAAGTCAATGGATTGTTGACCGTGTAGATGACAAAGTGGGGTGCATAGAAAAGATAATCTCTGAACTTTTCGCACACTGCCCACTTTAAAGCCAAAAACTCAAGCTTGCCTGAGTGTAGATGATAATTCTGTTCTGCTGGCGTGAGTGTTCTGGATCCATAGGCAATGACTCGCAGTTTCCCTCCTTGGCGCTGGTAGAGCACTGCACCAAGCCCTTGCTCAGAAGCATCTGTGTGCAGTACAAAGGGGAGACTAAAATCAGGATATACAAGCACCAGAGGATTAGAAAGGGTATGTATGACCTGATCGAGGGCCCCCTGATGTTCTTCCGTCCACCGTATTGGGGTCTTTGATGGTAGCTGTGCGCCCTTTGCCTTACATTTCCTGGGTGGATGGCCTCCACTGGGAGCATTTTTTGCTTTCAAAAGCTCATATATAGGTTTAGCAATCCTCGAGAAGTCCTGGAGATAAGTTCGATAATAGCTAAGGAAACCTAGAAGCTTACGAACCTCACCAACAGTACCAGGAGTTTTTTCTTTTAAAGTCTGAATGGCCTCCAGGTCTTTTGGATCAATTCGAACCCCTTCTGCAGAGACCAAACGTCCTACATAATGGACCTCCCTCTTGAAGAGCTCACATTTAGTAGGCCTGAGTTTGACACCATATTGTTGAAGCGCCCTCAAGATTTTTTCAACCTCTCAACATGCTCGTCAAATGTCTTAGCATAACAGAGAATATCATCTAAGTATGGGATGCAGTACTCATCTCTCAAGGAGTGGAGCATTTCATCCATACTTCTCTGGAACGCTGCTGGAGCGTTAGAAAGACCAAAGGGGATTCTCACCCACTCGTACAATCCCCATGGAGTGATAAACGCTGTCATGTGTCGAGATCCCTCATCAATGAAGCCCTGATGATAGGCTTTCCCCTGGTCCAAAATTGAGAACCAGCTGTACCCACCTATTGTGTCAATGAGGTCTTGGATGCGAGGCAGCGGGTGCCTGCCTGGGACTGTCTTTTGATTCAGCAGGCTGTAGTCTATACACAGCCGCAAGCTCCCATCTTTTTTTCGCACACAGACCACTGGAGCTGCATAAGGGGACTTAGATTTTACAATCCACTTCTTAGCAAGTAGGTCCTGAATATATTCCTTGACTTCTTTGTACAGTGGTTTGGGGACTGATGCATAGGATCTCTGGACAGGGATGTCATCCTTCAAGGTTATGTTCATTTGGAGGCTTGGAATACACCCTATATCATTCTCATCAGAGGAGAAGGCATTTGACTCCTCAAAGAGCATTTTTTTCACTATAGTCTGTTGTTCATCTGTGAGGTGGCTCAAATCAACAGGAGGGTGCCAGAGGTTAGACTCAAGTTGATCGTTTTCACCTCCACTGACATGCTCAAATGGGTTGCCGTCCTTTACTGCAATGTTATTGGTCTGAGCTGTCTCCACTATTTTATCAATAGTTTGGATACTACCCAGCACCATGAGATTGTCTAAGACAATGTCATGCTGGGTGTTGTTACCTACTGGGATTTTGACATAGGGCTGTTTAGTGTGGTGGATTGCAACTAAACCATCACCAATGTCTAGCTGTTCTAATTTTGAGTCAGAATTGTGGACTTCAAACAGTGCCATAGGCGAGGTGAAGTCAGCTGGGACCCTGCATTTAAGGTATGTGACATTACCAGGATGAATGAAAAAGCCTTGTCGCCCCACTCGAATGAGTGTAAGGTCATGAGCAGGCTCCTGGGTTTGTATAAAATTCACAATAGCCTCAGCTTTATCATTTTCAATCTGCATAGCATCTTTTAATAGCTTAATAATTACAGTGACCGCCTCAATTCCACATTCCTGTTCGAGAATGAGTTCTTGGATAACATTGAAGCCTAGAATTGGTCTTGACAGGCTCCCTTTGCTAACCAGGAAGGGTACTCTAATGGCCAGATTTGGATTGTCATTGTCAGGCAAGTTGAAGAGTAGTTCAGTCCATCCATCATATGGAATGGGTTCAACATTGGCAGCCATGAGGTCTAGTGTTCTGTCACCTAGAAGCTCGCTGAGAGGATGCACTTCTCGTTGGGGGAAAAACTTTTGTTTCCAGTTCTGGTCAATAATGCTGACTTGAGCACCCGAATCTAGGAGCACAGTCACAACATACCCATTCAAGTTGCATTTTAACAAACATTTTTGCCCAACAAGTTTAGCCACTCTCTGCGATGCAGTTACTGGGTCAGTTGGGGAGTGGGAAGAAGAATCATTTACCTGTACTGGTACTATCTCAACAATACCTGACTGGGACTTGGTATCATCACCGGTCACAGGTGGTCCCCCTGCTGAGACCGGGAAGCATTTCCCTGCTGCCTAGACCGCTTGAGACATCCCATCGCGCGATACCCCTCTTCACCACATGCAAAGCAGTGGTTGCAGTTGGTCTGGTGATCTGTAATACATTGGTGGCAGCCATATTGTTTACCTTTTCTTGATTGTTTGTTTCGTCTATTTGGACACTGACAGGCACATTGTGGTCTTGACTCATCAGACAACAGCTTTTCCTTTTCCTTATCTTTTGTCTGGAGACAGCTGACCCCTTGAGTAAGGGCCTGAACTTGAGCACTCAACTGATGAATTAGTTCATCTTTGGAATTAGCGTCCCTATCGGGCTTAGCTTTGGGCACATCACTAGAACTCACCTCACTGCTCTGAGCATATGCCAATTTTGGGCGAGCGGCACGACCTAAGCGTCTTTTTCTTTCGCTCTCCTCATGGGTGGTCCTCGTGATTTGTCTTAAAAGCACATAATCGGTTACGGAAGGGTCAGAGAGTAAGGGTTTTAGCTCCCTACGGATGTCCTCATGTTTTTCATTTAGGCCTTGGTAGATGGTGTGTAGAAACACATTCTGAACTGTTTGTGCCTCGTACCTAATGTCAGAGTCAGACTGGTTTGATGTGAGTATCACTTTCTGTCTGAGTCCCATCATTCTGTAGAGGAATTGCTGGGGAGTTTCGTGATCATGCTGCTTGGTGTTTATGAGCCCTTGGAACAATTCTGTGCTGCTCTTTTCCCCTAGGTGTGATTGTAAGGAGCTTCTCAGCTCAGGAATGGGCATTTCATCCTTGCTGGCAAGCATGTCTTTGAAGATGCCGGGTTTTACAACACGTAACACTGCCTGGATGATTTCACTTTCAGTGTAGCCATCCCTCAGTCCTCGGTCAATCTGTTTACTGATACTGCTGTAACTTCTATCTGAGGAGTTGTTGCCAATCTGTCCACCCTGTATCTTGAACTCCCTTCTCTGTAGGAGGGAGAGGTCTTTAAGTGCAATCAGACTTTCAGAGGGGTGAGGGGAGGGTTGGCTAGCGTATGCTCGGGATAATGGCAAAGCAGGTTCACAGAACTACTTGCAGGGTTCATTGGTAGGGCATTGCGCACTGGCTAAATGTGAAGGTGGTGCATTGTGAGTCTGCTGCAGATTCTGGCATAATTTCTCATAGTTACAGATTAACTTGCTTAGCTGTGATTCTAAAGTTTTTGTCTGAATTGCCAAATCAGCCGTTTCATTTTCTGTGTTATCTGCTACTGTACAACTGTCAGAAGTAACTGGTAAAGGGTGGGAAACACTGGCAGTAGGGGACAATACATCGGCATTACTGTCTACAATGGCTTCAGTCTGACTGCGGCTCCCAACCAGTTCTTTAACCCTGTCATCAAGATACAAGAGGTGTGACATACCATGATCTTCTGATCTTAGCAGAGTTTCACTGTCCATGTAAGAGCATATGTAGTCAACACAGCCTTCCTCATCATGTATGCTTAAGCTATGTGGATCGCCGTCAGATGTTCTGATGTCTGCCGCTAACTGGAACAACTCGTCGGCTGAGAGACGGAACAGTCCCTTCTTTATTGTCCATACCAGCTTCTTCCTTGCATCATCTTCCATTGTGACCTCAAAACGTGGTGTGCTGGCCCTGGAACTCCCTCACTCTGGCAACCGTCAGATGTCCTGGATTCTCTGGCCCACAGCTCTGTTTTATGGTTCAGTGGTCGAGTTGCTGGCCCACTGGTTCACACATTGATTGATGACTCGTGACAAGATAAGTCACCAATCCTGGACGAGCCCCCACAATTCTGTTACAGGTCCTTTCTAGGGTGCGAGCCCATAACAGGGTTATCCTGTATAAAACAGGAGAAATAATGAGGCAGGTGGCGGTACTTCCTTCTAGTGCAGCTTCGCTCAGCCGAATGCTTTATTTGGAGAGCACACAAATATTCTAATCCCAAATAACAGACACAGAAATATACTTCTGAATGATAACCAGAATTTTCACATCAACATTTAGCTAATGCCGATCCAAATGTTATACGGCACACAGAATTACACATTCTCCATTATACACTCTCCAAGTCACCAACTTTCTGTATAACATTATACCAAATTGTGGTTGTTGCTGTCTCATACTAATATATGTGAATACAAAAGCACGTGTTTACAGTGCTAGAGGAATCACCAACCCATCAGGGTTATTTAGACTGACAAGCCAGCATTTGTTTTCACTCTTGCTCTAATACTTGAACAACATTAACAGCTGGAAGTTGTACATGCCATTGAAGCAAAAGAAACATGTTTTCATTGCGGCATAATACACAAAAATAAAGTTTGGAGAGCCAGTATGAAAGTTCGTAATGTAAACACACACACTAGATGCCGCCATCTTAAATGCATTCACACGTGAGAACGTTTAGTTCACATTCAACAAGTTATGTAAACAAAACACTCTTATTTAACAATTCGGAGTTCTAACGAACATCTTAACATCCATATTTGTACAGTTTTCCGTATTGTCCGACCATACTAACCTGTATAAAACAGGAGAAATAATGAGACAGGTGGCGGTACTTCCTTCTAGTGCAGCTTCGCTCAGCCGAATGAGGAAACGGCGCAAGACTAGACGGTTACACTAGAAGCAGCACATGAGAAGCAAAGCGCCACACTGCCCTCTGCTGGTGACAGCAATTAATAGCTTGACTCTACCAAACGTTTCATACTGTAACTTGTTTATCAAACACAATTTAAACAAATCAAATTAAAACCAAAGTGTGACCACACATTGTATGTGTCACACTAGCATGTTCACTCCTACCTGTTAGTGTTTTCATTGCTAACTGCTAGCCTGTTTGCTACGAACAGCTACTATCTTCACCACCACCTGCTAGCATGTAACTGCTACCTCTTAGTAGTAAACATGCTAGCAGTTAGCAGTGAAAACACTAACAGCTACTATTTGTCCCACCAACTGCTAACACTTTCACTGCTACCTGTTAGTGTTTTCACTTCTAACTGCTAACATGTTTAATACTAACAGCTACTATCTTCACCACCAACTGCTAACTGGTTGTGTTTTCACCACTAACTGCTAGCGTGTTATTTTTTGACACATCAGATGAGCATGTTTGTCAAGACCCGAGAAGGTCTGAATGTGCACGTGAATCTCCACGCAGTCGTCTTTAGCAGTAATATTTAAACAAAGAGTTGTTGCATACTTGATTGTTCTAGTCGAAGATAAGATAAGACTTTATTTATCTCACAGTGGAGGAATTCACTGTTGCATAGGCTCTCAGAAACAACAAGGAGGGTGCAAATAGTAATGAAAGGTGCAAACAAAGTAGATAGTGCAAATAGTTAGTAAATAATATTAAAAATAAAAATATAACTAAACTACGAGTTAAAAAAAATCAAAAGAACAAGCAAAACGAGCAAAATACTATATACAATGCACATTAAAGATGTGATATACAATATATATATAAAATATAATATATTTTTATATATAAGATATATACATCTGTCTATACATACGAGATATATACACAGGAGAGGAGCAAAGCCACATAAACGGGACATAAGTTTTCATTGTTTTCCTGTGAAGAAATCCCAGCAATCCACAGTTTTATCATCAACCAGAAACCCGTCAGAGTAGCAGAAAAATGGCCACCATGCCAGATGTCCAGTCTGTCCCAGTGTACGGGGTTAAATAGGACACTTTTCTGTCTTTGCAAGTTGTCTTTGGAAATTTTGTCCCAGATGTTTCATCAGCAAAAGTGTGTATTTTCCTCAGTTTCACATCAAGCAAACAGAAACAGTTTGTTGATGGAGAGCTGCAGGTCTCTGATATCCTGCTGAGGCCTTTTTGACAGCTCCATCCAAAGCCTGGAAATTTCCATGACCTGCTCGTTACCATGGTAACAGCATGGAGATTGTCCTCATTCATGGTCTCAAACACCAAAGACAGATCTTTAAACTCCACGTGAAGGCGGCCGATGCTGGATCTATTGTCCTGCTCCGCCGCATGTGCAAGTTGGGCTGGTTTATCCAACAAAACGTTGATTTAAAATGTTTTATTCGGCTTCTTGAACAGATCAGAAGAACCTTTGAGAATTTTCAATAATTCTCTTTTCTTTAATTCTGTTTGTATTTAAGATGTTTAATCCAAATAAATTAAAAAAAAAAAAAAATCTGCATTCAATGTGAACTCAACCGCCTATGTTACAAATATGCACGTGACTTTTTTCAGAAATGATAAAAATGTCTTCTGCATCAGGCACAGGGATGCATTTAGGGAACATATCGAGGCAAAAACTGGTTAAGAAAAAAAGGTACAATAGAAAGGTTAAGACTGGAATACTGAGAAACTGTTGAAAAACTGAGAATAAAACAATTAGATTTTGAGTTTAACCGGTTTCAGGACAGAAGAAATCATCCATTCATGCCATTTAAGCGACATTAGAAAGCCTCAGCGTAAGAACTTTAATCACATTATTTTTTGGTGAAAGTGAATTTATTTTTTTATGAAAGTGGAATAACTTAGTGGAAAGTGGAATAATTTAGCTGAAAGTGGGTTATTTTGTAAAAAGTGGATTATTGTTGTGGAAAAGAAGCACTTTTTACTGAATGTGGATAAATTTAGTAGAAAGTGGATTACTTTAGTGTAAAGTGGATCATTTTAGTTGAAAGCATTTTATATTTTGTGGAAGGTGGATTCTTTTTCGCTGAAGACAGTTATTTTTTGTTGAAAGTGGATTTTTTTGTTATAAGTAGATCGTTTTTGTTTTAAGTAGATTTTTTGGAAAGTGGATTATTTTTGTGGAAAAGCAGCATTTTTGTTGAATGTGGATTAATTTAGCTGAAAGTGGGCTACTTTAGTGTGAAGTGGATTATTTGTGATATTTTTAAGCTGCATACAGGCAGACTGGATCCTCCTGGAAGGAAACTGGTATGGTTATTATCTCACTCTGCAGTGTTGTTTTCATGGAGACATTTATTCCTGCAGAAGATTATAGTTAACCTCATTGTGGTTTATTGTCATTCTGGGAGGAAGACATTCCCATCTCTTGGATGAAGATGCAGAAATAAAACAACAACACTGCACCCTTGGGAAACGTGTAAACCAACAGTGTTTTTTTCCCCGCCCTCTCCTCTCAGTCCTCTAAGGTGCAGGCGGTGGGTGGGCAGATTGTGGGGTAAAAATAAAGAGCAAAGAATGAGTCACTGTTCCCTCAATCCCAGTCTGGATAAAAATACATTCTCATAGACTCACATTCGTTCGCTCCACGCGTGGATGATGTTACATAAGCTGCAGCGTGGGAGGCGAGATGCGAGGCATGTATAATTCATCACGGTGGGGCTGAAGTCAAGGGAAGCTCCCGAACCAGTTCGGCTTGAATACAATGAATCAGAATGAATCGTCGCTGTTTTGAGTTTTAACATTAAATTGGTAAATAAACTGACAGATGAGCCCAAAGCTTCAGACGGAGGAACAGAAAGCAATAAAACGGGATGGAAACAAACAGGAAACGGAGCATTGTGCTCCACGTTCCAGACGTATGAAGAACATCAGGTTATTTCTGCTGCTGGCATCTAAATCAACATCCAAGCAAATATAAACGTCTTGTCGATGTCAGAGGAGACTGGTCAGACTGGTTGGAGATGATGGAAAGACAACAGGAAGTCCAGTCAGCACTGGTTCCAACCAGAACATTGTCTCTGAACCCGTCCAGCCTGGAAGCAGATGTTCTCCAGCAGCAGAAGACCACAGCGGGTTCCTCCTGTCAGTAAGAACAGGAAACTGAGGCTACAATTCACACAGTCTCACCAGAACTGGACAATAGAAGATGGAGAAACGTTGCTGGTCTGATGAGTCTCCAGTTCAGCTCCACATTCACATGGTAGGATCAGAATCTGCTGGAAACATCATGACAACATGGATCCATCCTGCCGACAACGCTGCAGGTGGAACGGTGGAGGCTTCATTAAAACAGCTGTTAATTCTTCACACTAAGTTGGTCTTATTCTGGTTTAAATTCTCCTCTTTGCATCGTTTCCAGGCTGGTCTGCATGTTTCATCCAGTCTGGGTGAAAAGTTTGCAGAGGTGAACATATCTGCTTCAGTCTCTTCTTCTTTTCTCTACTTTTCATTTGTTTAATTTGACCCAGAAATCAGTCCATATGTGAAGCATCTTCATGTTACTGAGCAGAACCAGCAAGAGACAACATGACTGACTTTTACTGGACGAGGAGATCTTGGAGAAGAGACGGGACGAAGACGGGACGAAGACGGGATCAGACGTCGTCGGGGGAGATCTCAGATAAACGTGGCTTCATTTAAAAAGGAAACAAAAGGTCTGAAACGATTTTTTACCCAGAAGTGTTTTTAATTCAAACCATCAGGTTTAGTTTTTCTCATTTTATCTTCTGCTGCTCTAAAGTTTAGTTTCATGAAGAATGAAGCCGTCCTCTAACACTGAATCCCAGAAAAGCTCTGGTGAGAGACTTCAAGACAAAAATACTTTGATGATGTTGTTTTATTGTGTCTGGATTATTGCAGCGTACCGAACACCAGTCTGAGGAAAACCTGCTCCAACGGTTCCCGTGATGCAGCTGCGATGTTTCTGCTGTTCTTCAGAGATTCCTTTTCCCGACTCGGAGAGCGCTTTACGGACAAACACGGCTATTACACCCGTTCCGGTCCTGGTTCTGGGGAAGCAGGGCTTCATCAACTCCCTGCAGGCCCCTGAGGTCCTGATGATGGGACCAACACCAAGCTTTGGCTCAGTGGCCCCCAGACTCCAGCTTGGTTTAATTACATGTTTAGTAAAATAAAAGCAATATTTAGAAGTTTCGACAACGACTGCGATTTGCAGGCGTCTCCACCGAGCAGCGGTTAGCTTGCGAGAATTGCGGCCTTTACAAGCTAGCAGCGGAGCGTTATTTTCTGGTTTTCTAGTTGTTGCAGAGGATTTGCTGACTTATCACAACTTTTCTCACTAATTTTCTTTTCTAAAGCCCTGAAATTTACTGTTAGTTCCGCCATGTTTCCCGGAAGGGAACTGGTCACATGACCCCCCCCCCCCCTCATGTCACGTCCGGGGACGCGTAAATGCAATAAAAGTGTTTCCATTACAGTTTTATATTTCTCCATCACAACGTGTGAAAAACCACATCATGAGAGCGTAAAAACCTTTCAGTGATGTTTCAGTCATTTATTTACATGTCGGTGTCTCCATCAGCGGTTTTGCAGCCATATTTAATTTTTCCACAAGTCTAGGAGTCATGGAAACGCAGCTTCTGACTCTTCCTTTAAGCTCGAGATCGGCGGACTCCTGTCGTATTAAATCAGCTTTTCATTGGTTTCTCTTGCATGTTACATCTTCAGACACGAGTCCAACCTGACTCGAAGTCCACCCGGCTCTGGTGATGCTGACCTGAAGCCAACAGAACCACATCATCTGCAAACAGCAGAGACCCGATCCTGAGTCCACCGAACCGGATCCGCCAACAGCTCGGCTGATCCTACAAACTCTGTCCATAAAGGTTCAGATGAGACGGCGCCTGAGTGGGTATGGAATACTGGATCGACGTGAGATTCAGAAAAACGAGGGAAAACAACCTGCGACTAAACAGAGAAGAAGAAAAACTTCCTGATTCATGGCTGCAAATCATCACTGAGGCTTTAAAGCTGTTTGACATGTTTTCTACCCCCCCCCAACCCGAGTTACATAACTGTTCTCAGGGTGTTAGACGGAGCCGTCCTGAAGACCGACCTTCTGGCTGCGTGAGGACGACGCTCTGCAGTTACAAGGTGTTACATAAGGCAGCAGCGTGACGGTCGGATGCAGAGGAAACCCTCCGACATCCCGGCTATCCCCACGTCAGGTCGCCTGCAGAGGAGCAGATCTTAACCTGACAGCGGGACATATTCTGCTGATGTCAGCAGCTTTACTGATGAAACCAGCAGAAGCAGATTTGTTCTCCATGTTTCCTCCTGACAGTGAGGAGGAGGAAACATGGAGAGGCGGCCAGAGAGACGTGATGAAGCAGCAGAGTCCCGTCAGACGCTCCAACAGATGGCGGCGAGAGGCTGCAGAGACATGGAGCCGACCTTCCTCCAGACTGCCGGGAAAATACGGATGTTAGGGAGTAAATACATCCAGAATCTGAGTCTGAAACAGACTCGGTCCAGTTCTGAACTCCTCAGCATGAAGCAGTTCTCATCCGGGTCCATGGTCCATGCTCGGGTCCCTGGCGCCACAGAGCGCCGCAAAAACCCGAGGACCGTAAAGTTCTCCAGAATATTCCGGTAAAGAATCCTGGTCCGATCTCCGCAGCTGCTCCAGTAGTTTAACACAATCTGAACCGGTTCCGTCGGTGTACAGATCCGTCCCTCTATGGGACCTGTTCAGGTCCTGGTTCTGGGGAGGACCCATCCCTACTCTGACCACCAGTCCAGTTATTCGGTCATGTGACCTTCAGCCTCTACGACTTCTTGAATCCACGTTTCCATGGAAACCGTTTCTGAGGAGACTCCGGCCAACAGTAGATGGATCAGCTGAAGGTCCAGGTCCAGGTCTCGGGTCCTGGTTCTGGTCTAGAATCTGATCTTTGCTGGATTTCAGATTAAACTAAAGAAACAGGAACCAAAGAAGAAGAAAAGATCCAGTTTAAACCAGTTCTTTACTTTCCGTCGTGTCGATACAACGTTGCTGCGTCCTGCCGGTTAGGAGGCTTTTATTCTGAAGGGCCCAGAGGTCAGAGGTCAGGATAATTTCCCTCTGGAGAGATTGTGTTCATGTTCACCTCTGCAGCATCTCTGGCTCGTATAGAAGTGGAAATGCTGCCGGTTTCGGCCTCCTGCCGTGTCGTCCTCGCGGTCCGGCTTCCTGTGTGACAGACAGGTCACCTGACCAGGTAGACTGTACCTGTCAGCAGCGACAGGAAGTGGCGCTGCTGACAGGTTGTACAGATAATTACCCGTCTGTCAGCGGCTGCAGACGGCGGAGACGTGCTCGGTGATGGCTGAACAGGTGTGCAGGTGTGACTAACCCCTCTGATGGAGCCGCCGCCGCTCCACCTGTCCACAGGTGATTAAAGCCTCAGTTTACAGCTGGTCATCACCTGTCAGGTAGCACAGCGACTCGCTAAGTGACTGATAGGTTGGAAGCATAGACTGTATACAGAGATGGGCGGAGCCTCCGTGACGTCACCCGTAGGTTTCTGAAGAGCTGAATTGAAACTCGGTGGGCGGTTCCTACCATCACCATCTTGGCAGGAGCGTGCGTGTCGTCTCACCCAGAAAATACAAATTTGGGCAAAGAGATGGAGCTGAGAGGGGGGCTGTGAGTGTCATGGTGGATGATTGACATCGAGCGAACTCTGAGCTTTCTGTAGCTAAGAGCTAACTGAGCTAACCCGGAGATAACAGGAGCTAACCAGCTAACGGAGGTAAGCGGGCTAAAGCTAAGTCACGTTGTTAACCGGCTAAAAACCGCGGTTGTTCTACGTTCTTCTGACTTGAAGCGGGAGATCGGGTACCTGTCAATCAAAAGGACACGCCCCTAAATATGCTGAATTTCCAGATTAAATTACTTTTAAACGGGCGAGTTAGAAAAAAATTCACTCCCCCCACAGCTGTCATGAAGGTAAAGCTGACCTATTAAACCTAAAATGGATTTTTTTTACCAGGCTGTAAACATGTTTATTCCTGCTGTAAACATGTTTATTCCTGCTGTAAACATGTTTATTTCTGCTGTAAACGTGTTTATTCCTGCTGTAAACATGTTTATTCCTGCTGTAAACATGTTTATTTCTGCTGTAAACGTGTTTATTCCTGCTGTAAACATGTTTATTTCTGCTGTAAACGTGTTTATTCCTGCTGTAAACATGTTTATTCCTGCTGTAAACATGTTTATTTCTGCTGTAAACGTGTTTATTCCTGCTGTAAACATGTTTATTTCTGCTGTAAACGTGTTTATTCCTGCTGTAAACACGTTTATTCCTGCTGTAAACATGTTTATTTCTGCTGTAAACACGTTTATTCCTGCTGTAAACATGTTTATTCCTGCTGTAAACATGTTTATTTCTGCTGTAAACATGTTTATTCCTGCTGTAAACATGTTTATTTCTGCTGTAAACATGTTTATTCCTGCTGTAAACATGTTTATTTCTGCTGTAAACGTGTTTATTCCTGCTGTAAACATGTTTATTTCTGCTGTAAACGTGTTTATTCCTGCTGTAAACACGTTTATTCCTGCTGTAAACATGTTTATTTCTGCTGTAAACATGTTTATTTCTGCTGTAAACATGTTTATTCCTGCTGTAAACATGTTTATTCCTGCTGTAAACATGTTTATTTCTGCTGTAAACATGTTTATTTCTGCTGTAAACATGTTTATTCCTGCTGTAAACATGTTTATTTCTGTTGTGAAGTTGGTCTTTTTAACATGGGAGTCTATGGGATATTGCTGTTTTGCAGCCCCTAGTGGATGAAGGGAGAACTGCAGTTTTATGCACATCGGCTTCACTTTTAACCACCTGAGGCTCCGTCCATCTTTACGGTATATGGTTGGAAGTCCATCCCAGCGGTAGAGGTGCAACGCTGCCCTCATATGGCCCTCACAGGGATATATATATATATATATATATATATATATATATATATATATATATATATATATATATATATATATATATATATATATATATATATATATATATATATATATATATATGTATATATACGTATATACATATATACATATACATATATACATACATACATATATATATATATATACACTACTCACAAAAAGTTAGGGATATTCAGCTTTTGGGTGAAATTTCCCAACAAGCCTAAAATGCATTCAAACCTGTACAGGTGAACTTAATGTGATCTTCTCTAAGCTTTTAAATGCACATGTCCAACTGATAAATGTTTCAATAAATTTTGCACAAGTTGCTGTTCTCTAACAAGGAGCTTAACGGCAAAAATCACGGCAGGTGTGTGATCCTTGAATTGACCAATAAATGTCCTGGTTCAATTAGAGCTGGTGTTTAAACAGTTGTCCTCATCATGCTGTTCACATTTTGACATCATGAGACCAAGACGACACCTAACAATGGAACAACAGTCCCTTGCCATTGCCATGCTTCAAACAGGACGTTCTCAGACAGAAGTGGCCACTGAGCTTGGAGTGTCACAGAGTGTCATCAGCAGGTTGCAACAGAGATATGAAGAGACTGGAAGAGTCACAGAAAGGCCTAGAAGTGGACGTCCTTTGGCCACATCCCGTGCTGATGACCGCTACATTGTGAACACTGCCCTGAGAAACCGGATGATGAATGCCACTCAACTCCAGGCACGTTTAAGAGAGGTGAGAGGCACCCAAGTGTCACGTCAGACCATTGGAAACCGTTTCCATCAGCGTGGTCTGCGTGCTAGACGACCTGCACGGGTACCTGACCACACCACCAGGCACAGGCATCATCGTCTTTCATGGGCCAGGGAGCATTTACGCTGGACGAGGAACCAGTGGGCCTCAGTGCTGTTCTCTGATGAAAGTCGATTCACACTGAGCAGAAATGATGGCCGGCAACGATGTTGGAGACGTCAGGGAGAGCGCTATGCATCAGCCACTGTTGTCACCAGGCCAGCTTTTGGTGGTGGCGGTGTTACAGTGTGGGCAGGGGTGTCCACTTGGTACAGAACTGCCCTACACTTTGTGAATGGTACAGTGACAAGCCCATACTACCTGAATAACATCATTAATCCAGTGATTGTGCCCCTACATGAACAGCACAGGCCTCATTTCATCTTCATGGACGACACTGCTCCTGCTCATCGAGGCCGCATCATCAGGGAACGGCTGTTGGAGACTGGTGTACCTCAAATGGAACGGCCTGCACTCTCTCCAGACCTGAATCCCATTGAAAACCTGTGGGATCAGCTGAGCCGTCGTGTAGAGGCTCGAGACCCTGCACCCCAGAACCTCAATGACCTGAGGGCTGCCCTTCAAGAAGAGTGGGATGCCATGCCTCAGCAGGCAATAAGTTGCCTTGTGAACAGCATGAGACGTCGTTGTCAAGCTGTAATTGATGCTCAAGGGCACATGACCAGATATTGAGACGTTCACATTTTTTGTTGTGGTGTAACTACCATTGTTGTTACCTTTTGTGTTGAATGAATTTTTTGAGATGAGGAAATCAGTAGTGCATCCTTCTACTTAAATGTCTTACTTTTATGATATTATATCACTGTAGCGTGAACATATTGCATTTTCCATAAATTTCACCTGAAAGCCAAATATCCCTAACTTTTTGTGAGTAGTGTATATATTATGCAGGAACCATAAACACGTTGACTTAGAAAGAAAAACAGAGAATTTAACTCTACTCAATGATCTCATGAATTCAGTTCAGCTAGATGGAAAATCTCACGATGAAATTACCCCATTAATCAGAAAAAGGTTTTATTTTGGGTTTATTTTTGCTTTTCTGGGTTGGTCCAGGACAGTAGATCTTCATCAGAAATTCAGTGCTGAAGGAGCCGGCAGGAGGAGGAGGAGGAGGTGATGTTCTGCAGAACAATGAAGGTCAAGAATGTTTCTTCCTCGTTGTGTTAGACGACATCGGTAGGAAGAGAATCCCACTTTTATCAGAGTATCCCTCTCCTGTAATCTGATTACTACATCCATCACTCCACATATCTTATCTCCATCAGTTTTTCCAGTTCGGTTGTCATGGCAACAAGCAAAATATTCCACATCCTAAGTATTTTCTGGTACCAGACCAGAAACATTTCATCCAGAAAACAGCAGATTATCCAGGAAAATGGCCTGGAAAACCTGAAAAATCATGGAAACGTCAACCTAACAGTGTCATACTGACATCTGGTGGCCACTTTGGGAACTACGGCCACCTAAAACATCATCAACCAGCTTGTTGCCTGTTCAGCAGGTTGCCGGTTCAGCAGGTTGCCGGTTCAGCAGGTTTCCGGTTCAGCAGGTTGCCGGTTCAGCTGGTTGCCGGTTCAGCAGGTTGCCGGTTCAGCTGGTTTCTGGTTCAGCTGGTTTCCGGTTCAGCAGGTTGCCGGTTCAGCAGGTTGCCGGTTCAGCTGGTTGCCGGTTCAACTGGTTTCCGGTTCAGCTGGTTTCCGGTTCAGCAGGTTGCCGGTTCAGCTGGTTGCCGGTTCAGCAGGTTGCCGGTTCAGCAGGTTGCCGGTTCAGCTGGTTTCCGGTTCAGCAGGTTGCTGGTTCAGCTGGTTGCCGGTTCAGCAGGTTGCCGGTTCAGCAGGTTGCTGGTTCAGCTGGTTTCCGGTTCAGCAGGTTGCCGGTTCAGCAGGTTGCCGGTTCAGCTGGTTTCCGGTTCAGCAGGTTGCCGGTTCAGCTGGTTGCCGGTTCAGCTGGTTGCCGGTTCAGCAGGTTTCCGGTTCAGCAGGTTGCCGGTTCAGCAGGTTGCCGGTTCAGCTGGTTGCCGGTTCAGCAGGTTGCCGGTTCAGCTGGTTGCCGGTTCAGCTGGTTGCCGGTTCAGCAGGTTGCCGGTTCAGCTGGTTGCCGGTTCAGCAGGTTGCCGGTTCAGCTGGTTGCCGGTTCAGCAGGTTGCCGGTTCAGCTGGTTGCCGGTTCAGCTGGTTGCCGGTTCAGCAGGTTGCCGGTTCAGCTGGTTGCCGGTTCAGCTGGTTGCCGGTTCAGCAGGTTGCCGGTTCAGCTGGTTTCCGGTTCAGCAGGTTGCCGGTTCAGCAGGTTGCCGGTTCAGCTGGTTGCCGGTTCAGCAGGTTTCCGGTTCAGCAGGTTGTCGGTTCAGCAGGTTGCCGGTTCAGCAGGTTGTCGGTTCAGCAGGTTGCCAGTTAGCACATCTCAGCTCAGGAAGTCGTGAAGATCTACAACATTATTTATTTTGGGTTTGATGGTTCTATCAGAAGGCAGAAAGAACAGATCTGGTGAGGAAGAGCTTAGATGCCCCCACCATCATCATCATCGTCGTCGTCGTCACCACCACCTTCTGGTCGGTCGTATTTTACATGATTTCCTGTGCAACTGACCCGCTGCGGGTTTCTGTAAGAATCCCTGCAGTGATGTTTACCTGAAATCTGGACCAGATGCAGATTTTTACACAACAAAGTGCATTGTGTCTTTCCTCTCAGGTTAAACACAGCTCAGCCCACACGGCTGGCGCTGCTGCTGTGACGGAGACATTTATACACTGCACATGATGATGGACTGGAGTCCAGCCGCGCTCAAAGGAAGGTCAATAACGTGATCTGCTGGTGAAAGACTCGGCCGGCCGCCAGCCATTGTTGAAGGAGGCTTATTTCCAAAGCAAGCACGCAGTCGCCTCGTCTCTACTCACGCTCAGCTCAGGAGTGTTTCCTCTGCAGGAGACAATAAGACAATAGCAGCGAGCGGCTCGGTGGTCCCTCAGCGGTGGGAGAAGTCCCAGGAGACGGCGGGAATTTAATCATTCTACATGCAAAGTGATGAAAAATGCGACGTCTTTAAACGAGTTCACTGCTGCTGGAACGTCCGAGACTCAAACTATTTATATACACATAAAAATAACTAAAAAACAACTGCAGAAGCTAAAAGGTTTACCTAAACAACCCTATTTAATCTGATGGAAAATATGAGCCGATTGCTGTAAAAACAGGAGCATTTCAGAGAGGCAGAGACTCTCAGAAACACAGGCAGAGCTTCAGCAACCTGAGACGAGCCGGGTCGATTTGTGGGAAAGTCTCAACATTTCACCGTCTGCAGCGTAAAACATCTGCAGAATCAGATTCAGAGGGAATTTCTCTCATTAAGAACAGAAAAAACACCTGGAGGGAGAAGTTAGAGCGAATCAGGTTAAACATCAGACGTGTGAGTAACACCATTAAAGAGCACTTCACAGAGGTAGAGCCTCTCAGAAGTAAAAGGTGGACAGAAGTTCAATAATCTTCAAAAAATGTGTCCAAAGTTTGGATAAATCTGAGGAAAAAAAACCTTCCACCGTCTACAGGGAATAATATCAGAAGATTCAGAGAATCAGAAGGAATCTCTGTATGCTGGGGACAAGGCTGGATGCTGGTGATCCTCTGCATTATAACATGATTCTCTACTGGAAACCAGTGCATGGAGTCAGGAAGCTTCCAGAAACCAGTGTGAAACCAGTTCATGCAGGTTAAAGCTCCATCATACGTGAGAGGATCCAGAAACACGCCGTCTTCTCTGGACCAAAGCTCATTTAAAATGTTCTGAGTGGAAACCTGGATGAAGATGTGGAATAGTTTGTGGACAGCATGGACGGCGTGTCCTGCAGACTAAAGAGGAGAGGGAGCATCCAGCTTGTTATCAGAGGAATCTCTGTATGAACAGGACAGGTTGAAAAGCCACCCCCATTTCAGAGCAACGTTTGTTCCCATCCAGACGTCGTTCCTGCGGCGTGATTTAACCTCTTTACTGAACATCCATCAAACACTCTGAAAGCCCACCACGCTCTCCAGCCTCTTGCGCAACCCTTCCTGCTCGGTCTGAACCTCTTATCAGCTCGGCTCAGCCTCCGTCTGACCACTCAGAAAGCGGCTTCGCGGTCCGGCTCCGAGCGAAAGGACAAAATAACAAAAACAGCCTGATAACGGCTGTGGACCTTTGTCCTTCTCAGTACACACGGATGCTGGTTGAACCCCCTTGCAGAGATCTGAAGGTGCATCTGACAGGAAAATTCATCACGTCAAACAAATGAAAGCAGCTGATTTCCTGCAGGTTTTAACAGGAAGGAGCATGTTTGTGCAGCAGCGCCCTCTGCTGGAGGAGGTCCGACGTCAGTCGTTACGGAGGAAAAACGTCGGCTTGCTGAGAAACGCTTCCAGTCTGGCGGCGCGGAGGAGCCATGTTGTTAACAACCCTGGTTTTACCCTGGAGGCGGCGTTTTCAGTCAGTTCCACCCACTAAATACTGAATTTTACATAAAACACACATTTAAACTGTCGCTGAGATTCATCAGGACGAAGTAAAAATTTGTTTCTCACTGAAAAACAAACATTTTTGTGTTTAATGTTGAAGTTCAGCTCACAGGATCCGCAATGAAGATCCTCCAGTTTGTTCGGTTCTAGTCGGACCGAGACGTCCAGAAGCGTTTTGTCTGGACAAAGCAAACTTTAACAGTAACCAGGGGTTAACCTGCCTACCTGTCTGTGGGCGGAGCTTTAGCCTCTTTTCCTCTGAAGAGGGACGAGATGCGGCTTCGTCTCAGTTGGTCGTCAACACAACCTTCCTGCTGGCGGCAGAACGTCGGTGTTTTCATGACAAATATTTCCGTCATCCAATCAGAAAAAGTCTCCTTACAGACTGTAAGAGAAGCAACTCTGCAGGAATCCATCATCTACAGGTGAGACAGCAGGTTGAATGTGAGTCCAGACCGGGGTGGGGGGGGGGGGCAGCTCTGGGCACAGCTGACTCACATCAGACTTAATTAGCATCTAACTGCACTGGTCTGAGAATTACCCACTGGTTTGAAGCAGCCGAGTTGCAGCAGGGAAACTCCAACACTTGTCGGACCGCGGCCCTCGAGGACTGGAGTTGATAAGTCCTATAGCTAGGGATGGTTAGCATCCCTTAGTTATGCTGCTATAGGTTTAGACTGCTGAGGGATATTTCCTGATACACTGAGCTTCTTTCTCTTTATCTCTCTCTTTTATCCCCCCCCAATAACAGTGTTGCATCATTAACATGTATGTCTCCTGTCTCAGCAGGTCTCCCTGGCCGGGAGTAGCAGTTCCTGTTGTCTGTTGTCTTTCTGTCCTCTTCCCCCCACACAGCAGAGGCAGATGGCTGCCTGTCCTGAGCCGGGTTCTGCCGGAGGTTTCCTTCCTGTTAAAAGGGAGTTTTTTCCTTCCCACTGTTGCCAGTGTGCTTGCTCAGGATGGGAGATTGAGTTGGACTCAACTCAATCTGTTGGTTTCCTTATATAGGCTGTTATGAATTGGCCTTCATTATGTTTTCTTCTCTGTTTGTAAAGATGAGATGACGTTGCCGTGATTTGATGCTATATAAAATAAAGTTGAATTGAATTGAAATTTCAGTGCACTTTGGGACCATTTGGGACCTTTTGAGACATTTCAAGAACTTTTTAAATGTTTCTGGACATTTTAGGACATGTTGGGGACTTTCAAGACATTTTGGGACGTTTCGGTGCGTTTCGGGACCTTTCGGTGCGTTTCGGGACCTTTCAGTGCGTTTCAGGACCTTTCGGTGCGTTTCAGGACCTTTTGAGACCTTTCGGGACCTTTCAGTGCGTTTCGGGACCTTTCGGTGCGTTTCGGGACCTTTCGGTGCGTTTCAGGACCTTTCGGTGCGTTTCAGGACCTTTCGGTGCGTTTCAGGACCTTTCAGTGCGTTTCGGGACTTTTTGAGACCTTTCAGTGCGTTTCAGGACCTTTCGGTGCGTTTCAGGACCTTTCGGTGCGTTTCAGGACCTTTCGGTGCGTTTCAGGACCTTTCGGTGTGTTTCAGGACCTTTCGGTGCATTTCAGGACCTTTCGGTGCGTTTCAGGACCTTTCAGTGCGTTTCGGGACTTTTTGAGACCTTTCGGGACCTTTCAGTGCGTTTCAGGACCTTTCAGTGCGTTTCAGGACCTTTCGGTGCGTTTCAGGACCTTTCAGTGCGTTTCGGGACCTTTTGAGACCTTTCGGGACCTTTCAGTGCGTTTCAGGACCTTTCGGTTCGTTTTGGGACCTTTCGGTGCGTTTCAGGACCTTTCGGTGCGTTTCAGGACCTTTCGGTGCGTTTCGGGACCTTTGGAGACCTTTCGGGACCTTTCAGTGCGTTTCAGGACCTTTCGGTGCGTTTCAGGACCTTTCGGTGCGTTTCAGGACCTTTCAGTGCGTTTCAGGACCTTTCGGTGCGTTTCAGGACCTTTCGGTGCGTTTCAGGACCTTTCAGTGCGTTTCGGGACCTTTTGAGACCTTTCAGTGCGTTTCAGGACCTTTCGGTCCGTTTCGGTGCGTTTCAGGACCTTTCGGTGCGTTTCGGGACCTTTTGAGACCTTTCGGGACCTTTCAGTGCGTTTCAGGACCTTTCAGTGCGTTTCGGGACCTTTCGGTGCGTTTCAGGACCTTTCAGTGCGTTTCAGGACCTTTCGGTGCGTTTCGGGACCTTTTGAGACTTTTTGGGACCTTTCAGTGCGTTTTGGGACCTTTCAGGACCTTTCGGGACCTTTCGGGACGTTGTTGGAGCGACACAGCAACGTTCTGGAAAAGGTTTTATTCATCTGTACAGCAGCAGACGAGGCTTTTACACAAACTGTTATAAATATCAGCAGTCTAGTTGGTAGAAAATTAAAAAAGAAGATATTTAACATTATAAACACTTCTTCTCTGGTGGGATTGTCCACACATGGGGGGCGTCTCTGTTCTTCACCGTGGCAGACCTGGTCCAGTTCTCCCAGTTCTGGCCGCTTCGTCACCACAAACATGCACACACATACGCAGACATGCAGAGTTCATCGCCATGACAACCAAGTAACCATTTGGTCCTGAAGGCTGAAACATTCAGACGTGTGCAGAACAACGCCGCCCCCCTGTGGGCGGAGCCGGTACCGCAGGCGAACGCCAGGCTGGGTGGTCAAAGCGTCCCAACGTGTCCACTGGACCGGAGGAAGAGATAAAGCTAAAAGGAGAACTTTGGCATGTCCACCTCTGACCCCGCGACGCCTGGAGGGAGGAATTCTGGGAAAATCAGAAGCTTCCAGAACTTTTCCATCAGAAACAGAGACGGGTCGGTTCAGAGCAAAACCATGAAGAAGAAGATGATGATGTCACACAGCGGTCCTCCAAACCACCCGGAGGAATCTGATCCTGGATCTGGACTCTGGAGACCAGAGTCTGGGGGCTGGAGTCTGGGGGCTGGAGTCTGGGGGCTGGAGACTGGAGACCGGAGTCTGGAGACCGGAGTCTGGAGACCGGAGACTGGGGGCTGGAGACTGGAGACCGGAGTCTGGGGGCTGGAGACTGGAGACCGGAGACTGGAGACTGGGGGCTGGAGACTGGAGACTGGAGACTGGAGACCGGAGTCTGGGGGCTGGAGACTGGAGACCGGAGACTGGGGGCTGGAGTCTGGGGGCTGGAGTCTGGGGGCTGGAGTCTGGGGGCTGGAGACTGGAGACCGGAGTCTGGAGACCGGAGACTGGAGACCGGAGACTGGGGGCTGGAGACTGGAGACCGGAGACTGGGGGCTGGAGACTGGAGACCGGAGACTGGAGACTGGGGGCTGGAGACTGGAGACTGGAGACTGGAGACCGGAGTCTGGGGGCTGGAGACTGGAGACCGGAGACTGGGGGCTGGAGTCTGGGGGCTGGAGTCTGGGGGCTGGAGACTGGGGGCTGGAGTCTGGGGGCTGGAGACTGGAGACTGGAGACTGGAGACTGGGGGCTGGAGACTGGAGACTGGAGACTGGAGACTGGGGGCTGGAGACTGGGGGCTGGAGACTGGGGGCTGGAGACTGGGGGCTGGAGACTGGGGGCTGGAGTCTGGAGACTGGAGACTGGGGGCTGGAGACTGGAGACCGGAGACTGGGGGCTGGAGACTGGAGACTGGAGACTGGGGGCTGGAGACTGGGGGCTGGAGACTGGAGACTGGAGACTGGAGACCGGAGACTGGAGACCGGAGACTGGAGACTGGAGACTGGAGACTGGAGACCGGAGACTGGAGACCGGAGACTGGAGACTGGAGACTGGAGACCGGAGACTGGAGACTGGAGACTGGAGACTGGAGACTGGAGACTGGAGACCGGAGACTGGAGACCGGAGACTGGGGGCTGGAGACTGGAGACTGGAGACTGGGGGCTGGAGACTGGGGGCTGGAGACTGGAGACTGGAGACTGGAGACCGGAGACTGGAGACCGGAGACTGGGGGCTGGAGACTGGAGACCGGAGACTGGGGGCTGGAGACTGGAGACCGGAGACTGGGGGCTGGAGACTGGAGACCGGAGACTGGAGACCGGAGACTGGAGACTGGAGACTGGAGACTGGGGGCTGGAGACTGGAGACTGGAGACTGGAGACCGGAGACTGGAGACCGGAGACTGGGGGCTGGAGACTGGAGACCGGAGACTGGGGGCTGGAGACTGGAGACCGGAGACTGGAGACCGGAGACTGGAGACTGGAGACTGGAGACTGGGGGCTGGAGACTGGAGACTGGAGACTGGAGACCGGAGACTGGAGACCGGAGACTGGAGACTGGAGACTGGAGACTGGGGGCTGGAGACTGGAGACCGGAGACTGGAGACCGGAGACTGGAGACTGGAGACCGGAGACTGGAGACTGGAGACTGGAGACCGGAGACTGGAGACCGGAGACTGGAGACTGGAGACTGGAGACTGGAGACCGGAGACTGGAGACTGGAGACTGGAGACTGGAGACTGGAGACTGGGGGCTGGAGACTGGAGACCGGAGACTGGAGACCGGAGACTGGAGACTGGAGACTGGAGACTGGGGGCTGGAGACTGGAGACTGGAGACTGGAGACCGGAGACTGGAGACCGGAGACTGGGGGCTGGAGACTGGAGACCGGAGACTGGGGGCTGGAGACTGGAGACCGGAGACTGGAGACCGGAGACTGGAGACTGGAGACTGGAGACCGGAGACTGGAGACCGGAGACTGGGGGCTGGAGACTGGAGACTGGGGGCTGGAGACTGGAGACTGGGGGCTGGAGACTGGAGACCGGAGACTGGGGGCTGGAGACTGGAGACCGGAGACTGGGGGCTGGAGACTGGAGACCGGAGACTGGGGGCTGGAGTCTGGAGACTGGAGACTGGGGGCTGGAGTCTGGAGACTGGGGGCTGGAGACTGGAGACCGGAGACTGGGGGCTGGAGACTGGAGACCGGAGACTGGGGGCTGGAGACTGGAGACCGGAGACTGGGGGCTGGAGACTGGAGACCGGAGACTGGGGGCTGGAGTCTGGAGACTGGAGACTGGAGACTGGGGGCTGGAGACTGGAGACTGGAGACTGGAGACTGGGGGCTGGAGACTGGAGACTGGAGACTGGAGACCGGAGTCTGGGGGCTGGAGACTGGAGACTGGAGACTGGAGACCGGAGACTGGGGGCTGGAGACTGGGGGCTGGAGTCTGGAGACCGGAGTCTGGGGGCTGGAGACTGGAGACTGGAGACCGGAGTCTGGGGGCTGGAGACTGGAGACTGGGGGCTGGAGACTGGAGACTGGGGGCTGGAGTCTGGAGACTGGAGACTGGGGGCTGGGGGCTGGAGACTGGAGACTGGAGACTGGAGACCGGAGACTGGAGACCGGAGACTGGGGGCTGGAGACTGGAGACTGGAGACCGGAGACTGGGGGCTGGAGACTGGAGACCGGAGACTGGAGACCGGAGACTGGAGACCGGAGACTGGAGACTGGAGACCGGAGACTGGAGACCGGAGACTGGGGGCTGGAGACTGGAGACCGGAGACTGGAGACCGGAGACTGGAGACCGGAGACTGGAGACTGGAGACTGGAGACTGGGGGCTGGAGACTGGAGACTGGAGACTGGAGACTGGGGGCTGGAGACTGGAGACCGGAGACTGGGGGCTGGAGACTGGAGACCGGAGACTGGGGGCTGGAGACTGGAGACCGGAGACTGGGGGCTGGAGTCTGGAGACTGGAGACTGGGGGCTGGAGTCTGGAGACTGGGGGCTGGAGACTGGAGACCGGAGACTGGGGGCTGGAGACTGGAGACTGGAGACCGGAGACTGGGGGCTGGAGACTGGAGACCGGAGACTGGGGGCTGGAGTCTGGAGACTGGAGACTGGGGGCTGGAGACTGGAGACTGGAGACTGGAGACTGGGGGCTGGAGACTGGAGACTGGAGACTGGAGACCGGAGTCTGGGGGCTGGAGACTGGAGACTGGAGACCGGAGACTGGGGGCTGGAGACTGGAGACTGGGGGCTGGAGACTGGGGGCTGGAGTCTGGAGACCGGAGTCTGGGGGCTGGAGACTGGAGACTGGAGACCGGAGTCTGGGGGCTGGAGACTGGAGACTGGGGGCTGGAGACTGGAGACTGGGGGCTGGAGTCTGGAGACTGGAGACTGGGGGCTGGAGACTGGAGACTGGAGACTGGGGGCCGGAGACTGGAGACTGGAGACTGGAGACTGGAGACTGGAGACTGGGGGCCGGAGACTGGAGACCGGAGACTGGGGGCTGGAGACTGGAGACTGGAGACTGGAGACTGGGGGCTGGAGACTGGAGACTGGAGACTGGAGACCGGAGACTGGGGGCCGGAGACTGGGGGCTGGAGACTGGAGACTGGGGGCTGGAGTCTGGGGGCTGGAGTCTGGAGACTGGGGGCCGGAGTCTGGGGGCTGGAGACCGGAGACTGGGGGCCGGAGTCTGGGGGCTGGAGACTGGAGACTGGGGGCTGGAGACTGGAGACCGGAGACTGGGGGCTGGAGACTGGAGACTGGAGACCGGAGACTGGGGGCTGGAGACTGGAGACCGGAGACTGGGGGCTGGAGACTGGAGACCGGAGACTGGGGGCTGGAGTCTGGAGACTGGAGACTGGGGGCTGGAGACTGGAGACTGGAGACTGGAGACTGGGGGCTGGAGACTGGAGACTGGAGACTGGAGACCGGAGTCTGGGGGCTGGAGACTGGAGACTGGAGACCGGAGACTGGGGGCTGGAGACTGGAGACTGGGGGCTGGAGACTGGGGGCTGGAGTCTGGAGACCGGAGTCTGGGGGCTGGAGACTGGAGACTGGAGACCGGAGTCTGGGGGCTGGAGACTGGAGACTGGGGGCTGGAGACTGGAGACTGGGGGCTGGAGTCTGGAGACTGGAGACTGGGGGCTGGAGACTGGAGACTGGAGACTGGGGGCCGGAGACTGGAGACTGGAGACTGGAGACTGGAGACTGGAGACTGGGGGCCGGAGACTGGAGACCGGAGACTGGGGGCTGGAGACTGGAGACTGGAGACTGGAGACTGGGGGCTGGAGACTGGAGACTGGAGACTGGAGACCGGAGACTGGGGGCCGGAGACTGGGGGCTGGAGACTGGAGACTGGGGGCTGGAGTCTGGGGGCTGGAGTCTGGAGACTGGGGGCCGGAGTCTGGGGGCTGGAGACCGGAGACTGGGGGCCGGAGTCTGGGGGCTGGAGACTGGAGACTGGGGGCTGGAGTCTGGAGACCGGAGACTGGGGGCTGGAGACTGGAGACTGGAGACTGGAGACTGGGGGCTGGAGTCTGGAGACTGGAGACTGGAGACTGGAGACTGGAGACTGGGGGCTGGAGACTGGAGACTGGAGACTGGAGACTGGGGGCTGGAGACTGGAGACTGGAGACTGGAGACCGGAGACTGGGGGCTGGAGACTGGAGACTGGGGGCCGGAGTCTGGGGGCTGGAGACCGGAGACTGGGGGCCGGAGTCTGGGGGCTGGAGTCTGGAGACTGGGGGCCGGAGTCTGGGGGCTGGAGACTGGAGACTGGGGGCTGGAGACTGGAGACTGGGGGCTGGAGACTGGAGACTGGGGGCTGGAGACTGGGGGCTGGAGACTGGGGGCTGGAGACTGGGGGCTGGAGACTGGGGGCCGGAGACTGGGGGCTGGAGACTGGAGACTGGGGGCTGGAGACTGGAGACTGGGGGCTGGAGACTGGAGACTGGGGGCTGGAGACTGGGGGCTGGAGACTGGGGGCCGGAGACTGGGGGCTGGAGACTGGAGACTGGGGGCTGGAGACTGGAGACTGGGGGCTGGAGACTGGAGACTGGGGGCTGGAGACTGGGGGCCGGAGACTGGGGGCCGGAGACTGGGGGCTGGAGACTGGAGACTGGGGGCTGGAGACTGGGGGCTGGAGACTGGAGACTGGGGGCTGGAGACTGGAGACTGGGGGCTGGAGACTGGGGGCTGGAGACTGGGGGCTGGAGACTGGGGGCTGGAGACTGGAGACTGGGGGCTGGAGACTGGAGACTGGAGACCGGAGACTGGGGGCCGGAGTCTGGGGGCTGGAGACTGGGGGCTGGAGACTGGAGACTGGGGGCTGGAGACTGGGGGCTGGAGACTGGAGACTGGGGGCTGGAGACTGGAGACTGGGGGCCGGAGACTGGAGACTGGGGGCTGGAGACTGGAGACTGGGGGCTGGAGTCTGGAGACTGGGGGCCGGAGACTGGAGACTGGGGGCTGGAGACTGGAGACTGGGGGCTGGAGTCTGGGGGCCGGAGACTGGAGACCGGAGACTGGGGGCTGGAGTCTGGGGGCTGGAGTCTGGGGGCCGGAGACTGGAGACCGGAGACTGGGGGCTGGAGTCTGGGGGCTGGAGTCTGGGGGCTGGAGTCTGGGGGCCGGAGACTGGAGACCGGAGACTGGGGGCCGGAGTCTGGGGGCTGGAGTCTGGGGGCCGGAGACTGGAGACCGGAGACTGGGGGCTGGAGTCTGGGGGCCGGAGACTGGAGACCGGAGACTGGGGGCTGGAGTCTGGGGGCCGGAGACTGGAGACCGGAGACTGGGGGCCGGAGACTGGAGACCGGAGACTGGGGGCTGGAGTCTGGGGGCCGGAGACTGGAGACCGGAGACTGGGGGCTGGAGTCTGGGGGCCGGAGACTGGAGACCGGAGTCTGGGGGCCGGAGACTGGAGACCGGAGACTGGGGGCCGGAGACTGGAGACCGGAGACTGGGGGCTGGAGTCTGGGGGCCGGAGACTGGAGACCGGAGACTGGGGGCTGGAGTCTGGGGGCCGGAGACTGGAGACCGGAGTCTGGGGGCCGGAGACTGGAGACCGGACTCTCCAGAGACCCGATCAGCTCAACATGGAGTCTGAGAATTAAAACGGCTCATCTGTCTTGGAGATCTAAGTCTTGTTCTGATTCACTGATATCGTCTTGGAAACAGGATTTCGTTTCCTGATGGTCTGAGTCCAGGATCTGAGTCCGATCCAGAGTTGGTCCAGTTCTAAGGAAAGGGAACCTTTGTCTTCCCCATCAGTCTGAACCCCGTAGAGGAGCTTTCTGGTCCAACGGATCCTCATGGACAGATGTTTACTGATGTTTCGTTCCTCTGGAGGAACTTTGAAATCAATTATTTACCATCAATAATGTGATCGATTCCTAACAGCTGTTCTGGTTAATGCCTAGTATTACTATAACTAATATAACTAACTATAACCAGTTACCACCGATTCACCAGGAACACTTCTCCAGGACCCGTCGGGGTCCTGGTTCTGGAGAGGATCCGTCCCTCCGTCGGACCCGTCAGGGTCCTGGTTCTGGAGAGGATCCGTCCCTCCGTCCGACCCGTCGGGGTCCTGGTTCTGGGAAGGATCCGTCCCTCCGTCGGACCCGTCAGGGTCCTGGTTCTGGAGAGGATCCGTCCCTCCGTCCGACCCGTCGGGGTCCTGGTTCTGGGAAGGATCCGTCCCTCCGTCCGACCCGTCGGGGTCCTGGTTCTGGGAAGGATCCGTCCCTCCGTCGGACCCGTCAGGGTCCTGGTTCTGGAGAGGATCCGTCCCTCCGTCCGACCCGTCGGGGTCCTGGTTCTGGAGAGGATCCGTCCCTCCGTCCGACCCGTCGGGGTCCTGGTTCTGGGAAGGATCCGTCCCTCCGTCTGACCCGTCGGGGTCCTGGTTCTGGAGAGGATCCGTCCCTCCGTCTGACCCGTCGGGGTCCTGGTTCTGGAGAGGATCCGTCCCTCCGTCCGACCCGTCGGGGTCCTGGTTCTGGAGAGGATCCGTCCCTCCGTCGGGGTCCTGGTTCTGGAGAGGATCCGTCCCTCCGTCGGACCCGTCGGGGTCCTGGTTCTGGAGAGGATCCGTGCCTCCGTCCGACCCGTCCGGGTCCTGGTTCTGGAGAGGATCCGTCCCTCCGTCCGACCCGTCCGGGTCCTGGTTCTGGAGAGGATCCGTCCCTCCGTCCGACCCGTCGGGGTCCTGGTTCTGGAGAGGATCCGTCCCTCCGTCCGACCCGTCGGGGTCCTGGTTCTGGAGAGGATCCGTCCCTCCGTCCGACCCGTCGGGGTCCTGGTTCTGGGAAGGATCCGTCCCTCCGTCCGACCCGTCCGGGTCCTGGTTCTGGAGAGGATCCGTCCCTCCGTCCGACCCGTCGGGGTCCTGGTTCTGGAGAGGATCCGTCCCTCCGTCCGACCCGTCGGGGTCCTGGTTCTGGGAAGGATCCGTCCCTCCGTCCGACCCGTCGGGGTCCTGGTTCTGGGAAGGATCCGTCCCTCCGTCGGACCCGTCGGGGTCCTGGTTCTGGAGAGGATCCGTCCCTCCGTCGGACCCGTCGGGGTCCTGGTTCTGGAGAGGATCCGTCCCTCCGTCGGACCCGTCGGGGTCCTGGTTCTGGGGAGGATCCGTCCCTCCGTCTGACCCGTCGGGGTCCTGGTTCTGGGAAGGATCCGTCCCTCCGTCTGACCCGTCGGGGTCCTGGTTCTGGGAAGGATCCGTCCCTCCGTCTGACCCGTCGGGGTCCTGGTTCTGGGAAGGATCCGTCCCTCCGTCTGACCCGTCGGGATCCTGGTTCTGGGAAGGATCCGTCCCTCCGTCTGACCCGTCGGGGTCCTGGTTCTGGGAAGGATCCGTCCCTCCGTCGGACCCGTCGGGGTCCTGGTTCTGGGAAGGATCCGTCCCTCCGTCTGACCCGTCGGGGTCCTGGTTCTGGGGAGGATCCGTCCCTCCGTCGGACCCGTCGGGGTCCTGGTTCTGGAGAGGATCCGTCCCTCCGTCGGACCCGTCGGGGTCCTGGTTCTGGGAAGGATCCGTCCCTCCGTCTGACCCGTCGGGGTCCTGGTTCTGGTCTAGAATCTGATCTTTGCTGGAATTCAGATGAAACAGGAACCAACGAAGAAGAAAAGATCCAGTTTAAACCGTTTTTTTACTTTCCGTCGTGTCGACACGACGTTGCGGCATCCTGCCGGTTTGAAGGTTTTTACCTGCCTGACAGTCAGAACTGGACTCAGAACTGGATCTGGACTCCAGACCGGGACTCTAGATCTGTCCGAAACGCTCCAGATGGAAAGTTCTTGCACTTCAACTTCCGAGGTTGCAGGAAGGAGTACTTCATGTGTCCACCAGGCGGCGCTGAGAGGGAATCTATCGTTCACCTGATTGGACGGGGAATATGATGATTGATAAGTCGTGTTTAATAACAAATCAATAAAAATCAGAATGACCAGTTCTATGCTTCCAGCCTTTAAGCTAAGCTACGCTAACTGCCTCCTGACTCCAGCTCAGACACTCCCGGGTTCTGGTTCCGGTTCAGAGTCGGTTCTGGCCACAGCGACCATCGTCCAGAGGTCCTCGGTTGAGTTGGGAGTTTCTTTACAGGATTGTGGCGCTAACAGGCTCATAGTCCAACGCCATGGCGTCCGCCTCTGTGGCTCCGCCCACAACTGAAATCTGGATCTGATCTAGATCTGGATCTGATCTGGAAAAAGCTGGATCTGATCTAGATCTGGATCTGATCTGGAAAAAGCTGGATCTGATCTAGAAGCCGTGAAGCTGAGCTAGTCCAGCAAGCTGTGGAAAGTTCCGGAAGGTTCCTCATTCCTGAAAAACCACTCCCAGCTTCATCACATCCTCATCGCTGTCTCTGTTTCCATGGAAACCGTCAGACTCTGGAGCGGCAGGACCTTCGAAACGCCCCTGCAGTGGAATTTGGCACAAAGTGGACAGAAAGGGCCGTCCAAAGTTCCAAGTCTCAGCCTCTATTCCTTCATCCTATCTGGAGTCTTCCTCACAGCGTAGCCAGGATCCGAGAGAAGGAAATAATGACAGAGAGAGAGGTCTGACCCACGCCGAGAATCAGAGCCTCCAGCGGAGCCATGTCCTTACCGGCAACCCGGTAAACGCCCGCCACCGCCGCGCCTGAGGACACACACAGTACATATGGTTTAGCTGCTAATGTGGGAGCCAGCGGTCTTAGCGTTAGCTGCTAATGTGTGAGATAGCAGTCTTAGCGTTAGCTACTAATGAGGAAGCCAGCGGTCTTAGCATTAGCTACTAATGTGGGAGCCAGCGGTCTTAGCGTTAGCTACTAATGTGGGAGCCAGCGGTCTTACCGTTAGCTACTAATGTGGGAGCCAGCGGTCTTAGCGTTAGCTACTAATGTGGGAGCCAGCGGTCTTACCGTGAGCTACTAATGTGGGAGCCAGCGGTCTTAGCATTAGCTACTAATATGGGAGCCAGCGGTCTTAGCGTTAGCTGCTAATGTGTGAGTCACCAGTCTTAGCATTAGCTGCTAATGAGGAAGCCAGCGGTCTTAGCGTTAGCTGCTGATGTTTAAGCCAGCGGTCTTAGCGTTAGCTGCTAATGAGGAAGCCAGCGGTCTTAGCGTTAGCTGCTGATGTTGAAGCCAGCGGTCTTAGCGTTAGCTGCTAAGGTGAAATTGCTGTTTTATCTGAAGCAGTTGAGCGTAAGCCTCAGATAAACTAGTCCCTACAGCGGAGGAACATCTCTGCAGCTTCCATTATTTGTTTTAAAGCTCTCAGTGAATCTGTGTTTGTTTAGATTGTTCTGGTTTGTTCCTGAATGTTTAGTGCTTACTGGTGTGTGAGGCAACTGGACTGGACTTACTGGTGATGACGCTTCCGGAGAGCGAGGCCAGGAAACCCACGCTGACCAGCACCAGCGTTATGAGGCGACCCGACTTGTGGCGCTGCAGCATGACCAACATGAGCAGCGCCATGGCGCTGTGGACGAAGAGCGAAGAGAAGAGACACCACAGGAACACCCAGTACCACATCTCTGAGGGGAGATGAGACAGAACCATTAGAACCACCAGAACCATCAGAACCACCAGAACCACAATGTGGCGCAGCTTCAGCCAGACACTTCCTAAAATCAGATTTATTAAATATTTGACCCTCATAACGCAGCACTGTTTCTTCTGTCTCAGTCCCGTGTCTCCTTAGATCTCCCCTAACGACGACTAATCCAGCATCGTTTTCGTCCCATCTCTGCTCTGGGATCTATTTAGCCAGGAAAAGTCTTATCTTGACTCGTCTTTAGCTCTGTCTTTTCCACCGATGATGTCTTCTTGCATTTTTTAGCTGAAGAACACAGCGTGTTTCAAACAGCTGATTCTATTTGCTGCTTTGCATGTAACATGGTGTGTAATATAATATAAATAAAAATTATTCAGTTTAAAAGCTGATGACGATGATATTAATAATGAGGACGATGATGATGATGATGGTAAAGAGCAGGAGGATGATAATGATAATATTGATCATGATGGTAATGAAAAAAATTATAATAATTATAATATTTATAATAATAATGATGACAATGATGACGACAATATTGATGATGCTGATAATAACAATAATGATTGTATTCATGATAATTATGATAATAACAATCATAATAACAATAATAAATATAATAATAATTATGGTAAAGAACAGGAGGATGATAATGCTGATAATAATCATGAAAATGATCGTAATGATGCAGACCGAGACCAGACCCAGAAAGACTGAGACCAGACCCAGAAACTGGATGCAGACCGAGACCAGACCCAGAAACTGGATGCAGACCGAGACCAGACCCAGAAACTGGATGCAGACCGAGACCAGACCATCAGGCGTATAACGTCTCATCGTCTGATGTAAACAAGCCTTGTTTACACAACAACAACAACGACTGGCTTCCTGTTTGTGCTGCTGAATATTTCTGTTCTTCTGGTTTCTTAAAACCAAACCTGTTTGATGGTCACTCCACCTCTGTACAAGCAGAGTCCTGATTGGATGAAACCTGGCGAAGCTGTACTGCCCTCTGCAGGCGCTGCAGGCACACTGCACCGTGTCCAGGTTCATCTTTCCGTCTCCAGAGGTCGTCGGGTCACTTCCTTCCAATCAGAGAAGACTTTTTGGTTTCTGCTTCTCCTGCAGGAGAAACGTTCTGGGTGGAAGTCCTGCTTTTACTGCTCCATCTGCAGCTCTGCTGCACGTTTTAGATGTTTCCCTGCTGCAACACACCAACAGCTGTCACGTTCTACACAGGTCTGTTAATGACCCGTTACCTGGAGTCAGGTGTGTTGCAGCAGGGAAACATGTAAAACTCCAGAGGTGCTGCTGAGACGTCCTCCACCATCACACCGTGAAAGAAACCCAGCAGGAGGAAGACTTCCATGACAACATGGAAGGAAAACAGAACTTAGATCACCATGTTTATAACCAGTTATTTATAAAATATAAACGGGACCTTCTGGTCGTGAAATGCTGCTGTATGAATAAAGCTGAATACAAA
Source organism: Telmatherina bonti (assembly GCF_933228915.1). Classification (NCBI taxonomy): domain Eukaryota; kingdom Metazoa; phylum Chordata; class Actinopteri; order Atheriniformes; family Telmatherinidae; genus Telmatherina; species Telmatherina bonti. The sequence goes on from NC_136617.1 coordinate 5,192,256, forward strand.
TAAAAGCGTTAACTTGGCCTTCCTGGGTCACCGTTGTGATAAAATGAAGGAAACGAAGAGGATGAAGGATAAACTGTGTAGATGTGTTTGGAGGCAACAACCACGGCGGTTTCCTCTGCTACCTTCTTCTTCGGTGGTATTTCACGCAGGTGCTTCAGCTGTTCGCTCATAAGAAACGACAGAAATGATCCACTGGGTCATAAAATCATTATTCATCAAGCAAAGCTGTGAGATAATAATAGGAACCTTTTCTGTTACTGGGCTCCTACACATATCCAGAGTAATCAGATTACTGATGGAGGTGTTTTTGTGTTGGGCTCAGGTTGAGGCGACGTTGCTTCCTGTGACAATCCGACTCCTCCAGACAGCAGATTATAATCAGGCTGGAGGTGTGAACCAGATCCTGCATGTGGGAGTAATCAGATTACTGATGGGAACACGGCGGTCCTGTCCAGGAACACGTTTCTTTTAGAAACAACCTTCTTCTTTCTAACCGCCGTCTGAACCAGGTGTTCCTGTTTGGCTGCTGTTTTTACTGCAGCAAAGCGACTTTCACATCGTCGACACATTTAAATGTTCTTTCTTCACTTCTCATAAACAGGAAATGATTTGCTTCAGCAGCTGAGAGGAGGGGGGGGGGGGGGGGGGGGGGGGGGGGGGCATGCCGCAACTTCCTGCTGACTTTCAGGATGTCTCAGATCTGTCCCCACATGGGGCCCTGCAGGAAGCAGCTCCACTCGCAGCGTTTACACCGACCACCAATCCGGTTTAAGATCCACATCCTCAGTTTTAATGCAATCTGGAAGCTCGGCCTCTCCTCCAGGTGCCATGTACCTTCACCTGCACGCGAGCTGCGTCTCCTCCCAGCCCAGGAGATGCTGCTGATGCAGAGGACAAAGGGGGGAGAAACACACACACACACACACACACACACACACGCGTGGCGAGTTCTGCTCATCATCCATCAGCTGGAGGAGGATGAGGAGCCTCCTCCAGCCCGCGCGCACAAACCTCCTGGACGCGGCGACACGCGGCGGCCGCTCCGCGCCGCACGCGGTGCGCATGCCGCCGCCGCGCGTGAGACAGCTTTCCGTGCACGTACCTGTGAAGTGCTGCAGCGTCGTGCCCTGCGCCCAGAGGCTCAGCACGTGCTGCACCGACAGATTGAGGCTGTAATCCCGGCCGGCCGTCATGCCGCCGCCGCCGCGCAGGCTCGTGCGGGCGCGCGCCCCTCTTCAGAGAAAAGCTGGTTTTAGAGGAAGGCATGGAGGAGAGCGGCGCGAGCGGGGGCGCGTGAGGCGGCTCCCCCCGCGGCTCTACCGGTGCCGGTGCTGCGGCCTGACGTCCGTCTCCGCTGCGGGAAGAGAAGCTCCGCTGGCGGCGCGCTGCGTGCGCGGCGGCGCGGAGGCCATGATGGGGGGGGGGTTACGGTTCACCGTGACACCGTCCCGGCGCCTCCACGCTCTGAACAACGAGGCTGCGCGGAGCGGCGCGCGGAGAGCCGCGATGTAACGTAGCGACGTCATCACGACTCACGCTGATGACATCTGTCCTGCAATTAAAACCCCTGAATGACCAGTTACTGGTTCATCTGACCAGAACCAGCTGGTTGCCTAGCAACACGCAGAATCCACCGCGTTTCCATGGTTACATATTCCAGTTTTTCTCTTCAAACGACCTCAGGTACCAGCTGGGCGTTGCCAAGGGCGACGGGTGGATGCAGGAGCTGTCCGAGGCGCTGATTGGCTGCTGCCCCGTCCAGCTGGAGCGGCCATGAAGGAGTCCCGAGTCTCTGCTGCGTGATGAGTTGGACCTGAAGCTGAGGAGAACACAAAATGTCAGCAGGTCGCAGAGGATAAACATCATGTCAGGTTTTAGCATCTCAGGGAAAACACGGCCTGGAAAGTTAGGATAAACGGTCTGGAGGAATCTACTGGTTTAACTGGTATGAAGGAGCGTTTCAGCCAGGTGGAGAGATGGAGAGAGCTTCACCTGGCCGAGGAGCAAAAACTGGAGCGATTTCAGAAAATGTCAAACTTTAAAGACGCCACCACCAGAATATCTGCAGCAGTCTTCGTGCGGCTCCTCCTCCTGAGGCTTGGTTTAACTCAGGCTGTGACGATACGCTGTTGTCCCGATTCCATATAAATTGCCACTATTACAATTCTTTCATATTGCTGATTTTTCTAGATTAAAAAAAAACCCCAGATGTATAAAAGCTGTTTGCCATTTTTCTTTATTTCCGTTTGGGAAAAAAACAACCCAGCAGCCAGACCATCATTCTGCTGCTATAATACCCAAGATGACGAGTGAAAAGATCAATAAAAACAGTAAAAATGACAAAAAATTTATCATGGATTATTTTTATTTATTTGAAAAAAAAAATCGATTTTTAAATTTTTAAAAAATCGATTTTAAAATTGTGAAGCAAAAAAAAATCCTGATTTTTGATTTTTCGATTAGATTTTCTCAGTCCCAATTTAAAGATTTTATTATTTGTTTTTAAATGACTTTGTGTTTAAGCTCTTCTGATTTAGCAGACGTGTTATTCATCCTAAGACTTCCCAGGTCTCCCATCAGGACGCCGCTCCCTTCCCGTTGTTGCCCTCCAACAGAACGACGTCCTCCTCCATGAGGACTCCTCCTCACCGGGAAATTTCATAAAGTTTTCTCAGCATTTTTATTCTCTCCTCTCTGAAGATGCAACTCCTTACTTTGTTTTATCTTGTGTTTGTCGCTGCCTATGACCAGTGTGGCTTGGTTTGTGCACTAGTCAACAGTTTTCTGTTATTAGATCTGCTTTGTAAATAAAGTTGCCTTACAGAAAATTAGAAGGAATCTCTGTATGCACAGGAGAAAGCCAGATGCCGGTGAGCTTGAATGTTTCCCTCCTGATTAAAAGACCTGATCACAAATAAAACTGAACTCCACAGCTTGTTGCTAAGTTTTACAGACATGTGTTTTACTGGTTTGTGTGTTATACTCCCTTCCCAGGTGTTCCTGATCGTGCTGATGTGTGGCAGCTCCACCAGCCAATCAGGTCTGGGAGTGGCCTTTAAAAGATGTCAGGATCTGTGCATCTCGGCCTTTTGGCTACCTGCCATTCACACCATGTCTGTGTTGTGCATCAGCTTAGTGACATTGTGGGTTATGTGTTGGTTAGTGTTGTTTGGTATAACCCTTAGAGTTTCTCCAGATTGGCCTTGTACGGGAGAGCTGCCATTTTGTCTTGTTAAATGGGGTCCTTTTCTCTTGTTAATGTCACTGTAGGGAAGGTTAGATGTAGGTTTGTACTTTGTTTTGTTAGGTGGGAAGGTAAGTTGTCCTTTGTTTTGTAGCTATAGGTGTTTAGTTTGTTATGTTGGCCTTGGCTCTCCCTGACGCTAATGGCTGTCTGGTGTTGGATCTGTGACTGAGTGAATAAATGCGCCCGACTCTGGACTTTTCTCTGTGTTTAAACCTCGCTTCTTCAGGTGTTGCTCCTTCTTAGGGACGTAACATGAAGTTCTGCACAAGTCTGTTAATGACCATCAGAACTGGATGTGCTGCTGCAGGGACAGCATCCAGCTGGTTATCAGCCTGCATCTCTGATGGGATGGGGTTGCATTAGTGCCGATGGCGTGGGCAGCTTCCACATCTGGGAAGCTCCATCAATGCTGAAACATCTGCTCCCATCCAGACAACGTCTCTTTCCTACAAACACAGCCAATGTTCTGGCACATTTCTCTGAGGAGAGCAGTATTTTAAGATCCGTCCCAGATCAGAGGTACGAGGGCGAGGACACCATTTAAAGCTGCAGGTTTCCTCTGAAATGCAGAGGATGTAGATTTAATAAGCTGGTGGATGACGAGGCATTCCCTGCTGCAGAGATCTTACAGGACGATACGGCAGAAGCTTATAGTCGAATGTGACTCTCCATGTTTGGCTGTCTTGTAAACTCCACAGAGAACATGGACCTGGATGATCTGCACCACATGCAGAGAAATCCGCCTTACGGGACGATTTAAGGCATGATGAGTCGTTTTTACCAGCTGTCCAACAGTCAGCAACCAGAAAGTCGGGGCAGCAGTTCCAGGCTTCCCTTCACTACGTACCGAAGTGTCTTTGAGCAAGACATTCTGGATATGAACATAAACCTCCTAATTTTTTCTCTTGTTTTTATAAATGTAAACCATCCTGTAGAATCTGAGGCTTTCAATGCCAGTCAGGATGCACTCATGATGTTTCCATGCAGACGTGACGTTTCCATGCAGACATGACGTTTCCATGTAGACGTGACGTTTCCATACAGACGTGACGTTTCTATGTAGACGTGACGTTTCCATGTAGATGTGACGTTTTTTATGTAGAAGTGACGTTTCCATGCAGACGTGACGTTTCTATGTAGACGTGATGTTTCCATGTAGACGTGACGTTTCTATGTAGATGTGACATTTCCATGTAGACGTGACGTTTCTATGTAGACGTGACATTTCCATGCAGACGTGACGTTTTCATGCAGACGTGACGTTTCCATGCAGACGTGACGTTTTCATGCAGACGTGACGTTTCCATGTAGACGTGACGTTTCTATGTAGAAGTGACGTTTCCATGTAGAAGTGACGTTTCCATGCAGACGTGACGTTTCCATGCAGACGTGACGTTTCCATGCAGACGTGACGTTTCCATGCAGACGTGACGTTTCCATGTAGACGTGACATTTCTATGTAGAAGTGACGGTTCCATGCAGACGTGACGTTTCTATGTAGACGTGACGTTTCCATGCAGACGTGACGTTTCTATGTAGACGTGACGTTTCCATGCAGACGTGACATTTCTATGTAGAAGTGACGGTTCCATGCAGACGTGACGTTTCTATGTAGACGTGACGTTTCTATGTAGAAGTGACGTTTCCATGCAGATGTGACGTTTCCATGTAGACGTGATGTTTCCATGTAGACGTGACGTTTCCATGCAGACGTGACGTTTCCATGCAGACGTGACGTTTCCATGTAGACGTGACGTTTCTATGTAGAAGTGACGTTTTCATGCAGACGTGACGTTTCCATGCAGACGTGACGTTTCTATGTAGACGTGACGTTTCTATGTAGACGTGACGTTTCCATGCAGACGTGACGTTTCTATGTAGACGTGACGTTTCCATGTAGACGTGACATTTCTATGTAGAAGTGACGGTTCCATGCAGACGTGATGTTTCCATGCAGACGTGACGTTTCTATGTAGACGTGACGTTTCCATGCAGACGTGATGTTTCTATGTAGACGTGATGTTTCCATGTAGATGTGACATTTCCATGTAGACGTGACGTTTCTATGTAGACGTGACATTTCCATGCAGACGTGACGTTTTCATGCAGACGTGACGTTTCCATGCAGACGTGACGTTTTCATGCAGACGTGACGTTTCCATGTAGACGTGACGTTTCTATGTAGAAGTGACGTTTCCATGTAGAAGTGACGTTTCCATGCAGACGTGACGTTTCCATGCAGACGTGACGTTTCCATGCAGACGTGACGTTTCCATGCAGACGTGACGTTTCCATGTAGACGTGACATTTCTATGTAGAAGTGACGGTTCCATGCAGACGTGACGTTTCTATGTAGACGTGACGTTTCCATGCAGACGTGACGTTTCTATGTAGACGTGACGTTTCCATGCAGACGTGACATTTCTATGTAGAAGTGACGGTTCCATGCAGACGTGACGTTTCTATGTAGACGTGACGTTTCTATGTAGAAGTGACGTTTCCATGCAGATGTGACGTTTCCATGTAGACGTGATGTTTCCATGTAGACGTGACGTTTCCATGCAGACGTGACGTTTCCATGCAGACGTGACGTTTCCATGTAGACGTGACGTTTCTATGTAGAAGTGACGTTTTCATGCAGACGTGACGTTTCCATGCAGACGTGACGTTTCTATGTAGACGTGACGTTTCTATGTAGACGTGACGTTTCCATGCAGACGTGACGTTTCTATGTAGACGTGACGTTTCCATGTAGACGTGACATTTCTATGTAGAAGTGACGGTTCCATGCAGACGTGATGTTTCCATGCAGACGTGACGTTTCTATGTAGACGTGACGTTTCCATGCAGACGTGATGTTTCTATGTAGACGTGACGTTTCCATGTAGAAGTGACGTTTCTATGTAGAACTGACGTTTCCATGCAGACGTGACGTTTCCATGCAGATGTGACATTTCCATGTAGACGTGACGTTTCTATGTAGAAGTGATGTTTCCATGCAGATGTGACGTTTCCATGTAGACGTGACGTTTCTATGTAGAAGTGACGTTTCCATGCAGACGTGATGTTTCCATGTAGACGTGACGTTTCCATGTAGACGTGACGTTTCTATGTAGAAGTGACGTTTCCATGCAGACGTGACGTTTCCATGCAGACGTGACGTTTCCATGTAGACGTGACATTTCTATGTAGAAGTGACGGTTCCATGCAGACGTGACGTTTCTATGTAGACGTGACGTTTCTATGTAGAAGTGACGTTTCCATGCAGACGTGACGTTTCCATGCAGACGTGACGTTTCTATGTAGACGTGACGTTTTCATGCAGTCGTGACGTTTCCATGGAGATGTGATGTTTTCAGCCTCAGCTGTCAGATTCTGAGGCTAAAATGATGTAAAATGAATGTATGAACAGATAAAGAAGCATAAAGAGCAACCAGAAGTTCGTAGAAATAACACACATAGATCAGCAGTGACCAAGCCTTTTCTTATCTGCACATCATTCTCTCACGTCTGAAACACACACACACACACACACACACACACACACACACACACACACACACACACACACACACACACACACACACACACACACACACGTCTTCCTGCTACCATCTACCTGCTCTCCTCACTGCAGCACCTCCACCTCAGCTGCATCCCAAACGTCTTCCTGGCTTTATTCCAGCCATAGAGGATCATTATTTTCCTGCTTTTCTCATCACTTGTTGATCTTTGGCTGCTCCTGATTGGACGTTACCGTCAGTTTAAGCTCTCTGATTGGTGGAAATGAGTTGGTTTAACTTATTCCTTACATCTTTTGTGTCTCCTTGTTCTGCATCGTCATTGATTCAATGATTATTTTTCAGAGGAAACTGCTCCTGCAGTGGTCCAGGCTGTAGCATTTTTTTCTGGGAACGTAGGAATCTGGAAGAAGTCAGTGAAGGGTTGTTTACTGATGAATGGGGACGTTAACCAGTTATGAACACATCACATACAAGCTTTAATGGCTGGATGCTGAAACCAGACCAGAGTTATACTGAATGATCCACATGGATCAGAAGAGCAGACTAAACTAGACCTGCTTGGATCAGGAGGATCATTCCTGCATCTGGCCAGCAGGTGAAGCCCTTCTCCCATTTTCCCACAGCTTGTGTATTTGGTGAACATTGGTGTCCATGTTTCTGCTGGTATCTGTCAGGAATCTGGTGGGTTAGAAGCATGCAGGACTTTTTTTGTTTTATTTCTCTGGAATCTGACCCACACAGTGTGTGTTTAGAAAGTGACGCTCAGAACCGAGAAGATCTGTAAATCCCCTTTCACATGAGGGGCTTTGACAAATGGTTTTGTCTGAGATGGGGGATTTTAGGGCAACCTGAGCCGTCACCGTATCCCAGACAGCTTCATTCATCCAGCCTCGGGATCTGTGTGGACCTGCAGCATGTTGGAACCATTTCCAGCTTATTGTTCTCAGGTTTGGCTCAGAGTAACTGATCTGGAAGGGTACATGTCACTTCTGAACCCTTTCATCCCCCCAGCAGGTGACCTTGTCTCAGATGAGTCATGAGTAAAAGCCCTGGTCTGGCGAACAGCCCACTCAGGACATAAACTGGAACAAACTGGCTGTATGATGTCTCAACATACGGCTGCTATAGTCTCCCAGCTGTTTCTGTCTTCTTCAAAGCCCCTCATCAGATCAGATTTAAGGTTTGAGTCTGTCTGAAGATGGTGTCCTCTTCTCTGTATCTGACGCCATCAAAATAAAAGCATTCAGTAGGGATTAGTCATGTTTCAGAGCATCTTTGTCAACAGTAAAGAATCTTTACTCTTCCTTCACTCAGAAGCGTGTTCCACCAATAAAACACTTCCTTTCAATTTTATTCTTTAAATCTTATCCTGTTCACATGATCAGTTACTAATGTAGGAGACATAGACCGTATATGAAAGATGGACGGAGCCTCCGGCGGTTAAAAGTGAAGCCTATGCTGAAGTTTATAAACCTGCAGTTCCCCCTTCATCCACTAGGGGCTGCAAAACAGAGCGAATCCCCATAGACTCCCATGTTAAAAAGACCAACTTCACAGCAGGAATAAACATGTTCACAGCAGGAATAAACATGTTTACAGCAGGAATAAACATGTTTACAGCAGAAATAAGCATGTTCACAGCAGGAATAAACGTGTTTACAGCAGAAATAAACATGTTTACAGCAGAAATAAACATGTTCACAGCAGAAATAAACATGTTTACAGCAGAAATAAACATGTTCACAGCAGGAATAAACGTGTTTACAGCAGAAATAAACATGTTTACAGCAGAAATAAACATGTTCACTGCAAAAATAAACATGTTTACAGCAGAAATAAACATGTTCACAGCAGGAATAAACGTGTTCACTGCAGAAATAAACATGTTTACAGCAGGAATAAACATGTTTACAGCAGAAATAAACATGTTCACAGCAGGAATAAACGTGTTTACAGCAGAAATAAACATGTTTACAGCAGAAATAAACATGTTTACAGCAGGAATAAACATGTTCACTGCAGAAATAAACATGTTTACAGCAGAAATAAACATGTTTACAGCAGAAATAAACATGTTCACTGCAAAAATAAACATGTTTACAGCAGAAATAAACATGTTCACAGCAGGAATAAACGTGTTCACTGCAGAAATAAACATGTTTACAGCAGGAATAAACATGTTTACAGCAGAAATAAACATGTTCACAGCAGGAATAAACATGTTTACAGCAGGAATAAACATGTTTACAGCAGAAATAAACATGTTTACAGCAGGAATAAACATGTTTACAGCAGAAATAAACATGTTTACAGCCTGGTACAAAAATACATTTTAGGTTTAATAGGTCAGGTTTACCTTCATGACAACTGTGGATGGAGTGAATTTCTTTCTAACTCACCCGGTTAAAAGTAATTTAATCTCAAAGTTTGGCATATATAGGGGCGTGTCCTTTTGATTGACAGGTACCCGATCTCCCGCTTCAAGTCAGAAGAACGTAGAACAACCGCGGTTTTTAGACGGTTAACAACGTAACTTAGCTTTAGCACCGCTTACCTCCATTAGCTGGTTAGCTCCTGTTATCTCCGGGTTAGCTTGGTTAGCTCTTAGCTACAGAAAGCTCGGAGTTCGACCGATGTCAATCATCCACCATGACGCTCACAGCCCCCTCTCAGCTCCACCTCTTTGCCCATTTTTTCCAGGAGAGACGACACGCATGCCCCTGCCAAGATGGTGATGGTAGGAACCGCCCACCGAGCTTCAATTCAGCTCTTCAGAAACCTACGGGTGACGTCACGGAGGCTATGTTGGAGACCACACTATTAGCGTTAGCTGTTAATGTAGAAAACCATGCTATTAGCATTAGCTGCTAATGTTGGAGACCACACTTTAGTCTCAGCTGGCTGCTAATATGGGAATACGCTGCTAAATATTATAGATTCTTATTCCAATAAGCACATCTGTTATTTACTTTTTGGTAGAGTTTTAACAGTACACAAGTACAAAAAAGAAAAATGAAATTAAAAACATTACAGATTTTTTAAGCATTCGCTGATCTGGAAGCTATGAGCTGTTAATATTGTTGATGAAAAAAGGGGTTCTGCAGAAAAGGTTTGTAAACCACTGAAGTAAAACATTCACCTGAAAACAATTTAGTGGCTTCTTACCTCTTACAAAGCCATGTCTAGCTCAGACCAAATGTTAGGAAAATAACAGTAAGTAACTGTAGACGCCCATGTTTCAAGCATCATATTTCAGAAGTGCCTGTAGACGATCAGACTATGACAGTAATCTGATTACTCCCAGGTATCTAAATTGATGCTCACATGAACAGGCTCAGTGTTTTTTAAAAATGTGAAATTGTCTTGAATATTCAAGAATAACTAATTTTGAAATAAATATCTAAACATATCAAATGAGACTGAACTGAAACCAGGAAGTTAGAGGTGAAGCTCTCCTTCATCTCACTGATGTGTTTATGGTTGTAGCACCCTCTAATTTCCATCTTAAGATCAATAAAGTACATCTATCTTTCTGTGTTCAGTGGGATCATCGTGGCCCAGCGTTAACGTGCATAAAGGATGCCTCCAGCGTGGAGTCAAATGCAGTTCACTGGGCCAGGCTTTGTGCTTTTCTGTAGAGAGAACAAAGACTTGCCAGGAGATCACACGCAGGATTTTCTGTGGCTCTGCTTTGATGGCGACTTTAAAGGCAGGTGTTCACAATCGCAGGTTAAACGACTCTGTTTGAAGTGGCAGGAGTTTTATCAGGGAGCGAATGAGGTTTGATCCCCTTGGCTGTGCACCTGAAAGCACAGCTCTTGACCACAACCTGCACATGCACCTGCACCTGAGAAAAGGTGCCCCGAGGATGGAGCTGACCTCATCCTGCTATCGTTTATCTTCCGACCAAAACACAAGTTTGAAGTTTATAATTTAAAAGTGAGCCTGGAACGCGGCTTTTAGACTTCTCTCAAACAAAACGTCTGCATATCAGCGACTGGGATGTGTAATTAGAAGGCTGCTGTGTCTTTGAACAGATGCATGTTGTGTTGAGTGATGGGTGATGGGCCAGAACCGGGATCCACAAGGCTTCAGGCGCTCTAACTGTGATGAAAGATGAGCGAAGCTTCGATGGAAGCCTGAGTCATTGCAGACGACAAGCTGCTTCATGTTCTGCACGTGGGTGGATTCTGCTCTTCCACCAAAGGAAACTCCTGAGGGATCAGGCTTCTGTTCGGGTCGCCAATGCGGGGCTGTACTTTACTTGTCCTCACTGATAACATTTTACTTTTTAGGAGATTCTGTTTTGAGAGAAGAGCAGGGCCACACTGTTGTGGCAAAATGAGCAGCAAGAGCTTAAAATCTGAAGGATGGACAAATATTTTACATTCTATGAAATAATTATAAAGTTCTGCATGTTGGTGGCGCGTCTAATCTGTCTTTTAAGTCCTTGTGAGATGATTGAACAAAACAGAAACTTTTTCATCTTGAGATGAAACACCACACAGTTGCTGCACATCTAGTTACATCTCATCACCATGAGAATCTCCGGCTCCACCTCATCGTGATGAGAATCTCCCGTTCCACCTCACCGTGATGAGAATCTCCCGTTCCACCTCATTATGATGAGAATCTCCCGTTCCACCTCATCGAGATGAGAATCTCCCGTTCCACCTCATCGTGATGAGAATCTCCCGTTCCACCTCATCGTGATGAGAATCTCCCGTTCCACCTCATCGAGATGAGAATCTCCCGTTCCACCTCATCATGATGAGAATCTCCCGTTCCACCACATCATGATGAGAATCTCCCGTTCCACCTCATCGAGATGAGAATCTCCCGTTCCACCACATCATGATGAGAATCTCCCGTTCCACCTCATCGAGATGAGAATCTCCCGTTCCACCTCATCACCATGAGAATCTCCCGTTCCACCTCATCACCATTAGAATCTCCCGTTCCACCACATCACGATGAGAATCTCCCGTTCCACCACATCACGATGAGAATCTCCCGTTCCACCACATCACCATGAGAATCTCCCGTTCCACCTCATCACCATGAGAATCTCCCGTTCCACCTCATCACCATGAGAATCTCCCGTTCCACCTCATCACCATGAGAATCTCCCGTTCCACCTCATCACCATGAGAATCTCCCGTTCCACCTCATCACCATGAGAATCTCCCGTTCCACCTCATCATGATGAGAATCTCCCGTTCCACCTCATCGTGATGAGAATCTCCCGTTCCACCTCATCACCATGAGAATCTCCCGTTCCACCTCATCACCATGAGAATCTCCCGTTCCACCACATCACGATGAGAATCTCTCGTTCCACCACATCACGATGAGAATCTCCCGTTCCACCACATCACGATGAGAATCTCCCGTTCCACCTCATCACGATGAGAATCTTCCGTTCCACCTCATCGTGATGAGAGTCTCCCGTTCCACCTCATCACCATGAGAATCTCCCGTTCCACCTCATCACGATGAGAATCTTCCGTTCCACCTCATCATGATGAGAATCTTCCGTTCCACCTCATCGTGATGAGAATCTCCCGTTCCACCTCATCGTGATGAGAATCTCCCGTTCCACCTCATCACCATGAGAATCTCCCGTTCCACCTCATCACGATGAGAATCTTCCGTTCCACCTCATCGTGATGAGAATCTCCCGTTCCACCTCATCACCATGAGAATCTCCCGTTCCACCTCATCATGATGAGAATCTTCCGTTCCACCTCATCGTGATGAGAATCTTCCGTTCCACCTCATCGTGATGAGAATCTCCCGTTCCACCTCATCACCATGAGAATCTCCCGTTCCACCTCATCACGATGAGAATCTTCCGTTCCACCTCATCGTGATGAGAATCTCCCGTTCCACCTCATCACCATGAGAATCTCCCGTTCCACCTCATCATGATGAGAATCTCCCGTTCCACCTCATCATGATGAGAATCTCCCGTTCCACCTCATCACCATGTGAATCTCCCGTTCCACCTCATCACGATGAGAATCTCCCGTTCCACCACATCACCATGAGAATCTCCCGTTCCACCTCATCATGATGAGAATCTTCCGTTCCACCTCATCGTGATGAGAATCTTCCGTTCCACCTCATCGTGATGAGAATCTCCCGTTCCACCTCATCACCATGAGAATCTCCCGTTCCACCTCATCACGATGAGAATCTTCCGTTCCACCTCATCGTGATGAGAATCTCCCGTTCCACCTCATCACCATGAGAATCTCCCGTTCCACCTCATCATGATGAGAATCTCCCGTTCCACCTCATCATGATGAGAATCTCCCGTTCCACCTCATCACCATGAGAATCTCCCGTTCCACCTCATCACCATGAGAATCTCCCGTTCCACCTCATCATGATGAGAATCTCCCGTTCCACCTCATCATGATGAGAATCTCCCGTTCCACCTCATCACCATGAGAATCTCCCATTCCACCTCATCACCATGAGAATCTCCCGTTCCACCTCATCACCATGAGAATCTCCCGTTCCACCTCATCACCATGAGAATCTCCCGTTCCACCTCATCATGATGAGAATCTCCCGTTCCACCTCATCACCATGAGAATCTCCCGTTCCACCTCATCATGATGAGAATCTCCCGTTCCACCTCATCACCATGAGAATCTCCCGTTCCACCTCATCACCATGAAAATCTCCCGTTCCACCTCATCACCATGAGAATCTCCCGTTCCACCTCATCATGATGAGAATCTCCCGTTCCACCTCATCACCATGAGAATCTCCCGTTCCACCTCATCACCATGAGAATCTCCCGTTCCACCTCATCACCATGAAAATCTCCCGTTCCACCTCATCATGATGAGAATCTCCCGTTCCACCTCATCATGATGAGAATCTCCCGTTCCACCTCATCACCATGAAAATCTCCCGTTCCACCTCATCACCATGAGAATCTCCCGTTCCACCTCATCATGATGAGAATCTCCCGTTCCACCTCATCACCATGAGAATCTCCCGTTCCACCTCATCATGATGAGAATCTCCCGTTCCACCTCATCATGATGAGAATCTCCCGTTCCACCTCATCACCATGAGAATCTCCCGTTCCACCTCATCACCATGAGAATCTCCCGTTCCACCTCATCACCATGAAAATCTCCCGTTCCACCTCATCACGATGACAATCTCACGTTCCACCTCATCACCATGAGAATCTCCCGTTCCACCTCATCATGATGAGAATCTCCCGTTCCACCTCATCACCATGAGAATCTCCCGTTCCACCTCATCACCATGAAAATCTCCCGTTCCACCTCATCATGATGAGAATCGCCAATTCCACCTCATCTGTGATTTTTAAGACTTTTCAAGAACTTAAATGTAAAGTTCTGGATTTTAGACATTTTTAGAATTTCAGACCATGCCAGATCCCTACTAAATAAAACAGAAAATGTAATTAATAACTATATTTCTGAACAGTGATAAGGCGACTCACTCCCTGAAATTTTCCTGGGTTATCATGGTCGTCCCGACCTGAACGCTGGTTTAGACAAACGTCTCAAATGTCTTCAGACGAAGAACATATTTGTTTCACTGTTTAAACTATGATGTTATTTTTCCTGCCTGTTGTTGTTTTAAATGTATAAATACATGAAGAACCTCAACTCTTTTCATTGGTGGAAAGTCTGACAGGAAGTGTCTTCATCATCATGTCCAGGTGGAAATAGAGGTCTCTTAGCAACATGGTAGTGATGGTGATGTCCATCTAGAGTCTCTGAATAAACACTACATGTTGTGTCTGGATTGTAAACCTCCTGGACGGATAGAAACGCTGGAAAACCTCCGTAGACCAGCTGGAGGGTCACATGACCGTCACCACTGCTGGTCCTGATGGTGGAGGAGGAAGACCTCTGGGATCAGCTGGAGATTTAAGGGTTCTTTCGGTTCTTATAGATGGCCTGAAAGTTTTTCCCGAGACACAGAAATAACAACCTACACAGAAAAGTAAAGTGAGGCGCAGTAAAAGAAATTCTACTTGGGTGTTGTGAAACCAGGAGCTGAAACTTCATTCATTTGAACTTAACTTCCCCGTCCCCAAGAGGACCATTTCCATGTAGAGACCACCATCACTGGCCTGGAGGTCGGGGAGCCGAGGGATGGATGCCAGCAGTAAGTAGGTGATGTGCAGATGAGACTTAACACCAAACTTTCCAGGAGTGTTAACATTCCCGGCACATTTTCAATCAGCCAAAGACCTATCAGCGTCTGGGATCTGGTCTTCCAGATCCTCTTGCAGGAGGAGGAGGAGGGGGGGGGTCTGGCCGGTCGGCTGTCATCACACAGTCCAGGTGGGCTGTGAAAAAAAAAAGAGGAAGGGCTGGAGTCGGTCTAACATCAGCGCTACTTCATCCTGGAAAGACTCCATGGAGTAAAGTGTCCTCATGTTCGACATGCGCTTCGTTTTGCAGCCCCCGTATCACAGGCTGGTAATCTGTCAGTTTCATCTCCTCTGGTGCCTGAATGGTCTGCAGTAAACCAGGTACTTGCAGGGTCGCTCTGAAAGCCGGCTTTATTCCATCACAAACTCTCCATTTAGAAACCTCAGCTTTCTAATCACTCTGTGGCTGAACAGGCTTTCTGCCATAAAACACACATTTCTACCCTTTTAGAGCTCATTGGAATCCCACTCGGATCAGATTTTCAGGGAAACTTGCTTATTTTGCTCTGGCCAAGCCACAAGAATAAAAAAAAGCTTGAAGTTCACTGCTAAAGATGTTCAACTTGTTGCTTATTTTCAGCTTTGCAGGGACTTTTTGTCCTTTAAAGCACTTTTCATGCCAGAAGCTACACAAAGTGCTTTACATGATAAAACCAAGTCATGTGTTAAAATAAAGCCTTCAAACAGCAAACACTCATGTTGTCTTTCACACAGTCACAGACAACAACCCCATTTTCAGCTTTTCTGGACCTCCTGGTCCTCCGTACGGGTTCAGCATGAGGTTCTACAGTCAAGAAGAAGTCTGCAGACAGCAGGAAGCAGCTAGGCTAACGTAGCATAGCAACAAGACGGCTAAAAGACTACCGAGCATCAGCAACCAAACAAAACACACAATTTTCCTGGGACCATGGTACCACTACTTGCTGGGATGACTTTACTATTTCAAAGGTTTACTTATTAACTTCTGGGCCTAATTTACTATTTCCTAGAATTGCTTACTAGTCCAGTTAAATCCCTATGAATCAGTAAAATAAAAAAATGGATTAGAAATGTGCAGCGTTTTTCAAGGCCGCCAAAGCGTTTTACCACGACTCCATCATTCATTAGTTCATTAATTCATACTTGGTGATGGTAAGCTACGTGAGCCAGCAGCCTCTCCAGCCATTACGAAACATTCATTCACATTCATACACCAGCGACGCGACACTGGAGGACTGGAGGGTGAAGCGTCTTGTCCGGGGATGCGACAGATTGACTGGGGAGCCAATCTTTGGATTTATCCCCAAATAACAACATAATAACCTGTAAATAATGAAAACTCATGTGTTTATCCCTTCAGACAACATTATGAAGTGAAGAGAACGGCTTGGCTGGCGTGAAATAATCTGCATGTTTTAACACAAAGCTGCAGATAAAATCCATCTGAGCAGATCTGACGTAGGGAAACAAAGTTTTTACAGATAAACAGCCGTGTTTCTTCCTGCTCGTTACTAGTTAAACCATGACATTTGTATGTTTTTATGTTTGTGATTACTAGGTGTGACATTTCTGGACAAAGTCCCACATTTTTCCTGATAAACCTTCCAGAGACCAAACACTCCGCTGCAGCTCTGATCCCTGCTGAGGGTGTGTTGCTCATCCAGCTGGAGTAAAACGTACCGCTCCACGCAAATATTTATCCTCAAAGCTTTCCTGCCAATTCATTAAGTCACAATGAGTCACCCTGAAGTTCAGCGGTGCAGAGACTAAACAAACTTCTGGTACTGATGTCACTGGAGGCCTGCTGAGCTATTTCTGTTTCGCTGCTCCCCAAAGCGGCCTCCTCATTCCTCAACCACGCTCGGGTACAATCATCCACCTATCCAAACACTGCAGGACTTTACCCATAAAATCCTGCTGGATTCCTGTTAAGACACTCCTAGTAACACATAGCTGACTGTTTGCTCATCACTCTTCCTGTCAAGCAACAAAATGCCTCATAGCAGCAGAACCTTCGTCCCTGAGGAGTTTGTAGGGGGGTATCTGCTTTCATTGCCCCATGAAAGAGAAACAGGAAAGTTTAGAAAATGTGTTGCTGTAGGTTAGCTGAATAATTACACTTAAAGACCTGAGTCTTAAAATACAATTGTATGATTTTTGGCTCCTGTTAGCAGCTTTTCCTGCTTTTATTTTTTTTGTTTAACTCTAACCAAACAGATCAGGTTGGTTTAATACATAATACTTTCCAACTTTCAACAGTGAATAATAACAATATTTTACTTCTATGATTTAGAGATTATTTACCAGTACTGTTCTGTGAATGAAGACGTCCACCGTGATGGGAAGGCAGTTGCAGAACAACAGCTAAGACAGTGATACAGGATATAGTAAAAAAAAAAAAAAAAAAGCCTCGGAAAACATTTTAGACACTCGCTGCAATTCCATGACTCTACAGTCCATAAGCAGACATGTTTATCCAAAGCAACTTACAGAGAGGTTATCAGTTCACCCTAGCAATTACCGAACACGCATGTCTTAGTTCTTTGCAAAGGAATAATACAATTATGACAAGGTAGCCTTGTAAACAGGTAGCCTTGTACACAGGTAGCCTTATAGCCAGGTAGCCTTGTATCCAGGTAGCCCTGTAACCAGGTAGCCTTGTGCCCAGGTAGCCTTGTAGCCAGGTAGCCTTGTATCCAGGTAACCAGGTAGCCTTGTACACAGGTAGCCTTGGACCCAGGTAGCCCTGTAACCAGGTAGCCTTGTAACCAGGTAGCCTTGTAGCCAGGTAGCCTTGTAGCCAGGTAGCCTTGTAACCAGGTAGCCCTGAAACCAGGTAGCCTTGAAACCAGGTAGCCTTGTAGCCAGGAAGCCTTGTAGCCAGGTAGCCTTGCTGCCAGGTAGCCTTGTAACCAGGTAGCCTTGTAGCCAGGAAGCCTTGTAACCAGGTAGCCTTGCTGCCAGGTAGCGTTACAGCCAGGTAGCCTTGTATCCAGGTAGTCTTGTAGCCAAGTAGCCATGTAACCAGGTAGCCTTGTAACCAGGTAGCCTTGTAGCCAGGTAGCCTTGTAACCAGGTAGCCTTGTAGCCATGTAGCCTTGCTGCCAGGTAGCAGAACCCTAGATAAAAGCCTTGTAACCAGGTAGCCTTGTAACCAGGTAGCCTTGTAGCCAAGAAGCCTTGTAACCAGGTAGCCTTGTAGCCAGGTAGCCTTGTAAACAGGTAGTCTTGTAGCCAGGTAGCCTTGTAGCCAGGTAGCCTTGTAACCAGGTAGCCTTGTAGCTAAGTAGCCTTGTAACCAGGTAGCCTTGTAACCAGGTAGCCTTGTAGCCAGGTAGCCTTCTAGCCAAATAGCCTTGTAACCAGGTAGCCCTGTAACCAGGTAGCCTTGTACCCAAGTAGCCCTGTAACCAGGTAGCCTTGTAACCAGGTAGCCTTGTAGCCAGGTAGCCTTCTAGCCAAATAGCCTTGTAACCAGGTAGCCTTGTAACCAGGTAGCCTTGTAGCCAGGTAGCCTTGTAACGAGGTAGCCTTGTAGCCATGTAGCCTTGTAGCCAAGTAGCCTTGTAACCAGGTAGCCTTGTAACCAGGTAGCCTTGTAGCCAAGTAGCCTTGCTGCTAGGTAGCCTTGTAACCAGGTAGCCTTGTAGCCAGGTAGCCTTGTAGCCAAGTAGCCTTGTAACCAGGTAGCCTTGTAGCCAGGTAGCCTTGTAGCCAGGTAGCCTTGTAACCAGGTAGCCTTGTAGCCAAGTAGCCTTGTAACCAGGTAGTCTTGTAGCCAAGTAGCCTTATAACCAGGTAGCCTTGTAGCCAGGTAGCCTTGTAGCCAGGTAGCCTTGTAACCAGGTAGCCCTGTAACCAGGTAGCCTTGTAACCAGGTAGCCTTGTAGCCAGGTAGCCTTGTAACCAGGTAGCCTTGCTGCCAGGTAGCCTTGTAGCCAAGTAGCCTTGTAACCAGGTAGCCTTGTAATCAGGTAGCCTTGTAGCCAAGTAGCCTTGTAACCAGGTAGTCTTGTAGCCAAGTAGCCTTGCAACCAGGTAGCCTTGTAACCAGGTAGCCTTGTAGCCAAGTAGCCTTGTAACCAGGTAGCCTTGTAGCCATGTAGCCTTGCAGCCAGGTAGCAGAACCCTAGATAAAAGCCTTGTAACCAGTTAGCCTTGTAACCAGGTAGCCTTGTAGCCAGGTAGCCTTGTAACCAGGTAGCCTTTTAGCCTAGTAGCCTTTTAACCAGGTAGGCTTGTAGCCAGGTAGCCTCTTAACCAGGTAGACTCGTAGCCAGGTAGCCTTGTAACCAGGTAGCCTTGTAGCCAGGTAGCCTTGTAGCCAAGTAGCCTTGTAACCAGGTAGCCTTGTAGCCAGGTAGCCTTGTAGCCAGGTAGCCTTGTAGCCAGGTAGGCTTGGAGCGAAGTAGCCTTGTAAAAAGGTAGCCTTGTACACAGGTAGCGTTATAGCCAGGTAGCCTTATAACCAGGTAGCCTTGTAGCCAAGTAGACTTATGACCAGGTAGCCTTGTAGCCAGGTAGCCTTGTAACCAGGTAGCCTTGTACCCAGGTAGCCCTGTAACCAGGTAGCCTTGTAGCCAGGTAGCCTTGTAGCCAAGTAGCCTTGTAGCCAGGTAGCCTTGTAACCAGGTAGCCCTGTAACCAGGTAGCCTTGTAAGCAGGTAGCCTTGTAGCCAGGTAGCCTTGTAACCAGGTAGCCTTGCTGCCAGGTAGCCTTGTAGCCAGGTAGCCTTGTAGCCAGGTAGCCTTGTAACCAGGTAGCCTTGTAGCCAGGTAGCCTTTTAACCAGGTAGCCTTGTAGCCAGGTAGCCTTGCTGCCAGGTAGCCTTGTAACCAGGTAACCTTGTAGCCAGGTAGCCTTGTAGCCAAGTAGCCTTGTAACCAGGTAGCCTTGTAGCCATGTAGCCTTGTAGCCAGGTAGCAGAACCCTAGATAAAAGCCTTGTAACCAGGTAGCCTTGTAACCAGGTTGCCTTGTAGCCAGGTAGCCTTGTAACCAGGTAGCCCTGTTTAGCCTAGTAGCCTTTTAACCAGGTAGCCTCGTAGCCAGGTAGCCTTGTAACCAGGTAGCCTTGTAGCCAGGTAGCCTTGTAGCCAAGTAGCCTTGGAACCAGGTAGCTTTTAGCCAGGTAGCCTTGTAGCCAGGTAGCCTTGTAACCAGGTAGCCTTGTAGCCAAGTAGCCTTGTAACCAGGTAGCCTTGTAGCCAGGTAGCCTTGTAGCCAGGTAGCTTTGAAGCCAGGTAGCCTTGTAGCCAAGTAGCCTTGTAAACAGGTAGCCTTGTACACAGGTAGCGTTGTAGCCAGGTAGCCTTGAATCCAGGTAGCCCTGTAACCAGATAGCCTTGTACCCAGGTAGCCTTGTAACCAGGTAGCCTTGTAGCCAGGTAGCCCTGTAACCAGGTAGCCTTGTACCCAAGTAGCCCTGTAACCAGGTAGCCTTGTAACCAGGTAGCCTTGTAGCCAGGTAGCCTTCTAGCCAAATAGCCTTGTAACCAGGTAGCCTTGTAACCAGGTAGCCTTGTAGCCAGGTAGCCTTGTAACGAGGTAGCCTTGTAGCCATGTAGCCTTGTAGCCAAATAGCCTTGTAACCAGGTAGCCTTGTAACCAGGTAGCCTTGTAGCCAAGTAGCCTTGCTGCTAGGTAGCCTTGTAACCAGGTAGCCTTGTAGCCAGGTAGCCTTGTAGCCAAGTAGCCTTGTAACCAGGTAGCCTTGTAGCCAGGTAGCCTTGTAGCCAGGTAGCCTTGTAACCAGGTAGCCTTGTAGCCAAGTAGCCTTGTAACCAGGTAGTCTTGTAGCCAAGTAGCCTTATAACCAGGTAGCCTTGTAGCCAGGTAGCCTTGTAGCCAGGTAGCCTTGTAACCAGGTAGCCCTGTAACCAGGTAGCCTTGTAACCAGGTAGCCTTGTAGCCAGGTAGCCTTGTAACCAGGTAGCCTTGCTGCCAGGTAGCCTTGTAGCCAAGTAGCCTTGTAACCAGGTAGCCTTGTAATCAGGTAGCCTTGTAGCCAAGTAGCCTTGTAACCAGGTAGTCTTTTAGCCAAGTAGCCTTGCAACCAGGTAGCCTTGTAACCAGGTAGCCTTGTAGCCAAGTAGCCTTGTAACCAGGTAGCCTTGTAGCCATGTAGCCTTGCAGCCAGGTAGCAGAACCCTAGATAAAAGCCTTGTAACCAGTTAGCCTTGTAACCAGGTAGCCTTGTAGCCAGGTAGCCTTGTAACCAGGTAGCCTTTTAGCCTAGTAGCCTTTTAACCAGGTAGGCTTGTAGCCAGGTAGCCTCTTAACCAGGTAGACTCGTAGCCAGGTAGCCTTGTAACCAGGTAGCCTTGTAGCCAGGTAGCCTTGTAGCCAAGTAGCCTTGTAACCAGGTAGCCTTGTAGCCAGGTAGCCTTGTAGCCAGGTAGCCTTGTAGCCAGGTAGGCTTGGAGCGAAGTAGCCTTGTAAAAAGGTAGCCTTGTACACAGGTAGCGTTATAGCCAGGTAGCCTTATAACCAGGTAGCCTTGTAGCCAAGTAGACTTATGACCAGGTAGCCTTGTAGCCAGGTAGCCTTGTAACCAGGTAGCCTTGTACCCAGGTAGCCCTGTAACCAGGTAGCCTTGTAGCCAGGTAGCCTTGTAGCCAAGTAGCCTTGTAGCCAGGTAGCCTTGTAACCAGGTAGCCCTGTAACCAGGTAGCCTTGTAACCAGGTATTCTTGTAGCCAGGTAGCCTTGTAGCCAGGTGGCCTTGTAACCAGGTAGCCCTGTAAGCAGGTAGCCTTGTAACCAGGTAGCCTTGTAACCAGGTAGCCTTGTAGCCAGGTAGCCTTATAACCAGGTAGCCTTGCTGCCAGGTAGCCTTGTAACCAGGTAGCCTTGTAGCCAGGTAGCCTTGTAACCATGTAGCTCTGTAACCATGTAGCCTTGTAACCAGGTAGCCTTGTAGCCAGGTAGCCTGGTAACAAGGTAGCCTTGCTGCCAGGTAGCCTTGTAACCAGGTAGCCTTGTAGCCAGGTAGCCTTGTAGCCAGGTAGGCTATTAACAAGGTAGCCTTGCTGCCAGGCAGCCTTGTAGCCAGGAAGCCTTGTAACCAGGTAGCCTTGTAGCCAAGTAGCCTTGTAACCAGGTAGTCTTGTAGCCAATTAGCCTTATAACCAGGTAGCCTTGTAACCAGGTAGCCTTGCTGCCAGGAAGCCTTGCTGCCAGGTAGCCTTGTAACCAGGTAGCCTTGTAGCCAGGTAGCTTTGTAGCCAGGTGGCCTTGTAACCAGGTAGCCCTGTAACCAGGTAGCCTTGTAAGCAGGTAGCCTTGTAGTCAGGTAGCCTTGCTTCCAGGTAGCCTGGTAACCAGGTAGCCTTGTAGCCAGGTAGCCTTGTAGCCAGGTAGCCTTGCTGCCAGGTAGCCTTTCTGCCAGGTAGCCTTGTAACCAGGTAGCCTTGTAGCCAGGTAGCTTTGTAGCCAGGTAGCCTAGTAACCAGGTAGCCCTGTAACCAGGTAGCCTTGTAAGCAGGTAGCCTTGTAGGCAGGTAGCCTTGCTGCCAGGTAGCCTTGTAACCAGGTAGCCTTGTAGCCAGGTAGCCTTGTAAACAGGTAGCCTCTTAGCCTTGTAGCCTCTTAACCAGGTAGCCTTGTAGCCAGGTAGCCTTGCTGCCAGGTAGCCTTGTAACCAGGTAACCTTGTAGCCAGGTAGCCTTGTAGCCAGGTAGCCTTATAACCAGGTAGCCTTGTAGCCAGTTAGCCTTGTAGCCAGGTAGCTTTGTAGCCAGGTAGCCTTGTAACCAAGTAGCCCTGTAACCAGGTAGCCTTGTAAGCAGGTAGCCTTGTAGCCAGGTAGCCTTGTAACCAGGTAGCCTTGCTGCCAGGTAGCCTTGTAGCCAGGTAGCCTTGTAGCCAGGTAGCCTTGTAACCAGGTAGCCTTGTAGCCAGGTAGCCTTTTAACCAGGTAGCCTTGTAGTCAGGTAGCCTTGCTGCCAGGTAGCCTTGTAACCAGGTAACCTTGTAGCCAGGTAGCCTTGTAGCCAAGTAGCCTTGTAACCAGGTAGCCTTGTAGCCATGTAGCCTTGTAGCCAGGTAGCAGAACCCTAGATAAAAGCCTTGTAACCAGGTAGCCTTGTAACCAAGTTGCCTTGTAGCCAGGTAGCCTTGTAACCAGGTAGCCCTGTTTAGCCTAGTAGCCTTTTAACCAGGTAGCCTCGTAGCCAGGTAGCCTTGTAACCAGGTAGCCTTGTAGCCAGGTAGCCTTGTAGCCAAGTAGCCTTGGAACCAGGTAGCTTTTAGCCAGGTAGCCTTGTAGCCAGGTAGCCTTGTATCCAGGTAGCCCTGTAACCAGGTAGCCTTGTGCCCAGGTAGCCTTGTAGCCAGGTAGCCTTGTATCCAGGTAACCAGGTAGCCTTGTACACAGGTAGCCTTGGACCCAGGTAGCCCTGTAACCAGGTAGCCTTGTAACCAGGTAGCCTTGTAGCCAGGTAGCCTTGTAGCCAGGTAGCCTTGTAACCAGGTAGCCCTGAAACCAGGTAGCCTTGAAACCAGGTAGCCTTGTAGCCAGGAAGCCTTGTAGCCAGGTAGCCTTGCTGCCAGGTAGCCTTGTAACCAGGTAGCCTTGTAGCCAGGAAGCCTTGTAACCAGGTAGCCTTGCTGCCAGGTAGCGTTACAGCCAGGTAGCCTTGTATCCAGGTAGTCTTGTAGCCAAGTAGCCATGTAACCAGGTAGCCTTGTAACCAGGTAGCCTTGTAGCCAGGTAGCCTTGTAACCAGGTAGCCTTGTAGCCATGTAGCCTTGCTGCCAGGTAGCAGAACCCTAGATAAAAGCCTTGTAACCAGGTAGCCTTGTAACCAGGTAGCCTTGTAGCCAAGAAGCCTTGTAACCAGGTAGCCTTGTAGCCAGGTAGCCTTGTAAACAGGTAGTCTTGTAGCCAGGTAGCCTTGTAGCCAGGTAGCCTTGTAACCAGGTAGCCTTGTAGCTAAGTAGCCTTGTAACCAGGTAGCCTTGTAACCAGGTAGCCTTATAGCCAGGTAGCCTTCTAGCCAAATAGCCTTGTAACCAGGTAGCCCTGTAACCAGGTAGCCTTGTACCCAAGTAGCCCTGTAACCAGGTAGCCTTGTAACCAGGTAGCCTTGTAGCCAGGTAGCCTTCTAGCCAAATAGCCTTGTAACCAGGTAGCCTTGTAACCAGGTAGCCTTGTAGCCAGGTAGCCTTGTAACGAGGTAGCCTTGTAGCCATGTAGCCTTGTAGCCAAGTAGCCTTGTAACCAGGTAGCCTTGTAACCAGGTAGCCTTGTAGCCAAGTAGCCTTGCTGCTAGGTAGCCTTGTAACCAGGTAGCCTTGTAGCCAGGTAGCCTTGTAGCCAAGTAGCCTTGTAACCAGGTAGCCTTGTAGCCAGGTAGCCTTGTAGCCAGGTAGCCTTGTAACCAGGTAGCCTTGTAGCCAAGTAGCCTTGTAACCAGGTAGTCTTGTAGCCAAGTAGCCTTATAACCAGGTAGCCTTGTAGCCAGGTAGCCTTGTAGCCAGGTAGCCTTGTAACCAGGTAGCCCTGTAACCAGGTAGCCTTGTAACCAGGTAGCCTTGTAGCCAGGTAGCCTTGTAACCAGGTAGCCTTGCTGCCAGGTAGCCTTGTAGCCAAGTAGCCTTGTAACCAGGTAGCCTTGTAATCAGGTAGCCTTGTAGCCAAGTAGCCTTGTAACCAGGTAGTCTTGTAGCCAAGTAGCCTTGCAACCAGGTAGCCTTGTAACCAGGTAGCCTTGTAGCCAAGTAGCCTTGTAACCAGGTAGCCTTGTAGCCATGTAGCCTTGCAGCCAGGTAGCAGAACCCTAGATAAAAGCCTTGTAACCAGTTAGCCTTGTAACCAGGTAGCCTTGTAGCCAGGTAGCCTTGTAACCAGGTAGCCTTTTAGCCTAGTAGCCTTTTAACCAGGTAGGCTTGTAGCCAGGTAGCCTCTTAACCAGGTAGACTCGTAGCCAGGTAGCCTTGTAACCAGGTAGCCTTGTAGCCAGGTAGCCTTGTAGCCAAGTAGCCTTGTAACCAGGTAGCCTTGTAGCCAGGTAGCCTTGTAGCCAGGTAGCCTTGTAGCCAGGTAGGCTTGGAGCGAAGTAGCCTTGTAAAAAGGTAGCCTTGTACACAGGTAGCGTTATAGCCAGGTAGCCTTATAACCAGGTAGCCTTGTAGCCAAGTAGACTTATGACCAGGTAGCCTTGTAGCCAGGTAGCCTTGTAACCAGGTAGCCTTGTACCCAGGTAGCCCTGTAACCAGGTAGCCTTGTAGCCAGGTAGCCTTGTAGCCAAGTAGCCTTGTAGCCAGGTAGCCTTGTAACCAGGTAGCCCTGTAACCAGGTAGCCTTGTAAGCAGGTAGCCTTGTAGCCAGGTAGCCTTGTAACCAGGTAGCCTTGCTGCCAGGTAGCCTTGTAGCCAGGTAGCCTTGTAGCCAGGTAGCCTTGTAACCAGGTAGCCTTGTAGCCAGGTAGCCTTTTAACCAGGTAGCCTTGTAGCCAGGTAGCCTTGCTGCCAGGTAGCCTTGTAACCAGGTAACCTTGTAGCCAGGTAGCCTTGTAGCCAAGTAGCCTTGTAACCAGGTAGCCTTGTAGCCATGTAGCCTTGTAGCCAGGTAGCAGAACCCTAGATAAAAGCCTTGTAACCAGGTAGCCTTGTAACCAGGTTGCCTTGTAGCCAGGTAGCCTTGTAACCAGGTAGCCCTGTTTAGCCTAGTAGCCTTTTAACCAGGTAGCCTCGTAGCCAGGTAGCCTTGTAACCAGGTAGCCTTGTAGCCAGGTAGCCTTGTAGCCAAGTAGCCTTGGAACCAGGTAGCTTTTAGCCAGGTAGCCTTGTAGCCAGGTAGCCTTGTAACCAGGTAGCCTTGTAGCCAAGTAGCCTTGTAACCAGGTAGCCTTGTAGCCAGGTAGCCTTGTAGCCAGGTAGCTTTGAAGCCAGGTAGCCTTGTAGCCAAGTAGCCTTGTAAACAGGTAGCCTTGTACACAGGTAGCGTTGTAGCCAGGTAGCCTTGAATCCAGGTAGCCCTGTAACCAGATAGCCTTGTACCCAGGTAGCCTTGTAACCAGGTAGCCTTGTAGCCAGGTAGCCCTGTAACCAGGTAGCCTTGTACCCAAGTAGCCCTGTAACCAGGTAGCCTTGTAACCAGGTAGCCTTGTAGCCAGGTAGCCTTCTAGCCAAATAGCCTTGTAACCAGGTAGCCTTGTAACCAGGTAGCCTTGTAGCCAGGTAGCCTTGTAACGAGGTAGCCTTGTAGCCATGTAGCCTTGTAGCCAAATAGCCTTGTAACCAGGTAGCCTTGTAACCAGGTAGCCTTGTAGCCAAGTAGCCTTGCTGCTAGGTAGCCTTGTAACCAGGTAGCCTTGTAGCCAGGTAGCCTTGTAGCCAAGTAGCCTTGTAACCAGGTAGCCTTGTAGCCAGGTAGCCTTGTAGCCAGGTAGCCTTGTAACCAGGTAGCCTTGTAGCCAAGTAGCCTTGTAACCAGGTAGTCTTGTAGCCAAGTAGCCTTATAACCAGGTAGCCTTGTAGCCAGGTAGCCTTGTAGCCAGGTAGCCTTGTAACCAGGTAGCCCTGTAACCAGGTAGCCTTGTAACCAGGTAGCCTTGTAGCCAGGTAGCCTTGTAACCAGGTAGCCTTGCTGCCAGGTAGCCTTGTAGCCAAGTAGCCTTGTAACCAGGTAGCCTTGTAATCAGGTAGCCTTGTAGCCAAGTAGCCTTGTAACCAGGTAGTCTTGTAGCCAAGTAGCCTTGCAACCAGGTAGCCTTGTAACCAGGTAGCCTTGTAGCCAAGTAGCCTTGTAACCAGGTAGCCTTGTAGCCATGTAGCCTTGCAGCCAGGTAGCAGAACCCTAGATAAAAGCCTTGTAACCAGTTAGCCTTGTAACCAGGTAGCCTTGTAGCCAGGTAGCCTTGTAACCAGGTAGCCTTTTAGCCTAGTAGCCTTTTAACCAGGTAGGCTTGTAGCCAGGTAGCCTCTTAACCAGGTAGACTCGTAGCCAGGTAGCCTTGTAACCAGGTAGCCTTGTAGCCAGGTAGCCTTGTAGCCAAGTAGCCTTGTAACCAGGTAGCCTTGTAGCCAGGTAGCCTTGTAGCCAGGTAGCCTTGTAGCCAGGTAGGCTTGGAGCGAAGTAGCCTTGTAAAAAGGTAGCCTTGTACACAGGTAGCGTTATAGCCAGGTAGCCTTATAACCAGGTAGCCTTGTAGCCAAGTAGACTTATGACCAGGTAGCCTTGTAGCCAGGTAGCCTTGTAACCAGGTAGCCTTGTACCCAGGTAGCCCTGTAACCAGGTAGCCTTGTAGCCAGGTAGCCTTGTAGCCAAGTAGCCTTGTAGCCAGGTAGCCTTGTAACCAGGTAGCCCTGTAACCAGGTAGCCTTGTAACCAGGTATTCTTGTAGCCAGGTAGCCTTGTAGCCAGGTGGCCTTGTAACCAGGTAGCCCTGTAAGCAGGTAGCCTTGTAACCAGGTAGCCTTGTAACCAGGTAGCCTTGTAGCCAGGTAGCCTTATAACCAGGTAGCCTTGCTGCCAGGTAGCCTTGTAACCAGGTAGCCTTGTAGCCAGGTAGCCTTGTAACCATGTAGCTCTGTAACCATGTAGCCTTGTAACCAGGTAGCCTTGTAGCCAGGTAGCCTGGTAACAAGGTAGCCTTGCTGCCAGGTAGCCTTGTAACCAGGTAGCCTTGTAGCCAGGTAGCCTTGTAGCCAGGTAGGCTATTAACAAGGTAGCCTTGCTGCCAGGCAGCCTTGTAGCCAGGAAGCCTTGTAACCAGGTAGCCTTGTAGCCAAGTAGCCTTGTAACCAGGTAGTCTTGTAGCCAATTAGCCTTATAACCAGGTAGCCTTGTAACCAGGTAGCCTTGCTGCCAGGAAGCCTTGCTGCCAGGTAGCCTTGTAACCAGGTAGCCT
Organism: Telmatherina bonti; assembly: GCF_933228915.1. NCBI lineage: Eukaryota > Metazoa > Chordata > Actinopteri > Atheriniformes > Telmatherinidae > Telmatherina > Telmatherina bonti. Next base: position 5,220,080 of record NC_136617.1, read on the forward strand.
TGTAGCCAGGTAGCTTTTTAGCCAGGTGGCCTTGTAACCAGGTAGCCCTGTAACCAGGTAGCCTTGTAAGCAGGTAGCCTTGTAGTCAGGTAGCCTTGCTTCCAGGTAGCCTTGTAACCAGGTAGCCTTGTAGCCAGGTAGCCTTGTAGCCAGGTAGCCTTGCTGCCAGGTAGCCTTTCTGCCAGGTAGCCTTGTAACCAGGTAGCCTTGTAGCCAGGTAGCTTTGTAGCCAGGTAGCCTAGTAACCAGGTAGCCCTGTAACCAGGTAGCCTTGTAAGCAGGTAGCCTTGTAGGCAGGTAGCCTTGCTGCCAGGTAGCCTTGTAACCAGGTAGCCTTGTAGCCAGGTAGCCTTGTAAACAGGTAGCCTCTTAGCCTTGTAGCCTCTTAACCAGGTAGCCTTGTAGCCAGGTAGCCTTGCTGCCAGGTAGCCTTGTAACCAGGTAACCTTGTAGCCAGGTAGCCTTGTAGCCAGGTAGCCTTATAACCAGGTAGCCTTGTAGCCAGTTAGCCTTGTAGCCAGGTAGCTTTGTAGCCAGGTAGCCTTGTAACCAAGTAGCCCTGTAACCAGGTAGCCTTGTAAGCAGGTAGCCTTGTAGCCAGGTAGCCTTGTAACCAGGTAGCCTTGCTGCCAGGTAGCCTTGTAGCCAGGTAGCCTTGTAGCCAGGTAGCCTTGTAACCAGGTAGCCTTGTAGCCAGGTAGCCTTTTAACCAGGTAGCCTTGTAGCCAGGTAGCCTTGCTGCCAGGTAGCCTTGTAACCAGGTAACCTTGTAGCCAGGTAGCCTTGTAGCCAAGTAGCCTTGTAACCAGGTAGCCTTGTAGCCATGTAGCCTTGTAGCCAGGTAGCAGAACCCTAGATAAAAGCCTTGTAACCAGGTAGCCTTGTAACCAAGTTGCCTTGTAGCCAGGTAGCCTTGTAACCAGGTAGCCCTGTTTAGCCTAGTAGCCTTTTAACCAGGTAGCCTCGTAGCCAGGTAGCCTTGTAACCAGGTAGCCTTGTAGCCAGGTAGCCTTGTAGCCAAGTAGCCTTGGAACCAGGTAGCTTTTAGCCAGGTAGCCTTGTAGCCAGGTAGCCTTGTAACCAGGTAGCCTTGTAGCCAAGTAGCCTTGTAACCAGGTAGCCTTGTAGCCAGGTAGCCTTGTAGCCAGGTAGCTTTGAAGCCAGGTAGCCTTGTAGCCAAGTAGCCTTGTAAACAGGTAGCCTTGTACACAGGTGGCGTTGTAGCCAGGTAGCCTTGAATCCAGGTAGCCCTGTAACCAGATAGCCTTGTACCCAGGTAGCCTTGTAACCAGGTAGCCTTGTAGCCAGGTAGCCCTGTAACCAGGTAGCCTTGTACCCAAGTAGCCCTGTAACCAGGTAGCCTTGTAACCAGGTAGCCTTGTAGCCAGGTAGCCTTGTAGCCAGGAAGCCTTGTAACCAGGTAGCCCTGTAACCAGGTAGCCTTGTAACCAGGTAGCCTTGTAACCAGGTAGCCTTGTAGCCAGGTAGCCTTGCTGCCAGGTAGCCTTGTAACCAGGTAGCCTTGTAGCCAGGTAGCCTTGTAACCAGGTAGCCTTGCTGCCAGGTAGCCTTGTAACTAGGTAACCTTGTAGCCAGGTAGCCTTTTAACCAGGTAGCTTTGTAGCCAAGTAGACTTATAACCAGGGTGCCTTGTAGCCAGGTAGCCATGTAACCAGGTAGCCTTATAACCAGGTAGCCTTGTAGCCAAGTAGACCTATAACCAGGTAGCCTTGTAGCCAGGTAGCCCTGTAACCAGGTAGCCTTGTACCCAAGTAGCCCTGTAACCAGGTAGCCTTGTAACCAGGTAGCCTTGTAGCCAGGTAGCCTTGTAGCCAGGAAGCCTTGTAACCAGGTAGCCCTGTAACCAGGTAGCCTTGTAACCAGGTAGCCTTGTAACCAGGTAGCCTTGTAGCCAGGTAGCCTTGCTGCCAGGTAGCCTTGTAACCAGGTAGCCTTGTAGCCAGGTAGCCTTGTAACCAGGTAGCCTTGCTGCCAGGTAGCCTTGTAACCAGGTAACCTTGTAGCCAGGTAGCCTTTTAACCAGGTAGCTTTGTAGCCAAGTAGACTTATAACCAGGTAGCCTTGTAGCCTGGTAGCCATGTAACCAGGTAGCCTTATAACCAGGTAGCCTTGTAGCCAAGTAGACCTATAACCAGGTAGCCTTGTAACCAGGTAACCTTGCTGCCAGGTAGCCTTTTAACCAGGTAGCCTTGTAGCCAGGTAGCCTGGTAACAAGGTAGCCTTGCTGCCAGGTAGCCTTGTAACCAGGTAGCCTTGTAGCCAGGTAGCCTTGTAGCCAGGTAGGCTATTAACAAGGTAGCCTTGCTGCCAGGCAGCCTTGTAGCCAGGAAGCCTTGTAACCAGGTAGCCTTGTAGCCAAGTAGCCTTGTAACCAGGTAGTCTTGTAGCCAATTAGCCTTATAACCAGGTAGCCTTGTAACCAGGTAGCCTTGCTGCCAGGAAGCCTTGCTGCCAGGTAGCCTTGTAACCAGGTAGCCTTGTAGCCAGGTAGCTTTGTAGCCAGGTGGCCTTGTAACCAGGTAGCCCTGTAACCAGGTAGCCTTGTAAGCAGGTAGCCTTGTAGTCAGGTAGCCTTGCTTCCAGGTAGCCTTGTAACCAGGTAGCCTTGTAGCCAGGTAGCCTTGTAGCCAGGTAGCCTTGCTGCCAGGTAGCCTTTCTGCCAGGTAGCCTTGTAACCAGGTAGCCTTGTAGCCAGGTAGCTTTGTAGCCAGGTAGCCTAGTAACCAGGTAGCCCTGTAACCAGGTAGCCTTGTAAGCAGGTAGCCTTGTAGGCAGGTAGCCTTGCTGCCAGGTAGCCTTGTAACCAGGTAGCCTTGTAGCCAGGTAGCCTTGTAAACAGGTAGCCTCTTAGCCTTGTAGCCTCTTAACCAGGTAGCCTTGTAGCCAGGTAGCCTTGCTGCCAGGTAGCCTTGTAACCAGGTAACCTTGTAGCCAGGTAGCCTTGTAGCCAGGTAGCCTTATAACCAGGTAGCCTTGTAGCCAGTTAGCCTTGTAGCCAGGTAGCTTTGTAGCCAGGTAGCCTTGTAACCAAGTAGCCCTGTAACCAGGTAGCCTTGTAAGCAGGTAGCCTTGTAGCCAGGTAGCCTTGTAACCAGGTAGCCTTGCTGCCAGGTAGCCTTGTAGCCAGGTAGCCTTGTAGCCAGGTAGCCTTGTAACCAGGTAGCCTTGTAGCCAGGTAGCCTTTTAACCAGGTAGCCTTGTAGCCAGGTAGCCTTGCTGCCAGGTAGCCTTGTAACCAGGTAACCTTGTAGCCAGGTAGCCTTGTAGCCAAGTAGCCTTGTAACCAGGTAGCCTTGTAGCCATGTAGCCTTGTAGCCAGGTAGCAGAACCCTAGATAAAAGCCTTGTAACCAGGTAGCCTTGTAACCAGGTTGCCTTGTAGCCAGGTAGCCTTGTAACCAGGTAGCCCTGTTTAGCCTAGTAGCCTTTTAACCAGGTAGCCTCGTAGCCAGGTAGCCTTGTAACCAGGTAGCCTTGTAGCCAGGTAGCCTTGTAGCCAAGTAGCCTTGGAACCAGGTAGCTTTTAGCCAGGTAGCCTTGTAGCCAGGTAGCCTTGTAACCAGGTAGCCTTGTAGCCAAGTAGCCTTGTAACCAGGTAGCCTTGTAGCCAGGTAGCCTTGTAGCCAGGTAGCTTTGAAGCCAGGTAGCCTTGTAGCCAAGTAGCCTTGTAAACAGGTAGCCTTGTACACAGGTGGCGTTTTAGCCAGGTAGCCTTGAATCCAGGTAGCCCTGTAACCAGATAGCCTTGTACCCAGGTAGCCTTGTAACCAGGTAGCCTTGTAGCCAGGTAGCCCTGTAACCAGGTAGCCTTGTACCCAAGTAGCCCTGTAACCAGGTAGCCTTGTAACCAGGTAGCCTTGTAGCCAGGTAGCCTTGTAGCCAGGAAGCCTTGTAACCAGGTAGCCCTGTAACCAGGTAGCCTTGAAACCAGGTAGCCTTGTAACCAGGTAGCCTTGTAGCCAGGTAGCCTTGCTGCCAGGTAGCCTTGTAACCAGGTAGCCTTGTAGCCAGGTAGCCTTGTAACCAGGTAGCCTTGCTGCCAGGTAGCCTTGTAACTAGGTAACCTTGTAGCCAGGTAGCCTTTTAACCAGGTAGCTTTGTAGCCAAGTAGACTTATAACCAGGGTGCCTTGTAGCCAGGTAGCCATGTAACCAGGTAGCCTTATAACCAGGTAGCCTTGTAGCCAAGTAGACCTATAACCAGGTAGCCTTATAGCCAGGTAGCCCTGTAACCAGGTAGCCTTGTACCCAAGTAGCCCTGTAACCAGGTAGCCTTGTAACCAGGTAGCCTTGTAGCCAGGTAGCCTTGTAGCCAGGAAGCCTTGTAACCAGGTAGCCCTGTAACCAGGTAGCCTTGTAACCAGGTAGCCTTGTAACCAGGTAGCCTTGTAGCCAGGTAGCCTTGCTGCCAGGTAGCCTTGTAACCAGGTAGCCTTGTAGCCAGGTAGCCTTGTAACCAGGTAGCCTTGCTGCCAGGTAGCCTTGTAACCAGGTAACCTTGTAGCCAGGTAGCCTTTTAACCAGGTAGCTTTGTAGCCAAGTAGACTTATAACCAGGTAGCCTTGTAGCCTGGTAGCCATGTAACCAGGTAGCCTTATAACCAGGTAGCCTTGTAGCCAAGTAGACCTATAACCAGGTAGCCTTGTAACCAGGTAACCTTGCTGCCAGGTAGCCTTGTAACCAGGTAGCCTTGTAGCCAGGTAGCCTTTTAACCAGGTAACCTTGCTGCCAGGTAGCCTTGTAACCAGGTAGCCTCGTAGCCAGGTAGAATTGTAACCAGGTAGCCTTGCTGCCAGATAGCCTTGTAACCAGGTAACCTTGTAGCCAGGTAGCCTTGTAACCAGGTAACCTTGCTGCCAGGAAGCCTTGTAACCAGGTAGCCTTGTAGCCAGGTAGCCTTGTAGCCAAGTAGCCTTGTAACCCGGTAGCCTTGTAGCCAAGTAGACTTATAACCAGGTAGCCTTGTAACCAGGTAACCTTGCTGCCAGGTAGCCTTGTAACCAGGTAGCCTTGTAGCCAGGTAGCCTTGTAACCAGGTAGCCTTGCTGCAGGGATAGCCTTAAAACCAGGTAACCTTGTAGCCAGGTAGCCTTATAACCAGGTAGCCTTGTAGCCAAGAAGATTTATAACCAGGTAGCCTTTTTAGCCAGGTAGCCTTGTAACCAGGTAGCCTTGCTGCCAGATAGCCTTGTAACCAGGTAACCTTGTAGCCAGGTAGCCTTGTAACCAGGTAACCTTGCTGCCGGGTAGCCTTGTAACCAGGAAGCCTTTTAGCCAGGTAGCCTTGTAAGCAAGCAGCCTTGTAACCCGGTAGCCTTGTAGCCAAGTAGCCTTGTAACCAGGTAGCCTTGTAACCAGGTAGCCTTATAACCAGGTAGCCTTGTAGCCAAGTAGACTTATAACCAGGTAGCCTTGTAACCAGGTAACCTTGCTGCCAGGTAGCCTTGTAACCAGGTAGCCTTGTAGCCAGGTAGCCTTGTAACCAGGTAGCCTTGCTGCAGGGATAGCCTTATAACCAGGTAACCTTGTAGCCAGGTAGCCTTGTAACCAGGTAGCCTTGTAGCCAAGTAGATTTATAACCAGGTAGCCTTGTAGCCAGGTAGCCTTGTAACCAGGTAGCCTCGTAGCCAAGTAGCCTTGTAACCAGGTAGCCTTGCTGCCAGGAAGCCTTGTAACCAGGTAACCTTGTAGCCAGGTAGCCTTGTAACCAGGTAACCTTGCTGCCAGGTAGCCTTGTAACCAGGTAGCCTTGTAGCCAGGTAGCCTTGTAGCCAAGTAGCCTTGTAACCCGGTAACCTTGCTGCCAGGTAGCCTTTTATAACCAGGTAGCCTTGTAACCAGGTAGCCTTGTAGCCAAGTAGCCTTGTAACCCGGTAGCCTTGTAGCCAAGTAACCTTGTAACCAGGTAGCCTTGTAACCAGGTAGCCTTGTAGCCAAGTAGACTTATAACCAGGTAGCCTTGTAACCAGGTAGCCTTGTAGCCAAGTAGCCTCTTAACCAGGTAGCCTTGTAGCCAGGTAGCCTTGCTGCCAGGTAGCCTTGTAACCAGGTAGCCTTGTAGCCAGGTAGCCTTGTAACCAGGTAGCCTTGCTGCCAGGTAGCCTTGTAACTAGGTAACCTTGTAGCCAGGTAGCCTTTTAACCAGGTAGCTTTGTAGCCAAGTAGACTTATAACCAGGGTTCCTTGTAGCCAGGTAGCCATGTAACCAGGTAGCCTTATAACCAGGTAGCCTTGTAGCCAAGTAGACCTATAACCAGGTAGCCTTGTAGCCAGGTAGCCCTGTAACCAGGTAGCCTTGTACCCAAGTAGCCCTGTAACCAGGTAGCCTTGTAACCTGGTAGCCTTGTAGCCAGGTAGCCTTGTAGCCAGGAAGCCTTGTAACCAGGTAGCCCTGTAACCAGGTAGCCTTGTAACCAGGTAGCCTTGTAACCAGGTAGCCTTGTAGCCAGGTAGCCTTGCTGCCAGGTAGCCTTGTAACCAGGTAGCCTTGTAGCCAGGTAGCCTTGTAACCAGGTAGCCTTGCTGCCAGGTAGCCTTGTAACCAGGTAACCTTGTAGCCAGGTAGCCTTTTAACCAGGTAGTTTTGTAGCCAAGTAGACTTATAACCAGGTAGCCTTGTAACCTGGTAGCCATGTAACCAGGTAGCCTTATAACCAGGTAGCCTTGTAGCCAAGTAGACCTATAACCAGGTAGCCTTGTAGCCAGGTAGACTTGTAACCAGGTAACCTTGCTGCCAGGTAGCCTTGTAACCAGGTAACCTTGTAGCCAGGTAGCCTTGTAACCAGGTAGCCTTGTAGCCAGGTAGCCTTTTAACCAGGTAACCTTGCTGCCAGGTAGCCTTGTAACCAGGTAGCCTCGTAGCCAGGTAGACTTGTAACCAGGTAGCCTTGCTGCCAGATAGCCTTGTAACCAGGTAACCTTGTAGCCAGGTAGCCTTGTAACCAGGTAACCTTGCTGCCAGGTAGCCTTGTAACCAGGTAGCCTTGTAGCCAGGTAGCCTTGTAGCCAAGTAGCCTTGTAACCCGGTAGCCTTGTAGCCAAGTAGACTTATAACCAGGAAGCCTTGTAACCAGGTAACCTTGCTGCCAGGTAGCCTTGTAACCAGGTAGATTTGTAGCCAGGTAGCCTTGTAACCAGGTAGCCTTGCTGCAGGGATAGCCTTAAAACCAGGTAACCTTGTAGCCAGGTAGCCTTATAACCAGGTAGCCTTGTAGCCAAGAAGATTTATAACCAGGTAGCCTTTTTAGCCAGGTAGCCTTGTAACCAGGTAGCCTTGCTGCCAGATAGCCTTGTAACCAGGTAACCTTGTAGCCAGGTAGCCTTGTAACCAGGTAACCTTGCTGCCGGGTAGCCTTGTAACCAGGTAGCCTTTTAGCCAGGTAGCCTTGTAGCCAAGTAGCCTTGTAACCCGGTAGCCTTGTAGCCAAGTAGCCTTGTAACCAGGTAACCTTGCTGCCAGGTAGCCTTGTAACCAGGTAGCCTTGTAGCCAGGTAGCCTTGTAACCAGGTAGCCTTGCTGCAGGGATAGCCTTATAACCAGGTAACCTTGTAGCCAGGTAGCCTTGTAACCAGGTAGCCTTGTAGCCAAGTAGATTTATAACCAGGTAGCCTTGTAGCCAGGTAGCCTTGTAACCAGGTAGCCTCGTAGCCAAGTAGCCTTGTAACCAGGTAGCCTTGCTGCCAGGAAGCCTTGTAACCAGGTAACCTTGTAGCCAGGTAGCCTTGTAACCAGGTAACCTTGCTGCCAGGTAGCCTTGTAACCAGGTAGCCTTGTAGCCAGGTAGCCTTGTAGCCAAGTAGCCTTGTAACCCGGTAACCTTGCTGCCAGGTAGCCTTTTATAGCCAGGTAGCCTTGTAGCCAGGTAGCCTTGTAGCCAAATAGCGTTGTAACCCGGTAGCCTTGTAGCCAAGTAACCTTGTAACCAGGTAGCCTTGTAACCAGGTAGCCTTGTAGCCAAGTAGACTTATAACCAGGTAGCCTTGTAACCAGGTAGCCTTGTAGCCAAGTAGCCTTGTAACCAGGTAGCCTTGTAGCCAGGTAGCCTTGTAGCCAGGTAGCCTTGTAGCCAGGTAGCCTTGTAGCCAAGTAGCCTTGTAACCCGGTAGCCTTGTAGCCAAGTAGCCTTGTAACCAGGTAGTCTTGTAACCAGGTAGCCTTGTAGCCAAGTAGACTTATAACCAGGTAGCCTTGTAGCCTGGTAGCCATGTAACCAGGTAGCCTTATAACCAGGTAGCCTTGTAGCCAAGTAGACCTATAACCAGGTAGCCTTGTAGCCAGGTAGACTTGTAACCAGGTAACCTTGCTGCCAGGTAGCCTTGTAACCAGGTAACCTTGCTGCCAGGTAGCCTTGTAACCAGGTAGCCTTGTAGCCAGGTAGCCTTTTAACCAGGTAACCTTGCTGCCAGGTAGCCTTATAACAAGGTAGCCTCGTAGCCAGGTAGACTTGTAACCAGGTAGCCTTGTAGCCAAGTAGACTTATAACCAGGTAGCCTTGTAACCAGGTAACCTTGCTGCCAGGTAGCCTTGTAACCAGGTAGCCTTGTAGACAGGTAGCCTTGTAACCAGGTAGCCTTGCTGCAGGGATAGCCTTAAAACCAGGTAACCTTGTAGCCAGGTAGCCTTATAACCAGGTAGCCTTGTAGCCAAGAAGATTTATAACCAGGTAGCCTTTTTAGCCAGGTAGCCTTGTAACCAGGTAACCTTGTAGCCAGGTAGCCTTGTAACCAGGTAACCTTGCTGCCGGGTAGCCTTGTAACCAGGTAGCCTTTTAGCCAGGTAGCCTTGTAGCCAAGTAGCCTTGTAACCCGGTAGCCTTGTAGCCAAGTAGCCTTGTAACCAGGTAGCCTTGTAACCAGGTAGCCTTATAACCAGGTAGCCTTGTAGCCAAGTAGACTTATAACCAGGTAGCCTTGTAACCAGGTAACCTTGCTGCCAGGTAGCCTTGTAACCAGGTAGCCTTGTAGCCAGGTAGCCTTGTAACCAGGTAGCCTTGCTGCAGGGATAGCCTTATAACCAGGTAACCTTGTAGCCAGGTAGCCTTGTAACCAGGTAGCCTTGTAGCCAAGTAGATTTATAACCAGGTAGCCTTGTAGCCAGGTAGCCTTGTAACCAGGTAGCCTCGTAGCCAAGTAGCCTTGTAACCAGGTAGCCTTGCTGCCAGGAAGCCTTGTAACCAGGTAACCTTGTAGCCAGGTAGCCTTGTAACCAGGTAACCTTGCTGCCAGGTAGCCTTGTAACCAGGTAGCCTTGTAGCCAGGTAGCCTTGTAGCCAAGTAGCCTTGTAACCCGGTAACCTTGCTGCCAGGTAGCCTTTTATAACCAGGTAGCCTTGTAGCCAGGTAGCCTTGTAGCCAAGTAGCCTTGTAACCAAGTAGCCTTGTAGCCAAGTAACCTTGTAACCAGGTAGCCTTGTAACCAGGTAGCCTTGTAGCCAAGTAGACTTATAACCAGGTAGCCTTGTAACCAGGTAGCCTTGTAGCCAAGTAGCCTTGTAACCAGGTAGCCTTGTAGCCAGGTAGCCTTGCTGCCAGGTAGCCTTGTAACCAGGTAGCCTTGTAGCCAGGTAGCCTTGTAACCAGGTAGCCTTGCTTCCAGGTAGCCTTGTAACTAGGTAACCTTGTAGCCAGGTAGCCTTTTAACCAGGTAGCTTTGTAGCCAAGTAGACTTATAACCAGGGTTCCTTGTAGCCAGGTAGCCATGTAACCAGGTAGCCTTATAACCAGGTAGCCTTGTAGCCAAGTAGACCTATAACCAGGTAGCCTTGTAGCCAGGTAGCCCTGTAACCAGGTAGCCTTGTACCCAAGTAGCCCTGTAACCAGGTAGCCTTGTAACCAGGTAGCCTTGTAGCCAGGTAGCCTTGTAGCCAGGAAGCCTTGTAACCAGGTAGCCCTGTAACCAGGTAGCCTTGTAACCAGGTAGCCTTGTAACCAGGTAGCCTTGTAGCCAGGTAGCCTTGCTGCCAGGTAGCCTTGTAACCAGGTAGCCTTGTAGCCAGGTAGCCTTGTAACCAGGTAGCCTTGCTGCCAGGTAGCCTTGTAACCAGGTAACCTTGTAGCCAGGTAGCCTTTTAACCAGGTAGCTTTGTAGCCAAGTAGACTTATAACCAGGTAGCCTTGTAGCCTGGTAGCCATGTAACCAGGTAGCCTTATAACCAGGTAGCCTTGTAGCCAAGTAGACCTATAACCAGGTAGCCTTGTAGCCAGGTAGACTTGTAACCAGGTAACCTTGCTGCCAGGTAGCCTTGTAACCAGGTAACCTTGCTGCCAGGTAGCCTTGTAACCAGGTAGCCTTGTAGCCAGGTAGCCTTTTAACCAGGTAACCTTGCTGCCAGGTAGCCTTGTAACCAGGTAACCTTGCTGCCAGGTAGTCTTGTAACCAGGTAGCCTTATAACCAGGTAGCCTTGTAGCCAAGTAGACTTATAAGCAGGTAGCCTTGTAACCAGATAACCTTGCTGCCAGGTAGCCTTGTAACCAGGTAGCCTTGTAGCCAGGTAGCCTTGTAACCAGGTAGCCTTGCTGCAGAGATAGCCTTGTAACCAGGTAACCTTGTAGCCAGGTGGCCTTATAACCTGGTAGCCTTGTAGCCAAGTAGCCTTGTAACCAGGTAGCCTTGTAGCCAGGTAGCCTTCTAACCAGGTAGCCTTGTAGCCAAGTAGACTTGTAACCAGGTAGCCTTACTGCCAGGTAGCCTTGTAACCAGGTAGCCCTGTAACCAGGTAGCCTTGTAAGCAGGTAGCCTTGTAGCCAGGTAGCCTTGTAACCAGGTAGCCTTGCTGCCAGGTAGCCTTGTAGCCAGGTAGCCTTGTAGCCAGGTAGCCTTGTAACCAGGTAGCCTTGTAGCCAGGTAGCCTTTTAACCAGGTAGCCTTGTAGCCAGGTAGCCTTGCTGCCAGGTAGCCTTGTAACCAGGTAACCTTGTAGCCAGGTAGCCTTGTAGCCAAGTAGCCTTGTAACCAGGTAGCCTTGTAGCCATGTAGCCTTGTAGCCAGGTAGCAGAACCCTAGATAAAAGCCTTGTAACCAGGTAGCCTTGTAACCAGGTTGCCTTGTAGCCAGGTAGCCTTGTAACCAGGTAGCCCTGTTTAGCCTAGTAGCCTTTTAACCAGGTAGCCTCGTAGCCAGGTAGCCTTGTAACCAGGTAGCCTTGTAGCCAGGTAGCCTTGTAGCCAAGTAGCCTTGGAACCAGGTAGCTTTTAGCCAGGTAGCCTTGTAGCCAGGTAGCCTTGTAACCAGGTAGCCTTGTAGCCAAGTAGCCTTGTAACCAGGTAGCCTTGTAGCCAGGTAGCCTTGTAGCCAGGTAGCTTTGAAGCCAGGTAGCCTTGTAGCCAAGTAGCCTTGTAAACAGGTAGCCTTGTACACAGGTAGCGTTGTAGCCAGGTAGCCTTGAATCCAGGTAGCCCTGTAACCAGATAGCCTTGTACCCAGATAGCCTTGTAACCAGGTAGCCTTGTAGCCAGGTAGCCCTGTAACCAGGTAGCCTTGTACCCAAGTAGCCCTGTAACCAGGTAGCCTTGTAACCAGGTAGCCTTGTAGCCAGGTAGCCTTGTAGCCAGGAAGCCTTGTAACCAGGTAGCCCTGTAACCAGGTAGCCTTGTAACCAGGTAGCCTTGTAACCAGGTAGCCTTGTAGCCAGGTAGCCTTGCTGCCAGGTAGCCTTGTAACCAGGTAGCCTTGTAGCCAGGTAGCCTTGTAACCAGGTAGCCTTGCTGCCAGGTAGCCTTTTAACTAGGTAACCTTGTAGCCAGGTAGCCTTTTAACCAGGTAGCTTTGTAGCCAAGTAGACTTATAACCAGGGTGCCTTGTAGCCAGGTAGCCATGTAACCAGGTAGCCTTATAACCAGGTAGCCTTGTAGCCAAGTAGACCTATAACCAGGTAGCCTTGTAGCCAGGTAGCCCTGTAACCAGGTAGCCTTGTACCCAAGTAGCCCTGTAACCAGGTAGCCTTGTAACCAGGTAGCCTTGTAGCCAGGTAGCCTTGTAGCCAGGAAGCCTTGTAACCAGGTAGCCCTGTAACCAGGTAGCCTTGTAACCAGGTAGCCTTGTAACCAGGTAGCCTTGTAGCCAGGTAGCCTTGCTGCCAGGTAGCCTTGTAACCAGGTAGCCTTGTAGCCAGGTAGCCTTGTAACCAGGTAGCCTTGCTGCCAGGTAGCCTTGTAACCAGGTAACCTTGTAGCCAGGTAGCCTTTTAACCAGGTAGCTTTGTAGCCAAGTAGACTTATAACCAGGTAGCCTTGTAGCCTGGTAGCCATGTAACCAGGTAGCCTTATAACCAGGTAGCCTTGTAGCCAAGTAGACCTATAACCAGGTAGCCTTGTAGCCAGGTAGACTTGTAACCAGGTAACCTTGCTGCCAGGTAGCCTTGTAACCAGGTAACCTTGCTGCCAGGTAGCCTTGTAACCAGGTAGCCTTGTAGCCAGGTAGCCTTTTAACCAGGTAACCTTGCTGCCAGGTAGCCTTGTAACCAGGTAGCCTCGTAGCCAGGTAGACTTGTAACCAGGTAGCCTTGCTGCCAGATAGCCTTGTAACCAGGTAACCTTGTAGCCAGGTAGCCTTGTAACCAGGTAACCTTGCTGCCAGGAAGCCTTGTAACCAGGTAGCCTTGTAGCCAGGTAGCCTTGTAGCCAAGTAGCCTTGTAACCCGGTAGCCTTGTAGCCAAGTAGACTTATAACCAGGTAGCCTTGTAACCAGGTAACCTTGCTGCCAGGTAGCCTTGTAACCAGGTAGCCTTGTAGCCAGGTAGCCTTGTAACCAGGTAGCCTTGCTGCAGGGATAGCCTTAAAACCAGGTAACCTTGTAGCCAGGTAGCCTTATAACCAGGTAGCCTTGTAGCCAAGAAGATTTATAACCAGGTAGCCTTTTTAGCCAGGTAGCCTTGTAACCAGGTAGCCTTGCTGCCAGATAGCCTTGTAACCAGGTAACCTTGTAGCCAGGTAGCCTTGTAACCAGGTAACCTTGCTGCCGGGTAGCCTTGTAACCAGGAAGCCTTTTAGCCAGGTAGCCTTGTAGCCAAGTAGCCTTGTAACCCGGTAGCCTTGTAGCCAAGTAGCCTTGTAACCAGGTAGCCTTGTAACCAGGTAGCCTTATAACCAGGTAGCCTTGTAGCCAAGTAGACTTATAACCAGGTAGCCTTGTAACCAGGTAACCTTGCTGCCAGGTAGCCTTGTAACCAGGTAGCCTTGTAGCCAGGTAGCCTTGTAACCAGGTAGCCTTGCTGCAGGGATAGCCTTATAACCAGGTAACCTTGTAGCCAGGTAGCCTTGTAACCAGGTAGCCTTGTAGCCAAGTAGATTTATAACCAGGTAGCCTTGTAGCCAGGTAGCCTTGTAACCAGGTAGCCTCGTAGCCAAGTAGCCTTGTAACCAGGTAGCCTTGCTGCCAGGAAGCCTTGTAACCAGGTAACCTTGTAGCCAGGTAGCCTTGTAACCAGGTAACCTTGCTGCCAGGTAGCCTTGTAACCAGGTAGCCTTGTAGCCAGGTAGCCTTGTAGCCAAGTAGCCTTGTAACCCGGTAACCTTGCTGCCAGGTAGCCTTTTATAACCAGGTAGCCTTGTAACCAGGTAGCCTTGTAGCCAAGTAGCCTTGTAACCCGGTAGCCTTGTAGCCAAGTAACCTTGTAACCAGGTAGCCTTGTAACCAGGTAGCCTTGTAGCCAAGTAGACTTATAACCAGGTAGCCTTGTAACCAGGTAGCCTTGTAGCCAAGTAGCCTTGTAACCAGGTAGCCTTGTAGCCAGGTAGCCTTGCTGCCAGGTAGCCTTGTAACCAGGTAGCCTTGTAGCCAGGTAGCCTTGTAACCAGGTAGCCTTGCTGCCAGGTAGCCTTGTAACTAGGTAACCTTGTAGCCAGGTAGCCTTTTAACCAGGTAGCTTTGTAGCCAAGTAGACTTATAACCAGGGTTCCTTGTAGCCAGGTAGCCATGTAACCAGGTAGCCTTATAACCAGGTAGCCTTGTAGCCAAGTAGACCTATAACCAGGTAGCCTTGTAGCCAGGTAGCCCTGTAACCAGGTAGCCTTGTACCCAAGTAGCCCTGTAACCAGGTAGCCTTGTAACCAGGTAGCCTTGTAGCCAGGTAGCCTTGTAGCCAGGAAGCCTTGTAACCAGGTAGCCCTGTAACCAGGTAGCCTTGTAACCAGGTAGCCTTGTAACCAGGTAGCCTTGTAGCCAGGTAGCCTTGCTGCCAGGTAGCCTTGTAACCAGGTAGCCTTGTAGCCAGGTAGCCTTGTAACCAGGTAGCCTTGCTGCCAGGTAGCCTTGTAACCAGGTAACCTTGTAGCCAGGTAGCCTTTTAACCAGGTAGCTTTGTAGCCAAGTAGACTTATAACCAGGTAGCCTTGTAGCCTGGTAGCCATGTAACCAGGTAGCCTTATAACCAGGTAGCCTTGTAGCCAAGTAGACCTATAACCAGGTAGCCTTGTAGCCAGGTAGACTTGTAACCAGGTAACCTTGCTGCCAGGTAGCCTTGTAACCAGGTAACCTTGCCTCCAGGTAGCCTTGTAACCAGGTAGCCTTGTAGCCAGGTAGCCTTTTAACCAGGTAACCTTGCTGCCAGGTAGCCTTGTAACCAGGTAGCCTCGTAGCCAGGTAGACTTGTAACCAGGTAGCCTTGCTGCCAGATAGCCTTGTAACCAGGTAACCTTGTAGCCAGGTAGCCTTGTAACCAGGTAACCTTGCTGCCAGGTAGCCTTGTAACCAGGTAGCCTTGTAGCCAGGTAGCCTTGTAGCCAAGTAGCCTTGTAACCCGGTAGCCTTGTAGCCAAGTAGACTTATAACCAGGTAGCCTTGTAACCAGGTAACCTTGCTGCCAGGTAGCCTTGTAACCAGGTAGATTTGTAGCCAGGTAGCCTTGTAACCAGGTAGCCTTGCTGCAGGGATAGCCTTAAAACCAGGTAACCTTGTAGCCAGGTAGCCTTATAACCAGGTAGCCTTGTAGCCAAGAAGATTTATAACCAGGTAGCCTTTTTAGCCAGGTAGCCTTGTAACCAGGTAGCCTTGCTGCCAGATAGCCTTGTAACCAGGTAACCTTGTAGCCAGGTAGCCTTGTAACCAGGTAACCTTGCTGCCGGGTAGCCTTGTAACCAGGTAGCCTTTTAGCCAGGTAGCCTTGTAGCCAAGTAGCCTTGTAACCCGGTAGCCTTGTAGCCAAGTAGCCTTGTAACCAGGTAGCCTTGTAACCAGGTAGTCTTATAACCAGGTAGCCTTGTAGCCAAGTAGACTTATAACCAGGTAGCCTTGTAACCAGGTAACCTTGCTGCCAGGTAGCCTTGTAACCAGGTAGCCTTGTAGCCAGGTAGCCTTGTAACCAGGTAGCCTTGCTGCAGGGATAGCCTTATAACCAGGTAACCTTGTAGCCAGGTAGCCTTGTAACCAGGTAGCCTTGTAGCCAAGTAGATTTATAACCAGGTAGCCTTGTAGCCAGGTAGCCTTGTAACCAGGTAGCCTCGTAGCCAAGTAGCCTTTTAACCAGGTAGCCTTGCTGCCAGGAAGCCTTGTAACCAGGTAACCTTGTAGCCAGGTAGCCTTGTAACCAGGTAACCTTGCTGCCAGGTAGCCTTGTAACCAGGTAGCCTTGTAGCCAGGTAGCCTTGTAGCCAAGTAGCCTTGTAACCCGGTAACCTTGCTGCCAGGTAGCCTTTTATAGCCAGGTAGCCTTGTAGCCAGGTAGCCTTGTAGCCAAATAGCCTTGTAACCCGGTAGCCTTGTAGCCAAGTAACCTTGTAACCAGGTAGCCTTGTAACCAGGTAGCCTTGTAGCCAAGTAGACTTATAACCAGGTAGCCTTGTAACCAGGTAGCCTTGTAGCCAAGTAGCCTTGTAACCAGGTAGCCTTGTAGCCAGGTAGCCTTGTAGCCAGGTAGCCTTGTAGCCAGGAAGCCTTGTAGCCAAGTAGCCTTGTAACCCGGTAGCCTTGTAGCCAAGTAGCCTTGTAACCAGGTAGTCTTGTAACCAGGTAGCCTTGTAGCCAAGTAGACTTATAACCAGGTAGCCTTGTAGCCTGGTAGCCATGTAACCAGGTAGCCTTATAACCAGGTAGCCTTGTAGCCAAGTAGACCTATAACCAGGTAGCCTTGTAGCCAGGTAGACTTGTAACCAGGTAACCTTGCTGCCAGGTAGCCTTGTAACCAGGTAACCTTGCTGCCAGGTAGCCTTGTAACCAGGTAGCCTTGTAGCCAGGTAGCCTTTTAACCAGGTAACCTTGCTGCCAGGTAGCCTTATAACCAGGTAGCCTCGTAGCCAGGTAGACTTGTAACCAGGTAGCCTTGCTGCCAGATAGCCTTGTAACCAGGTAACCTTGTAGCCAGGTAGCCTTGTAACCAGGTAACCTTGCTGCCAGGTAGCCTTGTAACCAGGTAGCCTTGTAGCCAGGTAGCCTTGTAGCCAAGTAGCCTTGTAACCCGGTAGCCTTGTAGCCAAGTAGACTTATAACCAGGTAGCCTTGTAACCAGGTAACCTTGCTGCCAGGTAGCCTTCTAACCAGGTAGCCTTGTAGCCAGGTAGCCTTGTAACCAGGTAGCCTTGCTGCAGGGATAGCCTTAAAACCAGGTAACCTTGTAGCCAGGTAGCCTTATAACCAGGTAGCCTTGTAGCCAAGAAGATTTATAACCAGGTAGCCTTTTTAGCCAGGTAGCCTTGTAACCAGGTAACCTTGTAGCCAGGTAGCCTTGTAACCAGGTAACCTTGCTGCCGGGTAGCCTTGTAACCAGGTAGCCTTTTAGCCAGGTAGCCTTGTAGCCAAGTAGCCTTGTAACCCGGTAGCCTTGTAGCCAAGTAGCCTTGTAACCAGGTAGCCTTGTAACCAGGTAGCCTTATAACCAGGTAGCCTTGTAGCCAAGTAGACTTATAACCAGGTAGCCTTGTAACCAGGTAACCTTGCTGCCAGGTAGCCTTGTAACCAGGTAGCCTTGTAGCCAGGTAGCCTTGTAACCAGGTAGCCTTGCTGCAGGGATAGCCTTATAACCAGGTAACCTTGTAGCCAGGTAGCCTTGTAACCAGGTAGCCTTGTAGCCAAGTAGATTTATAACCAGGTAGCCTTGTAGCCAGGTAGCCTTGTAACCAGGTAGCCTCGTAGCCAAGTAGCCTTGTAACCAGGTAGCCTTGCTGCCAGGAAGCCTTGTAACCAGGTAACCTTGTAGCCAGGTAGCCTTGTAACCAGGTAACCTTGCTGCCAGGTAGCCTTGTAACCAGGTAGCCTTGTAGCCAGGTAGCCTTGTAGCCAAGTAGCCTTGTAACCCGGTAACCTTGCTGCCAGGTAGCCTTTTATAACCAGGTAGCCTTGTAGCCAGGTAGGCTTGTAGCCAAGTAGCCTTGTAACCCGGTAGCCTTGTAGCCAAGTAACCTTGTAACCAGGTAGCCTTGTAACCAGGTAGCCTTGTAGCCAAGTAGACTTATAACCAGGTAGCCTTGTAACCAGGTAGCCTTGTAGCCAAGTAGCCTTGTAACCAGGTAGCCTTGTAGCCAGGTAGCCTTTCTGCCAGGTAGCCTTGTAACCAGGTAGCCTTGTAGCCAGGTAGCCTTGTAACCAGGTAGCCTTGCTGCCAGGTAGCCTTGTAACTAGGTAACCTTGTAGCCAGGTAGCCTTTTAACCAGGTAGCTTTGTAGCCAAGTAGACTTATAACCAGGGTTCCTTGTAGCCAGGTAGCCATGTAACCAGGTAGCCTTATAACCAGGTAGCCTTGTAGCCAAGTAGACCTATAACCAGGTAGCCTTGTAGCCAGGTAGCCCTGTAACCAGGTAGCCTTGTACCCAAGTAGCCCTGTAACCAGGTAGCCTTGTAACCAGGTAGCCTTGTAGCCAGGTAGCCTTGTAGCCAGGAAGCCTTGTAACCAGGTAGCCCTGTAACCAGGTAGCCTTGTAACCAGGTAGCCTTGTAACCAGGTAGCCTTGTAGCCAGGTAGCCTTGCTGCCAGGTAGCCTTGTAACCAGGTAGCCTTGTAGCCAGGTAGCCTTGTAACCAGGTAGCCTTGCTGCCAGGTAGCCTTGTAACCAGGTAACCTTGTAGCCAGGTAGCCTTTTAACCAGGTAGCTTTGTAGCCAAGTAGACTTATAACCAGGTAGCCTTGTAGCCTGGTAGCCATGTAACCAGGTAGCCTTATAACCAGGTAGCCTTGTAGCCAAGTAGACCTATAACCAGGTAGCCTTGTAGCCAGGTAGACTTGTAACCAGGTAACCTTGCTGCCAGGTAGCCTTGTAACCAGGTAACCTTGCTGCCAGGTAGCCTTGTAACCAGGTAGCCTTGTAGCCAGGTAGCCTTTTAACCAGGTAACCTTGCTGCCAGGTAGCCTTGTAACCAGGTAGCCTCGTAGCCAGGTAGACTTGTAACCAGGTAGCCTTGCTGCCAGATAGCCTTGTAACCAGGTAACCTTGTAGCCAGGTAGCCTTGTAACCAGGTAACCTTGCTGCCAGGTAGCCTTGTAACCAGGTAGCCTTGTAGCCAGGTAGCCTTGTAGCCAAGTAGCCTTGTAACCCGGTAGCCTTGTAGCCAAGTAGACTTATAACCAGGTAGCCTTGTAACCAGGTAACCTTGCTGCCAGGTAGCCTTGTAACCAGGTAGCCTTGTAGCCAGGTAGCCTTGTAACCAGGTAGCCTTGCTGCAGGGATAGCCTTAAAACCAGGTAACCTTGTAGCCAGGTAGCCTTATAACCAGGTAGCCTTGTAGCCAAGAAGATTTATAACCAGGTAGCCTTTTTAGCCAGGTAGCCTTGTAACCAGGTAGCCTTGCTGCCAGATAGCCTTGTAACCAGGTAACCTTGTAGCCAGGTAGCCTTGTAACCAGGTAACCTTGCTGCCGGGTAGCCTTGTAACCAGGTAGCCTTTTAGCCAGGTAGCCTTGTAGCCAAGTAGCCTTGTAACCCGGTAGCCTTGTAGCCAAGTAGCCTTGTAACCAGGTAGCCTTGTAACCAGGTAGTCTTATAACCAGGTAGCCTTGTAGCCAAGTAGACTTATAACCAGGTAGCCTTGTAACCAGGTAACCTTGCTGCCAGGTAGCCTTGTAACCAGGTAGCCTTTTAGCCAGGTAGCCTTGTAACCAGGTAGCCTTGCTGCAGGGATAGCCTTATAACCAGGTAACCTTGTAGCCAGGTAGCCTTGTAACCAGGTAGCTTTGTAGCCAAGTAGATTTATAACCAGGTAGCCTTGTAGCCAGGTAGCCTTGTAACCAGGTAGCCTCGTAGCCAAGTAGCCTTGTAACCAGGTAGCCTTGCTGCCAGGAAGCCTTGTAACCAGGTAACCTTGTAGCCAGGTAGCCTTGTAACCAGGTAACCTTGCTGCCAGGTAGCCTTGTAACCAGGTAGCCTTGTAGCCAGGTAGCCTTGTAGCCAAGTAGCCTTGTAACCCGGTAACCTTGCTGCCAGGTAGCCTTTTATAACCAGGTAGCCTTGTAGCCAGGTAGCCTTGTAGCCAAGTAGCCTTGTAACCTGGTAGCCTTGTAGCCAAGTAACCTTGTAACCAGGTAGCCTTGTAACCAGGTAGCCTTGTAGCCAAGTAGACTTATAACCAGGTAGCCTTGTAACCAGGTAGCCTTGTAGCCAAGTAGCCTTTTAACCAGGTAGCCTTGTAGCCAGGTAGCCTTGTAGCCAGGTAGCCTTGTAGCCAGGTAGCCTTGTAGCCAAGTAGCCTTGTAACCCGGTAGCCTTGTAGCCAAGTAGCCCTGTAACCAGGTAGTCTTGTAACCAGGTAGCCTTGTAGCCAAGTAGACTTATAACCAGGTAGCCTTGTAACCAGGTAACCTTGCTGCCAGGTAGCCTTGTAACCAGGTAGCCTTGTAGCCAGGAAGCCTTGTAACCAGGTAGCCTTGCTGCAGGGATAGCCTTGTAACCAGGTAACCTTGTAGCCAGGTAGCCTTTTAACCAGGTAGCCTTGTAGCCAAGTAGATTTATAACCAGGTAGCCTTGTAGCCAGGTAGCCTTGTAACCAGGTAGCCTCGTTGCCAAGTAGACTTGTAACCAGGTAGCCTTGCTTCCAGATAGCCTTGTAACCAGGTAACCTTGTAGCCAGGTAGCCTTATAACCAGGTAGCCTTGTAGCCAAGTAGACTTATAACCAGTTAGCCTGGTAGCCAAGTAGCCTTGTAACCAGGTAGCCTTATAACCAGGTAGCCTTGTAGCCAAGTAGACTTATAACCAGGTAGCCTTGTAACCAGGTAACCTTGCTGCCAGGTAGCCTTGTAACCAGGTAGCCTTGTAACCAGGTAGCCTTGTAGCCAAGTAGCCTTGTAACCAGGTAGCCTTGTAGCCAGGTAGCCTTTTAACCAGGTAGCCTTGTAGCGAGGTAGCCTTGTAGCCAGGTAGCCTTGTAACCAGGTAGCCTTGTAGCCAAGTAGCCTTGTAACCAGGTAGCCTTGTAGCCAGGTAGCCTTCTAACCAGGTAGCCTTGTAGCCAAGTAGCCTTGTAACCAGGTAGCCTTGCTGCCAGGTAGCCTTGTAGCCATGTAGCCTTGCTGCCAGGTAGCAGAACCCTAGATAAAAGCCTTATAACCAGGTAGCCTTGTAACCAGGAAGGCTTGTAGCCAAGTAGCCTTGTAACCAGCTAGCCTTGTAGCCAGGTAGCCTTGTAGCCAGGTAGCCTTGTAACCAGGTAGCCTTGTAGCTAGGTAGCCATGTAACCAGGTAGCCTTGTAGCCGAGTAGCCTTGTAACCAGGTAGCCGTGCTGCCAGGTAGCCTTGTAACCAGGTAACCTTATAACCAGGTAGCCTTATAACCAGGTAGCCTTGTAGCCAAGTAGACTTATAACCAGGGAGCCTTGTAGCCAGGTAGCCTTGTAACCAGGTAACCTTGCTGCCAGGTAGCCTTGTAACCAGGTAATTTTGCTGCCAGGTAGCCTTGTAACCAGGTAGCCTTATAGCCAGGTAGCCTTGTAACCAGGTAACCTTGCTGCCAGGTAGCCTTGTAACCAGGTAGCCTTGTAGCCAGGTAGCCCTGTAACCAGGTAGCCTTCCTGCCAGATAGCCTTGTAACCAGGTAACCTTGTAGCCAGGTAGCCTTGTAACCAGGTAACCTTGCTGCCAGGTAGCCTTGTAACCAGGTAGCCTTGTAGCCAGGTAGCCTTGTAGCCAAGTAGCCTTGTAACCCGGTAGCCTTGTAGCCAAGTAGCCTTGTAACCAGTTAGCCTTGTAACCAGGTAGCCTTATAACCAGGTAGCCTTGTAGCCAAGTAGACTTATAACCAGGTAGCCTTGTAACCAGGTAACCTTGCTGCCAGGTAGCCATGTAACCAGGTAGCCTTGTAACCAGGTAACCTTGCTGCCAGGTAGCCTTGTAACCAGGTAATTTTGCTGCCAGGTAGCCTTGTAACCAGGTAGCCTTGTAGCCAGGTAGCCTTGTAACCAGGTAACCTTGCTGCCAGGTAGCCTTGTAACCAGGTAGCCTTGTAGCCAGGTAGCCTTGTAACCCGGTAGCCTTGTAGCCAAGTAGCCTTGTAACCAGGTAGTCTTGTAACCAGGTAGCCTTGTAGCCAAGTAGACTTATAACCAGGTAGCCTTGTAACCAGGTAACCTTGCTGCCAGGTAGCCTTGTAACCAGGTAGCCTTGTAGCCAGGAAGCCTTGAAACCAGGTAGCCTTGCTGCAGGGATAGCCTTGTAACCAGGTAACCTTGTAGCCAGGTAGCCTTTTAACCAGGTAGCCTCGTTGCCAAGTAGGCTTGTAACCAGGTAGCCTTGCTTCCAGATAGCCTTGTAACCAGGTAACCTTGTAGCCAGGTAGCCTTATAACCAGGTAGCCTTATAGCCAGGTAGCCTTGTAGCCAAGTAGCCTTGTAACCATGTAGCCTTGTAGCCAGGTAGCCTTGTAGCCATGTAGCCTTGCTGCCAGGTAGCAGAACCCTAGATAAAAGCCTTGTAACCAGGTAGCCTTGTAACCAGGTAGCCTTGTAGCCAAGTAGCCTTGTAACCAGGTAGCCTTGTAGCCAGGTATCCTTGTAACCAGGTAGCCTTGTAGCGAGGTAGCCTTGTAGCCAGGTAGCCTTGTAACCAGGTAGCCTTGTAGCCAAGTAGCCTTGTAACCAGGTAGCCTTGTAGCCAGGTAGCCTTCTAACCAGGTAGCCTTGTAGCCAAGTAGCCTTGTAACCAGGTAGCCTTGATGCCAGGTAGCCTTGTAACCAGGTAGCCTTGTAGCCAGGTAGCCTTGTAGCCAGGTAGCCTTGTAACCAGGTAGCCCTGTAACCATGTGGCCTTGTAACCAGGTAGCCTTGTAGCCAGGTAGCCTTGTAACCAGGTAGCCTTGCTGCCAGGTAGCCTTGTAGCCAGGTAGCCTTGTAGCCAGGTAGCCTTGTAACCAGGTAGCCTTGTAGCCATGTAGCCTTGCTGCCAGGTAGCAGAACCCTAGATAAAAGCCTTATAACCAGGTAGCCTTGTAACCAGGTAGGCTTGTAGCCAAGTAGCCTTGTAACCAGCTAGCCTTGTAGCCAGGTAGCCTTGTAGCCAGGTAGCCTTGTAACCAGGTAGCCTTGTAGCTAGGTAGCCATGTAACCAGGTAGCCTTGTAGCCGAGTAGCCTTGTAACCAGGTAGCCGTGCTGCCAGGTAGCCTTGTAACCAGGTAACCTTATAACCAGGTAGCCTTGTAGCCAAGTAGACTTATAACCAGGGAGCCTTGTAGCCAGGTAGCCTTGTAACCAGGTAACCTTGCTGCCAGGTAGCCTTGTAACCAGGTCATTTTGCTGCCAGGTAGCCTTGTAACCAGGTAGCGTTGTAGCCAGGTAGCCTTGTAACCAGGTAACCTTGCTGCCAGGTAGACTTGTAACCAGGTAGCCTTGTAGCCAGGTAGCCCTGTAACCAGGTAGCCTTCCTGCCAGATAGCCTTGTAACCAGGTAACCTTGTAGCCAGGTAGCCTTGTAACCAGGTAACCTTGCTGCCAGGTAGCCTTGTAACCAGGTAGCCTTGTAGCCATATAGCCTTGTAGCCAAGTAGCCTTGTAACCCGGTAGCCTTGTAGCCAAGTAGCCTTGTAACCAGGTAGCCTTGTAACCAGGTAGCCTTATAACCAGGTAGCCTTGTAGCCAAGTAGACTTATAACCAGGTAGCCTTGTAACCAGGTAACCTTGCTGCCAGGTAGCCATGTAACCAGGTAGCCTTGTAACCAGGTAACCTTGCTGCCAGGTAGCCTTGTAACCAGGTAATTTTGCTGCCAGGTAGCCTTGTAACCAGGTAGCCTTGTAGCCAGGTAGCCTTGTAACCAGGTAACCTTGCTGCCAGGTAGCCTTGTAACCAGGTAGCCTTGTAGCCAGGTAGCGTTATAACCAGGCATCCTTGTAGCCAAGTAGACTTATAACCAGGTAGCCTTGTATCCAGGTAGCCTTGTAACCAGGTAACCTGGCTGCCAGGTAGGCTTGTGACCAGGTAGCCTTGTAGCCAGGTAGCCTTGTAGCCAAGTAGCCTTGTAACCAGGTAGCCTTGTAACCAGGTAGCCTTGTAGCCATGCAGCCTTGCTGCCAGGTAGCAGAACCCTAGATAAAAGCCTTGTAACCAGGTAGCCTTGTAACCAGGTAGCCTTGTAGCCAGGTAGCCTTGTAGCGAGGTAGCCTTGTAGCCAGGCAGCCTTGTAACCAGGTAGCCTTGTAGCCAAGTAGCCTTGTAACCAGGTAGCCTTGTAACCAGGTAGCCTTGTAGCCATGCAGCCTTGCTGCCAGGTAGCAGAACCCTAGATAAAAGCCTTGTAACCAGGTAGCCTTGTAACCAGGTAGCCTTGTAGCCAAGTAGCCTTGTAACCAGGTAGCCTTGTAGCCAGGTAGCCTTGTAACCAGGTAGCCTTGTAGCGAGGTAGCCTTGTAGCCAGGTAGCCTTGTAACCAGGTAGCCTTGTAGCCAAGTAGCCTTTTAACCAGGTAGCCTTGTAGCCAGGTAGCCTTGTAGCCAGGTAGGCTTGTAGCCAAGTAGCGTTGTAACCAGGTTGTCTTGTAGCCAAGTAGCCATGTAACCAGGTAGCCTTGTAACCAGGCAGCCTTGTAGCCAGGTAGCCATGTAACCAGGTAGCCTTATAACCAGGTAGCCTTGTAGCCAAGTAGACTTATAACCAGGTAGCCTTGTAGCCAGGTAGCCTTGTAACCAGGTAACCTTGCTGCCAGGTAGCCTTGTAACCAGGTAACCTTGCTGCCAGGTAGCCTTGTAACCAGGTAGCCTTGTAGCCAGGTAGCCTTGTAACCAGGTAGCCTTTCTGCCAGATAGCCTTGTAACCATGTAACCTTTTAGCCAGGTAGCCTTGTAACCAGGTAACCTTGCTGCCAGGTAGTCTTGTAACCAGGTAGCCTTATAACCAGGTAGCCTTGTAGCCAAGTAGACTTATAAGCAGGTAGCCTTGTAACCAGATAACCTTGCTGCCAGGTAGCCTTGTAACCAGGTAGCCTTGTAGCCAGGTAGCCTTGTAACCAGGTAGCCTTGCTGCAGAGATAGCCTTGTAACCAGGTAACCTTGTAGCCAGGTGGCCTTATAACCTGGTAGCCTTGTAGCCAAGTAGCCTTGTAACCAGGTAGCCTTGTAGCCAGGTAGCCTTCTAACCAGGTAGCCTTGTAGCCAAGTAGACTTGTAACCAGGTAGCCTTACTGCCAGGTAGCCTTGTAACCAGGTAGCCTTGTAGCCAAGTAGCCTTGAAACCAGGTTGTCTTGTAGCCAAGTAGCCATGTAACCAGGTAGCCTTGTAACCAGGTAGCCTTGTAGCCAAGTAGACTTATAACCAGGTAGCCTTGTAGCCAGGTAGACTTATAACCAGGTAACCTTGTAGCCAGGTAGCCTTGTAACCAGGTAACCTTGCTGCCAGGTAGCTTTGTAACCAGGTAGCCTTGTAGCAGGTAGCCTTGTAGCCAAGTAGCCTTGTAACCCGGTAGCCTTGTAGCCAAGTAGCCTTGTACCCAGGTAGCCTTGTAACCAGGTAGCCTTGTAGCCAAGTAGACTTATAACCAGGTAGCCTTGTAACCAGGTAACCTTGCTGCCAGGTAGCCTTGTAACCAGGTAGCCTTGTAGCCAGGTAGCCTTGTAACCAGGTAGCCTTGCTGCAGGGATAGCCTTGTAACCAGGTAACCTTGTAGCCAGGTAGCCTTTTAACCAGGTAGCCTTGTAGCCAAGTAGATTTATAACCAGGTAGCCTTGTAGCCAGGTAGCCTAGTAACCAGGTAGCCTTGCTGCCAGATAGCCTTGTAACCAGGTAACCTTGTAGCCAGGTAGCCTTATAACCAGGTAGCCTTGTAGCCAAGTAGACTAATAACCAGTTAGCCTGGTAGCCAGGTAGCCTTGTAACCAGGTAACCTTCCTGCCAGGTAGCCTGGTAACCAGGTAGCCATATAGCCAGGTAGCCTTGTAGCCAAGTAGCCTTGTAACCAGGTAGCCTTGTAGCCAAGTAGCCTTGTAGCCATGTAGCCTTGCTGCCAGGTAGCACAACCCTAGATAAAAGCCTTGTAACCAGGTAGCCTTGTAACCAGGTAGCCTTGTAACCAGGTAGCCTTGCTGCAGGGATAGCCTTGTAACCAGGTAACCTTGTAGCCAGGTAGCCTTTTAACCAGGTAGCCTTGTAGCCAGGTAGCCTTGTAACCAGGTAGCCTTGTAGCCAAGTAGCCTTGTAATCAGGTAGCCTTGTAGCCAGGTAGCCTTCTAACCAGGTAGCCTTGTAGCCAAGTAGCCTTGTAACCAGGTAGCCTTGCTGCAGGTAGCCTTGTAACCAGGTAGCCTTGTAGCCAGGTAGCCTTGTAACCAGGTAGCCATGCTGCCAGGTAGCCTTGTAGCCAGGTAGACTTGTAGCCATGTAGCGTTGTAACCAGGTAGCCTTGTAGCCATGTAGCCTTGCTGCCAGGTAGCAGAACCCTAGATAAAAGCCTTATAACCAGGTAGCCTTGTAACCAGGTAGCCTTGTAGCCAAGTAGCCTTGTAACCAGGTAGCCTTGTAGCCAGGTAGCCATGTAACCAGGTAGCCTTGTCGCCGAGTAGCCTTGTAACCAGGTAGCCTTGTAGCCAGGTAGCCTTGTAGCCAGGTAGCCTTGTAACCAGGTAGCCTTGTAGCCAGGTAGCCATGTAACCAGGTAGCCTTGTCGCCGAGTAGCCTTGTAACCAGGTAGCCTTGCTGCCAGGTAGCCTTGTAACCAGGTAACCTTGTAGCCAGGCAGCCTTGTAGCCAGGTAGCGTTATAACCAGGTATCCTTGTAGCCAAGTAGACTTATAACCAGGTAGCCTTGTATCCAGGTAGCCTTGTAACCAGGTAACCTTGCTGCCAGGTAGGCTTGTGACCAGGTAGCCTTGTAGCCAGGTAGCCTTGTAGCCAAGTAGCCTTGTAACCAGGTAGCCTTGTAACCAGGTAGCCTTGTAGCCATGTAGCCTTGCTGCCAGGTAGCAGAACCCTAGATAAAAGCCTTGTAACCAGGTAGCCTTGTAACCAGGTAGCCTTGTAGCCAAGTAGCCTTGTAACCAGGTAGCCTTGTAGACAGGTAGCCTTGTAACCAGGTAGCCTTGTAGCGAGGTAGCCTTGTAGCCAGGTAGCCTTGTGACCAGGTAGCCTTGTAGCCAAGTAGCCTTTTAACCAGGTAGCCTTGTAGCCAGGTAGCCTTGTAGCCAGGTAGGCTTGTAGCCAAGTAGCGTTGTAACCAGGTTGTCTTGTAGCCTTGTAGCCATGTAACCAGGTAGCCTTGTAACCAGGTAGCCTTGTAGTCAGGTAGCCATGTAACCAGGTAGCCTTATAACCAGGTAGCCTTGTAGCCAAGTAGACTTATAACCAGGTAGCCTTGTAGCCAGGTAGCCTTGTAACCAGGTAACCTTGCTGCCAGGTAGCCTTGTAACCAGGTAACCTTGCTGCCAGGTAGCCTTGTAACCAGGTAGCCTTGTAGCCAGGTAGCCTTGTAACCAGGTAGCCTTGCTGCCAGATAGCCTTGTTACCATGTAACCTTTTAGCCAGGTAGCCTTGTAACCAGGTAACCTTGCTGCCAGGTAGCCTTGTAACCAGGTAGCCTTGTAGCCAGGTAGTCTTGTAACCAGGTAGCCTTATAACCAGGTAGCCTTGTAGCCAAGTAGACTTATAAGCAGGTAGCCTTGTAACCAGATAACCTTGCTGCCAGGTAGCCTTGTAACCAGGTAGCCTTGTAGCCAGGTAGCCTTGTAACCAGGTAGCCTTGCTGCAGAGATAGCCTTGTAACCAGGTAACCTTGTAGCCAGGTAGCCTTATAACCAGGTAGCCTTGTAGCCAAGTAGCCTTGTAACCAGGTAGCCTTGTAGCCAGGTAGCCTTCTAACCAGGTAGCCTTGTAGCCAAGTAGACTTGTAACCAGGTAGCCGTATTGCCAGGTAGCCTTGTAACCAGGTAGCCTTGTAGCCAAGTAGCCTTGAAACCAGGTTGTCTTGTAGCCAAGTAGCCATGTAACCAGGTAGCCTTGTAACCAGGTAGCCTTGTAGCCAAGTAGCCTTGCTGCTAGGTAGCCTTGTAACCAGGTAGCCTTGTAGCCAGGTAGCCTTGTAGCCAAGTAGCCTTGTAACCAGGTAGCCTTGTAGCCAAGTAGCCTTGTAACCTGGTAGTCTTGCTGCCAGGTAGCCTTGTAACCAGGTAACGTTGTAGCCAGGTAGGCTCGTAGCCAGGTAGCCTTATAACCATGTAGCCTTGTAGCCAAGTAGACTTATAACCAGGTAGCCTTGTATCCAGGTAACCTTGTAGCCAGGTAGCCTTATAACCAGGTAGCCTTGTAGCCAAGTAGCCTTGTAACCAGGTAGCCTATTAGCCAGGTAGCCTTCTAACCAGGTAGCCTTGTAGCCAAGTAGACTTGTAACCAGGTAGCCTTATTGCCAGGTAGCCTTGTAACCAGGTAGCCTTGTAGCCAAGTAGCCTTGAAACCAGGTTGTCTTGTAGCCAAGTAGCCATGTAACCAGGTAGCCTTGTAACCAGGTAGCCTTGTAGCCAAGTAGCCTTGCTGCTAGGTAGCCTTGTAACCAGGTAGCCTTGTAGCCAGGTAGCCTTGTAGCCAAGTAGCCTTGTAACCAGGTAGCCTTGTAGCCAAGTAGCCTTGTAACCAGGTAGTCTTGCTGCCAGGTAGCCTTGTAACCAGGTAACCTTGTAGCCAGGTAGGCTCGTAGCCAGGTAGCCTTATAACCATGTAGCCTTGTAGCCAAGTAGACTTATAACCAGGTAGCCTTGTATCCAGGTAATCTTGTAACCAGGTAGCCTTGTAGCCATGTAGCCAGGTAACCTTGTAACCAGGCAGCCTTGTAGCCATGTAGCCTTGCTGCCAGGTAGCAGAACCCTAGATAAAAGCCTTGTAACCAGGTAACCTTGTAACCAGGTAGCCTTGTAGCCAAGAAGCCTTGTAACCAGGTAGCCTTGCTGCCAGGTAGCCTTGCTGCCAGGTAGCCTTGTAACCAGGTGGCCTTGTAGCCAGGTAGCCTTGTAACCAGGTAGCCCTGTAACCATGTAGCCTTGTAACCAGGTAGCCTTGTAGCCAGGTAGCCTTGTAACCAGGTAGCCTTTCTGCCAGGTAGCCTTGTAGCCAGGTAGCCTTTTACCCAGGTAGCCTTGTAACCAGGTAGCCTTGTAGCCAGGTAGCCTTGTAGCCAGGTAGCCTTGTAGCCAGGTAGCCTTGTAGCCAAGTAGCCTTGTAACCAGGTAGCCTTGTAACCAGGTAGCCTTGTAGCCAGGTAGCCTTGCTGCTTGGTAGCCTTGTAACCAGGTAGCCTTGTAGCCAAGTAGCCTTTTAACCAGGCAGCCTTGTAGCCAGGTAGCCTTGTAGCCAAGTATCCTTGTAACCAGGTTGTTTTGTAGCCAAGTAGCCATGTAACCAGGTAGCCTTGTAACCAGGTAGCCTTGTAGCCAAGTAGCCTTGCTGCTAGGTAGCCTTGTAACCAGGTAGCCCTGTAGCCAGGTAGCCTTGTAGCCAAGTAGCCTTGTAACCAGGTAGCCTTGTAGCCAAGTAGCCTTGTAACCAGGTAGCCTTGCTGCCAGGTAGCCTTGTAACCACGTAACCTTGTAGCCAGGTAGCCTCGTAGCCAGGTAGCCTTATAACCAGGTAGCCTTGTAGCCAAGTAGACTTATAACCAGGTAGCCATGTAGCCAGGTAATCTTGTAACCAGGTAGCCTTGTAGCCATGTAGCCTTGTAGCCAGGTAGCCTTGTAACCAGGTAGCCTTGTAGCCATGTAGCCTTGCTGCCAGGTAGCAGAACCCTAGATAAAAGCCTTGTAACCAGGTAACCTTGTAACCAGGTAGCCTTGTAGCCAAGTAGCCTTGTAACCAGGTAGCCTTGCTGCCAGGTAGCCTTGCTGCCAGGTAGCCTTGTAAACAGGTAGCCTTGTAGCCAGGTAGCCTTGTAGCCAGGTAGCTTTGTAACCTGGTAGCCTCACTGCCAGGTAGCCTTGTAGCCAGGTAGCCTTGTAGCCAGGTAGCCTTTTAACCAGGTAGCCTTGTAGCCAGGTAGCCTTGTAGCCAAGTAGCCTTTTAACCAGGTAGCCTTGTAGCCAAGTAGCCTTGTAACCAGGTAGCCTTGCTGCCAGGTAGCCTTGTAACCAGGTAACCATGTAGCCAGGTAGCCTCGTAGCCAGGTAGCCTTATAACCAGGTAGTCTTGTAGCCAAGTAGACTTATAACCAGGTAGCCTTGTAGCCAGGTAGCCTTGTAGCCAGGTAGCCTTGTAACCAGGTAGCCTTGTAGCCATGTAGCCTTGCTGCCAGGTAGCAGAACCCTAGATAAAAGCCTTGTAACCAGGTAGCCTTGTAAGCAGGTAGCCTTGTAGCCAAGTAGCCATGTAACCGGGTAGCCTTGTAACCAGGTAGCCTTTTAGCCAGGTAGCCTTGCTGCTAGGTAGCCTTGTAACCAGGTATCTTTTTAGCCAGGTAGTCTTGTAGCCAAGTAGCCTTGTAACCAGGTAGCCTTGCTGCCAGGTAGCCTTGTAACCAGGTAACCTTGTAGCCAGGTAGCCTAGTAGCCAGGTAGCCTTATAACCAGGTAGCCTTGTAGCCAAGTAGACTTATAACCAGGTAGCCTTGTAGCCAGGTAGCCTTGTAACCAGGTAGCCTTGTAGCCATGTAGCCTTGTAGCCAGGTAGCCTTGTAACCAGGTAGCCTTGTAGCCATGTAGCCTTGCTGCCAGGTAGCAGAACCCTAGATAAAAGCCTTGTAACCAGGTAGCCTTGTAACCAGGTAGCCTTGTAGCCAAGTAGCCTTGTAACCAGGTAGCCTTGTAGCCAGGTAGCCTTGTAACCAGGTAGCCTTGTAGCCAGGTAGCCTTGTAGCCAAGTAGCCATGTAACCAGGTAGCCTTGTAACCAGGTAGCCTTGTAGCCAGGAAGCCTTGCTACTAGGTAGCCTTGTAACCAGGTAGCTTTGTAGCCAGGTAGCCTTGTAGCCAAGTAGCCTTGTAACCAGGTATACTTGTAACCAGGTAGCCTTGTAACCAGGTAGCCTTGTAACCAGGTAGTTTTGTAGCCAAGTAGCCTTGTAACCAGGTAGCCTTGTAACCAGGTAGCCTTGTAGCCAAGTAGCCTTGTAACCAGGTAGCCTTGTAGCCAGGTAGCCTTGCTGCCAAGTAGACTTATAACCAGGTAGCCTTGTAGCCAGGTAGCCTTCTAACCAGGTAACCTTGCTGCCAGGTAGCCTTGTAACCAGGTAGCCTTGTAGCCAGGTAGCCTTGTAGCCAAGTTGCCTTGTAACCAGGTAGCCTTGTAGCCAGGTAGCCTTGTAACCAGGTAGCCTTGTAGCCATGTAGCCTTGCTGCCAGGTAGCAGAACCTTAGATAAAAGCCTTGTAACCAGGTAGCCTTTTAACCAGGTAGTCTTGTAGCCAAGTAGCCTTGTAACCAGGTAGCCTTGTAGCCAGGTTGCCTTGTAACCAGGTAGCCTTGTAGCGAGGTAGCCTTGTAGCCAGGTAGGTTTGTAACCAGGTAGCCTTGTAGCCAAGTAGCCTTGTAACCAGGTAGCCTTTTAACTAGGTAGCCTTGTAACAAGGTAGCCTTGTAGCCAAGTAGCCTTTTAACCAGGTAGCCTTGTAGCCAGGTAGCCTTGTAGCCAGGTAGCCTTGTAACCAGGTAGCCTTGTAGCCAGGTAGCCTTGTAGCCAAGTAGCCTTGTAACCAGGTAGCCTTGTAGCCAAGTAGCCATGTAACCAGGTAGCCTTGTAGCCAGGTAGCCTTGCTGCTTGGTAGCCTTGTAACCAGGTAGCCTTGTAGCCAAGTAGCCTTTTAACCAGGCAGCCTTGTAGCCAGGTAGCCTTGTAGCCAGGTAGCCTTGTAGCCAAGTATCCTTGTAACCAGGTTGTTTTGTAGCCAAGTAGCCATGTAACCAGGTAGCCTTGTAACCAGGTAGCCTTGTAGCCAAGTAGCCTTGCTGCTAGGTAGCCTTGTAACCAGGTAGCCTTGTAGCCAGGTAGCCTTGTAGCCAAGTAGCCTTGTAACCAGGTAGCCTTGTAGCCAAGTAGCCTTGTAACCTGGTAGCCTTGCTGCCAGGTAGCCTTGTAACCACGTAACCTTGTAGCCAGGTAGCCTCGTAGCCAGGTAGCCTTATAACCAGGTAGCCTTGTAGCCAAGTAGACTTATAACCAGGTAGCCTTGTAGCCATGTAGCCTTGTAGCCAGGTAGCCTTGTAACCAGGTAGCCTTGTAGCCATGTAGCCTTGCTGCCAGGTAGCAGAACCCTAGATAAAAGCCTTGTAACCAGGTAACCTTGTAACCAGGTAGCCTTGTAGCCAAGTAGCCTTGTAACCAGGTAGCCTTGCTGCCAGGTAGCCTTGTAGCCAGGTAGCTTTGTAACCTGGTAGCCTCACTGCCATGTAGCCTTGTAGCCAGGTAGCCTTGTAGCCAGGTAGCCTTTTAACCAGGTAGCCTTGTAGCCAGGTAGCCTTGTAGCCAGGTAGCCTTTTAACCAGGTAGCCTTGTAGCCAAGTAGCCTTGTAACCAGGTAGCCTTGCTGCCAGGTAGCCTTGTAACCAGGTAACCATGTAGCCAGGTAGCCTCGTAGCCAGGTAGCATTATAACCAGGTAGTCTTGTAGCCAAGTAGACTTATAACCAGGTAGCCTTGTAGCCAGGTAGCCTTGTAGCCAGGTAGCCTTGTAACCAGGTAGCCTTGTAGCCATGTAGCCTTGCTGCCAGGTAGCAGAACCCTAGATAAAAGCCTTGTAACCAGGTAGCCTTGTAACCAGGTAGCCTTGTAGCCAAGTAGCCTTGCTGCCAAGTAGACTTATAACCAGGTAGCCTTGCTACTAGGTAGCCTTGTAACCAGGTAGCTTTGTAGCCAGGTAGCCTTGTAGACAAGTAGCCTTGTAACCAGGTAGCCTTGCTGCCAGGCAGCCTTGTAACCAGGTAGCCTTGTAGCCAGGTAGCCTTGTAGCCAAGTAGCCTTGTAACCAGGTAGCCTTGTAGCCAGGTAGCCTAGTAACCAGGTAGCCTTGTAACCAGGTAGCCTTGTTGCCAGGTAGCCTTGTAACCAGGTAGCCTTGTAGCCAAGTAGCCTTGTAACCAGGTGGCCTTGTAACCATGTAGCCTTGCTGCTAGGTAGCAGAACCCTAGATAAAAAAAAAATTTACCAATTAATTATGAGATTATGAGCTTACACAAGCTAGTTCAGGTTAAATGAGCTAAAACGTTTTTCTTTAAAAAAAAAAAAAAAGTGAAAAAAGTCCCTTCTTCTTTATAAAGCAATTATTTGCTTTCAGAATGAGATAAAAAAAAAACCCACATTGCTGCTGGCAGTGGCTTATTCAGCTGAGTGATTTCATTTCCTGTATAGACGTGTGGTTAGCTTTCGTTTCACACATTCATGGTTTAATCTAGAGAGAAGCCGCAGCAGGTGCAGGCAGAGTCTTTCCAGGTAAAAGGACAATTCGCTCAAGCAAGAATAAAGAAAGACTCCCAGATTATTTATTAAAAACAACTCATGAGGAAGCAGAAAGGTCGGAATTCATGTAGTGATTAAATGTATGAAAATATAATATACTCAATCTTGTCACGCACACACTATTTCTACACTTTGTCCTCATTTTGTTGCATAGATGATGTAAGATTTGCTGAATTTAAAGGCTTATCTGACACTGATGTTGTGAATAAGAGTTTGCAGGTATAATGTGTACTTCAGGGGTAAAGTTACACTCACTAAAACATAGGTTATTTTACAGGACTTCTGTTCATTTTAAGAGGCAGTAAAGCTACAGTGGGTTCTTGTGTTACCGTCTCCATTCAGCAGCACTTTTTAAGCCCTTAGAGGCATGTATTATTGAGTCAACTCCCACCCCCAGAGTTACATCCATATAAGGCCCCTATGTGAACTCAGTTGCATAATGCAGCTCAGCCCAGAATTGCCCAATACGAGTGCAAACACAAAGAACACAGAAGTCATTTAGTCCCTTTTTTCCTCCGTGGAAATGAATGAGCGGGGTTGCTGGGTAAACCCAGAAAGTTGACATCATGGTGAGCTGAGCGGTGCCAGTGTGCAGCGAGACAGCTGAAAACCTCAACAACAACACATCCACGAAAAAAAAAACTACAACAACAATCCTCACAATGGAGAAAAGTTTTGGTTTTTTCTCCAAACAGGTAAAATGAGCAGCAGGTTTGATAGGGTGAAAATAAGTCTGATTTAATTCTAACTGGGTTAAAAAAAAAAAAAAACACTGGTTAAAACATACTGGGGTCTATTTTTAGCCGCAGTGCGAAGTCTGAGTTGTAAATAACACAACATTCTCACAACATTCTCTGTGTTCACGACATCCTGCGTGCTTATGACATCCTCCATGTTCGCGACATTCTCTGTGTTTACGACATCCTTGGTGTTCACAACATTCTCCATGTTTACGACATCCTTCGTGTTTGCGATATCCTCTGTGTTCGTGACATTGTCCGTGTTCACAATGTCCTCCGTGTTCATGACATTCTTCCTGTTCACGACATCCTGTGTGATCACAACATTCTCAGTGTTCACGACATCCTGCGTGTTCACAACATTCTCAGTGTTTACGACATCCTTCGTGTTTGCGATATCCTCTGTGTTCGTGACATTCTTCCTGTTCATGACATCCTCCATGTTCACGACATCCTGTGTGTTCACAACATTCTCAGTGTTCACGACATCCTGCGTGATCATGACATCCTGCGTGTTCACAACATTCTCAGTGTTCACGACATCCTGCGTGCTTATGACATCCTCCATGTTCGTGACATTCTCTGTGTTTACGACATCCTTGGTGTTCACAACATTCTCCATGTTTACTACATCCTTCGTGTTTGCGATATCCTCTGTGTTCGTGACATTGTCCGTGTTCACAATGTCCTCCGTGTTCATGACATTCTTCCTGTTCACGACATCCTGTGTGATCATGACATCCTGCATGTTCACAACATTCTCAGTGTTCACGACATCCTGCGTGATCATGACATCCTGCGTGTTCACGACATCCTCTGTGTTCATGACATCCTCCGTGTTCACGATGTCATCCGTGTTCGTGACGTCCTCTGTGTTCATGACATCCTCTGTGTTCACGATGTCCTCCGTGTTCACGACATTCTGTGTTCACGACATTCTCCGTGTTCACGACATCCTCCGTGTTCGCGACATTCTCCGTGTTCACGACATCCTCTGTGTTCATGACATCCTCCGTGTTCATGATGTCCTCCGTGTTCACGATATCTTCTGTGTTCACAACATCCTCTGTGTTCATGACATTCTCCGTGTTCACGATGTCCTCCGTGTTCGCGACATTGTCTGTGTTCATGACATCCTCCGTGTTCACGATGTCCTCCGTGTTCATGACATCCTGCGTGTTCACGACATCCTCCGTGTTCACGACATCCTCCGTGTTCATGACATTCTCCGTGTTCACGACATCCTCCGTGTTCACGACATCCTCCGTGTTCGCGACATTCTTCCTGTTTGTGATGTCCTCCGTGTTCACGACATCCTCCGTGTTCACGACATCCTCCGTGTTCATGACATTCTCCGTGTTCACGTCATCCTCCGTGTTCACGACATCCTCCATGTTCACAACATCCTCTGTGTTCAAGACATCCTCCGTGTTTGCGGCATTCTTCCTGTTCGCGATGTCCTCCATGTTCACGACATCCTCCGTGTTCATGACATCCTCCATGTTCACGACATCGTCCGTGTTCATGACATTCTTTCTGTTCGCGATGTCCTCTGTGTTCAAAACATAATCTGTGTCCATGACATCCTCCGTGTTTAGAACATCTACCGTGTTCACGACATCCTCCGCGTTCACAACATCCTCTGTGTTTAGAACATCCACCGTGTTCACGACATTCTCCGTGTTCACAACATCCTCTGTGTTT